>NC_134706.1:159530746-159880746 GCF_043290135.1 Rhipicephalus microplus
TATGTGACACATGTATATTTATTTTGCCGGGCAACTACTTCGGGATCCGATGAGTTAAGCTTCTCCGCTCTACTGCACCGTTGAGCATCATTTGCACTCTCCTTCTCCATGGCTATACCACAGTGGCAAGCACCAGTCAGAGGCGCTATCAAGCGGCTCCAGCGCAGTGTCAGGTGGCGACTGCACAGGGAAGGCGCGCGCGTCGGGGTCCATATGTCTACCAAGGCTATGACGGCACTCCTCTGGAAAGCGCACACCGGTGGCGGTGAGTCGCGCGCTGCCGCGGCCGAGTGCGAGGGAGGTGCCGGCTCCGGTGCGTGACACCACTGATCGTCTGCGCAGCGCATCGAATTGCGCGCACACCAGCGGCGAGCCACTAGTATAATTGCGCATACGCAGACCAGTGCCACGCGAAATTTGGCTCAGCAAGGCCAGTGTAGCTAACGCTACAAAAAAAAAAAGCTTTCGCACCCGCAGTAGGTGACTGTTCATGGCTGTGGCTTCAGAGACAGCAACGATGCTTTCCGATGACTTCAACTGCGCGCGCTCGATGAGCCATCCAGCTCCCCCTAGCAGAGATTAGTGATTCAAGCGGTGTTTTATTCTTCATTTTTTGTGTGTCCGTGTCTTTCTGTATATTAATCTATGAGTTGTCAATTCTGCCAGCATTTGATATTTAATAAATTTTCGACCCTTTGAATGAATGCACCCGCAAAATTTAATTTTTTTACCACCTGAAAGAACTCCTAGAAATCGCCTCAAAAACCTTCTGAAGACAGTGATCATTTACTCTATACTCGCTCAAAACCTCAGTGGGGTAATTAATTACTACCCTTCCTACGTTCAAAAACTCAGTTAGCACAAGAATAAATTTTTACTTTGACTCATCAGCATCATAATAATCATCATCATCATCAGCCTGACAACGTCTACAGTGTCTAGAAATAGCTAGTGTGCTGAGCACGGGCTAGGAGATGGCCCCGCAGCTGATGACTGCCGGCGGCACCCGCATGGTGCCCTGTTGTGCAAGTGGGTGCATTTGCGTTCAATCCTTGCGCTTTGCAAGCGCTGCGAAGCTTTCAAGAGGCCGAGCCGCACAAGGCCAACAATTATTTTCCGACATTTTCGGAGTGTTATTTACATAATGCTTTATAAGAACTATTCGATTGCTTTCACAGTACAGACGCTTTGCAATACCAAATGAAAATTATTTCGTGACATACATTTCGCGATCCGCTACTGCCCGCAAAAAAAAGAGAAGCATATCCCATGTAACTTGGAAATCAATGCTATGCAAGGTGACTCTGTTGTAAGTTTTTATTAAGTGACACTGAAGATATGCGAGAAATTGAATAGTCAACACTGGAACCAGCATTGGCGTTTCACGAACATTTTGCTCTTCTTGCAAAGTATTTCGAAGACCTGGCGTGTCTCTGTAGTAGAATACTTGGTTTCCGCGCAGATTGCTTGGCTTTGATTCCTCTGCTAGGACACAAACGTTTTTTATTTGCATTCGTAAGGTCAACGTTGCCAATGCCAGCTGAACGCTCATGCGTTAAAAAAGAAGATGTCGCGAGAAGGGTTTGATGGCGTACGTGACGGGATTGTGAAATTATTCATGTCAGGAGCAGCTAGTCATATTCATCAAACCATTTTACCCGCTCACACTAATTTCGGTTTACCCTAAGTTAAGGGGGTGATCGTGATGGCACCCAGGCGAGGGCTGTTTGATAGATAGTAGGTAGATAGATAGATAGACAGACGGACGGACGGATTGACAGACAGATGGAAGGACGGACGGACGAACAGACAGGCAGACAGACAGAGAAACGGACAGACGGATAGATAGATAAATAGATAGATAGATAGATAGATAGATAGATAGATAGATAAATAGATAGATAGATAGATAGATAGATAGATAGATAGATGCTCAAAGTGGTGGTAGTACGCAAGGAAATTAATTTTAAAAACATTAACAGTATAACCACCAGTTATTTTTAAAAATGTGCTTTGTTCTTGAGAGTAAGAATTATCACTGAAGACCCAAAAACTGTCACCTCTTAGCCTGCGTTACATTAGAATTCGAGTGAAAACAACGAATGATAACATGCCAATGAACAATCTGACACTCGCCGCATGACACCCAAAACGTTGTTGGAAAGGGAGACCGACGTTGAAATGGGAGAAAAGCTGTGTGAATGAAGTTTGAAAGGATTATTTTCAAATTTTTATAAATGTTCATATTTGAAATTATGCCTAAACGGCAATTCGTTCCCGCCACCATTCAACCAAATCCTAAAAGATAGTTGGATGGAGTCACTCTCAGAATGCTTCTCTCACACGACAGCCTTCGGATTCAGCCTTCTGTCTGCCCTTTTTTTCATTCAAGAAACCGCTCTAGATCCGTTAGTGCGGGGAACAAGGCACCTTTTTCTTGTTCCACCGATAACTTCTTTGACACAGCGGCACAATACACGTGTTTTCTTTGCATTGCCGCTTAGCTTTAACATCTGAGGGTGTTGCAGTGTACATATGGTGCCGTCGAACTTCACAGTAAATCAGGTGGCAGCTGTCACACACTGATTTTAAACGTGGCGAGGCTCCGGCAGCCACAGGACGAGAGGAATTTCGCGCGTTCGTGCGCCCTTGGACACGCAGCGCCGCCTGTGGCATCTGAGTGCACTCATCACATGCGGACCACCCTCTCTCGTACAGAATGCGCGCATTGAGCACACTAGCTGGTATATTTCTAGACACTGTACTACGTCCACTGCAGGACAAAAAAGCCTCTCCCATGTTCCATCAGTTAACTCAGTCCAGTGCTTTCTGCTGCCAATCTATACCCGCAAACTTCTTAATCTCACCTGCCCACCTAACCTTCCGCCTCCCCCTAACTCGCTTGCCTTCTCTGGTAATCCAGTTAGTTACCCTTATTGACCAGCGGTTATCCTGCCTGCACGCTACATGCCCGGCCCATGCCCATTTCCTCTTCTTGATTACAACTATGATATTCTTCACCACCATTCGTTCTCTAATCCACTCTGCTCTCTTCTTGTCTCTTAAGGTTACACCTACCATTTTTCTTTCCATGGCTCGCTACGTCGTCCTCAATTTAAGCTGAACTTTTTTGTAAGCCTCCAGGTTTCTGCTCAGTAGCCAAGTGCCAGCAAGATACAGATACAGTTGCAGAGATTACCTTCCTCTTGAGGGATAGTGACAACCTACCTGTCTTAATTTGAAAGTGCTTGCCAAATCTGCTCCACCCCATTCTCATTCTTCTAGTTACTTCAATCTCGTGGTTCGGCTCCGCGGTTATTACCTGCCCTAAAAAGACAGTCTTTTACAACTTGAAGTGGACTATTA
Source organism: Rhipicephalus microplus (assembly GCF_043290135.1). Classification (NCBI taxonomy): domain Eukaryota; kingdom Metazoa; phylum Arthropoda; class Arachnida; order Ixodida; family Ixodidae; genus Rhipicephalus; species Rhipicephalus microplus. Next base: position 159,534,113 of record NC_134706.1, read on the forward strand.
CCTTTCTCGAAGCGCTGCTCTCTTCTGAGGTTGTTTTACATTACTTTCGTTTTCTGCAGATTAATTTTAAGACCCACCTTTGTGCTCTCCTTGTCTAACTCAATAATCATGATTTGCAATTTGTCTCCCGAGTTACTCCACAATGCAATGTTATCGGCTAAGCGCAGGTTACTAAGACACTTTTCTTTAACTCTTATCCCTAACTGTTCCCCATCTCGGCCTCTGAAAACCCCCTGTAAGCATGTGGTAAATAGCATTGAGGAGATTGTATCCCCCTGCCTTACACTCTTCTTGATTGGTATTCTGTTGCTTTCTTTATGAAGCACTATGGTGGTAGTTTATCCCCTGTAGATTTCTTCAAGGATGTTCATATATGCTTCGTCTACGCCCTGATTTCGCAGTGTCTGCATGACTGCTGATATTTCTACTGTATCAAACGCCTTCTCGTAGTCTATGAAGGCAATGTATAGCGGTTGGTTATACTCTGAGCATTTCTCTATTACCTGATAGATAGTAAAAATGTGGTCGATTGTTGAGTAGCCTGTTCAAAATCCTGCTTGTTCCTGTTGTTGATTGAGCTCTGATGTTTTCTTTACTCTATTAGCAATTACCTTTTGTAAATAGCTTGTATACTACGGAAAAAAAGCTGATCGGCCTGTAATTCTTCAAGTCCTTGTCTTCTCCTTTCTTATGTATTAAGCTGATGTTAGCATTCTTCCAAGATATTTGTACTCTTCCCGTCAGGAGACGCTTCGTAAACAGGGTGGCTAGTTTTAAAGATGATAGTCTTTCTTGGGGACCTTCGACGCAAAAATTTGGTCTGTCTGTCTGTCTGTCTGTCTGTCCATTTGTCTGTTTATCCACTCTTAACAGCATCGGGTATTTGAAACCGCCGACCCTATCCGCAGTGTCCACCTATGTTGCTCAAGCTTCAGCATTCATACTTGTGCAATTGTCGATTAAAAAGCAATTATTTTGCGAGTCTGGGGCATCATAACAACACGTATATATATTCCGCATGTGCACCTTTTACTAGAAAAGGCATGCATAAGTAATTTCAAGGACCATAGTGCTTATCACGCTGCGCTGACCATCGAACGCTTGCACAGAAAAGCGAGTGTTTTCAACGTTTTGCTAAAATGAGACGATAGTGGTATCTACCCGTCGCCTTGTTCTACACCTTATCACCTCTGAGGTGGGCGCGCACACCAGTCTCGCGCTTTGTTTTTGAAAAAAGAACTGCCAGATGGCGCTCAAGTCTCACGTGTGACGCGACTTGATGCATTCGTTCGCCTCGGCTGCATGTTGGAGGCACTCTAACGCAGCGCCTCCAGAATATGATTCACCGATTTTCTTGAGCAGAAGATCAAATAAATGTTTTGTTCACTTTCTCCACACGCAAGACTGTCGTCTTTCGAAGACATTTGCCGAGTAAATGCAGATACGAGGCCAATTTTTTTCGAACACAATCTGTCCTCCATCTTTCAGCAGATCTGATGTTACCTCATTTTTACCAGCTGCTTTACCTCTTTGCATGATATCCAAGGCTTTGGAATTTCTTCTATCATTACTGGTGGGGTGTCATCTGGGTTACTGCTAGTTTTTATAGTATTAAGGTCGTGGTTGTTCCGGCTATTGTGCAGATATCTGTAAAACTTCTCCGCTATTTCAACTATTCTATTCATAACGGTAGTTATTTTGCCTTCTTTGACCCTTAGTGCATACATCCAATTTTTCCCTATCCCAAGCTTCCTGTTCACTGCTTTCACGCTTCTTCCGCTTTTCAGAGCATGTTCAATTCTTTCCATGTTAGACATTCTTACATCGGATACCTTACGCCTGGTAATCAACTTCGAAAGCTCTGCTAGTTCTATTTTGTGTGTTGTACTTGAGACTTTTATGCTTTCCCGGTTCTTAATAATATTTATACACAACAGCCGGCACAGCCTGGCTGCAAAAATAGAAAGACGACGTTGGTGGCTGGTTGTTGATGAACTGTTGCCATCTTGTTCGCCGAGCACGGTGCATCGTATTTATTTATTAAATAAGTTACCCGTAATATTATTGGTGGAGGTGGACGACTCCCGTACCTCGATGGAGACACGCAGCGGTCGCAACACCGGAGACTCTTCGGCTACTTCAACTGCCAATGCCTCATCCTCACCGGTCTCTCGATCCGAATCGACAACCTACGTCCCTCTGCCACCCCTACGGGATCCTGGAACTTTCTCCGCAGACGGTACCATCGACGTTGACTCTTGGCTGCACCGGTACAAGCGAGTCAGTGCTACGAACCGCTGGGATCCCACGCTCATGCTCGCCAATGTTGAGTTCTACCTCGACGGCACGCCGCGGACATGGTTCGAAACCAACGAAGCCGCAATCACAAGCTGGGATCTTTTCAAATTGAAGATCGGTGATCTTTTTGGCGATTCATCTGGTCGTCAGCTCGCTGCCAAGAAGACTCGCCACTCGCGCTCAGACGTCTACTGAATCGTACGTCTCATACATTCTTGACGTCTTGGCGCTTTGTAGCAAGGTCGACCAGCGCATGTCAGAAGAAGAAAAAGTTAATCACGTCTCCAAAGGGATTGCTGACGATGCCTTCAACCTGCTGGTTTTTAATAATGTCACGAGCATCGACACGATCCAAACAGAATGCCGCCGTCTAGAACAGGCTTAAGCCCGCTGCGTCGCCCATGGCATCACGCGCCTGCCGAACACAGCTGCTACTTCCTCTTGTGATGACACCATCCGCCCAGTTCCCTGATGTGACAACCTCACCCGCATCATTCGTCGCGAAGACGAGGCAGCCCAACCAGTAGCTACTCCATTTCCAACGCCTGATACTTCACCGACCACTATCTCACTGATAGAAGACGTCGTTCGTCAAGAATTATCGGACGTCGGCCTACACCCCATTCAACCAGTCTACTCTGCCGAGCCTTTTTATTGTCGTCCCTCCGCTCCTCGATTTGGTGGTTCCAACTACTCTCGACAGCGCAATTTGTCCGAATGGCGTACACTGGACGACAAGCCCATATGCTTCAACGGCCGACATGTCGGTCATATTGCTCGCCACTGCCGCAATCACTGGGCTCCGCCGGCCCACTATGGGCCTCCTACTCAGGCCACTTCTGTCCACAAGTCGTCATCGACATTTGATTTTTATTCCCCTATGCCGACCACATCCTCTGATTCTGCCGCACCTCTGACGAGACCTCGCTACGCCCGCTCACCATCCCCTGCTCGCCGTCAATCTCGTTCGCCCCCACGACGCTATCCTGCCTCTCTGACCTATTCGCAGCGCCCCCGACCGGAAAACTAAACAGTGCAGCTTCTGGAGGTGAAGCTGCATTGTCGATGACCTCTGCAAGAAATCCTCGTGTAACATTACCGACCACCCGGAATCTGTTGAACGTTACTTTAGACATTGTACCTGTGCGCGCGTTGATCGATACCGGCGCGCATGTGCCCATAGTGAGTGCTGCTCTTCGTCGCCGCCTAAAGAAAGTTGTCACACCCGCCTTGAACCGAGCCGTTCGAGTCGCCGACGGGGGAACTGCCGCGATTATTGGCATGTGCTCTGCCCGTGTGACTATCGCCGATAGAAGCACTGCTGTTCTTTTCACTGTTATAGAAAATTGCCCTCATGAAGTAATTCTAGGCATGGATTTTCTAACCGCTCACTCGGCCCAAATAGATTGTTGAGCCGGCTGTCTTGACCTTCAAATGCCTCTACTTTCTGATCTGACCAACCCACCCCAAAGTCGCCTTTGCTGCATTGATTTCACACGCCTTCCGCCTAACTGTGTCACACATATCGACCTCTTCTCTACACCACCTGTACCTGACGGCGATTACACGGTGGCCCCAGTTCATGCCATGATGCTTACGCATGGCGTCGCTGTTCCGCACGCCATTTTTACAATTGTTGAAAACCCACATGCCTTCCTATTGTCAATTTGGCCCTCACTGCCGGAATTCTTCCACAAGGTATCTCCCTGACTGAAATTACTGGTCTACAAGACCATACGGTTGAACCCTTCAGAGTAGATGATTGCTGCACCTCAGGCCGTGGACCAACTCTATCACGTTCATCGGGCGTCGGCGTTGACCACATGGTACCATCAGACCTTGCTCCTGATCAAGCGGAAGGCCTTCGTCACGTCCTGGAGTCCTATAGGGACATTTTCGACTTCGCCAGCACGGCTTCAAGCCGAACGAGTGTTGTTACTCATCGCATCAATACTCGTGACGCGAGTCCTATTCACCGACGTCCATACCGTGTTTCGGCGTCCGAGCGCACAGTCATACAACAGGAAGTCGAAAAGATGCTTGCAAAAAACATAATGTAGCCCCTGGGCTTCTCCGGTCGACTCTTGACTCTTGTATCCGCTGGGCTTCTCCTGTCGTCCTGATAAGAAAGAAGGATGGAACATGGCGCTTTTGTGTAAATTATAGGCATCTCAACAAAATTACGAAGAAAGATGTTTACCCGTTGCCTAGAATCGACGATGCCTTAGACTGCCTTTACGGTGCTACGTATTTTCCACTATCGACCTTCGATCGGGCAATTGGCAGATCGCCGTGGACGAGATAGACCGTGAGAAGACCCCATTCGTCACTCCTGACGGTCTTTATCACCTTAAAGTTATGCCCTTTGGCCTCTGTAATGCGCCGGCCACATTCGAAAGAATGATGGACTCATTGCGCCAAGGGTTTAAATGGTCCACCTGCGCATGTTATTTAGACGACGTTATCGTTTTCTCGCCCACATTCGACTCCCATCTCAAGCGTTTATCGGCAATTCTTAAAGTTTTTCGTCGAGCCGGACTTCAACTGAACTCGTCGAAATGCCACTTTGCTCGTCGTCAAATAACTGTACTTGGCCATATCGTCGATGCCGCAGGAGTCCGCCCGAATCCCGAGAAAATTCGCACCGTCACGGACTTTCCTGTTCCGAAGTCAACAAAAGACGTTCGCAGTTTTGTGGGCTTGTGCTCTTACTTTCGACGGTTTGTTAAGGACTTCGCCATCATTGCACGCCCACTCACAAACCTCGTGAAGGAGGACACGCCAATTTTCTGGGGCGCTGATCAAGCCTCATCTTTTTCCCAGCTCACGACGCTCCTTACAACACCGCTGATTTTAGCTCAATTCGATCCATCAACTCTAACCGAGGTTTGAACTGACGCTAGTGGGCATGGCATCGGGGCAATGCTATTGCAACACCAACGTGGACATGACCGTGTTATAGCATATGCAAGCCGACTGCTATCTACAGCCGAGCGCGACTATTCAATCACGGAGCGTGAGTGTCTCGCTCTTGTGTGGGCAGTCGCCAAGTTTCGCCCATACTTAGACGGGCGTCCATTCCGGGTAGTCACCGACCACCACGCGCTCTGGTGGCTGGCCTCACTCAAGGATCCCACAGGACGCCTCGCTCGTTGGTCTCTACAATTACAAGAATACACGTTCACCGTATCGTACAAAACAGCGTGGTCACACTAAGATGCGGATTGTTTATCACGCTACCCTGTGGAAGAGGCTGCCCATACTGACACCTTTCCTGACCTTCTGTCTGTGACGCAGCTACTCAACCTTGGCCACGAACAACGCCGGGATGCTTCTCTGTGAACCGTCATTGACAAGCTTGAGTCAATGCATCGCGAAGCATCTCTACAAACGTTCCTGGTAAAAGACGGCATCCTGTATTACCGTAACCTCGATCCATATGGCCATGACTTGCTCCCCGTCATACCAGCACATCTTTGTGTGACTGTTCTCAACCAACTTCTTGACGCTCCTTTGGCGGGCGACTTGGGCGTCTCTCGCACATACGACCGTGTACGTCGTCGCTTTTTTTGCCTGGTCTTGCCCGCTCTGTTCGACGCTACGTCGCCGCTTGTGAGCCCTGCCAGCGCCGAAAAAAGCCATCTTCCTTACCAGCTGGATTCGTTCAGCCGATCGACATTACCATTGAACCTTTTTTTCGAGTTGGCCTCGACCTGCTTGTCCCATTGCCGATCTCCAGCTCAGGCAACAAATAGATCGCTATCGCCCCTGACTATGTGACACGTTACGCTATCACACGACCACTTTTGACGAGTTGCGCAACTTATGTGGCGGACTTTCTGGTATATGATATTATTTTAGTACACGGAGCTCCACGCCAACTTCTCACTGACCGGGGCCGGACCTTCCTGTCAGCTGTCGTTGATGAAATCCTGCGCTCTTGCTCTGCCAAGCACAAGTTTGCCACTTCGTACCATCCGCAAACGAACGGTCTTACGAAGCGCCTCAACCGCACCATAACCGACATGCTTTCTAAGTACGTAGCGGCCGACCACCAGGACTGGGACGTTCATTTGCCATTTGTGACGTTCGCATATAATTCGTCACGTCATGACACTTCCGGCTATTCACCACTCTATCTTCTATACGGCCGAGAACCCGCCCTACCATTTGACACCTTGCAGCCCTCGGTCACTGAGTATGCCGGCGAAGCCATCGCGCGAGCCGACCACGCACTCCAACTCGCCCGCAGCCGCCTGCAGGCTTCACAGGAGCACCAAAGACAGCTCTACGATTCCCATCATCGAAACGTGCACTTTTCACCGGGTTCCCTTGTCCTCCTCTGGTCCCCCACTCGGCGTGTAGGGATTTCTGAAAAACTGCTGTCACGCTACACTGGACCATACCGCGTCGTTCGCCAGGTGACTGACGTTACATATGACATCATTCCAGCCGATTCAACGTCATCATCGTCACTTTCGAGTGACATCGTGCACATAGCTCGACTCAAGCCTTATCACCCTCCTTCTACCACATCCGAGTTGCTCAAGCACCGAGACGGTGCTTCTACCGCCGGGGGGTTACGATAGACAGCAGGCGGCACAGCCTGGCTGCAAGAAAGAGAAAGACGACGTTGGTGGCTGGTTGTTGATGAACTGTCGCCATCTTGTTCGCCGAGCACGGTGCATCGTATTTCATTTATTCAATAAGTTACCCGCAACTATATTCTTCGTTTCCTGGGAGAGCTTGCCAGTGTCCCGTCTAACTACCGTGCCTCCAACTTCCACTGCACAATCTGTAATGATACTCGTCAGATTATCATTCATTGTATCTACGCTAAGGTAGGTTTTCTCATTAAGAGCCGAGTACTTGTTCTGAAGCGAGACTCAAAATTCCCGTACTTTCCCTCTCAGTGCTAGCTCATTGATTGGCTTTTTGTGTATCAGTTTCTGTCGTTCCTTCTTCATGTCAAGGCAAATTTGAGATTGTACCATTTTATGGTCACTGCATCGTACCTTGACAAGCACGTCCACATCCTGCACGACGTCTGCGTGTGCACTCAATGGAAAATCTATTTCGTTCTTATTTTCGCCATTAGAGCTCCTCCGCGTACACTTAACATTTATTCGTTTTCGGTAGAGAAGGTATTCAACATCAGTAAAAAATTGCGTTCTGTGAATTCTGCTGGTAATTCTTCTTTGGCATTTCTTGTACCAATGTCATAATCTCCTAGGGCTTGGTTTCCAGCCTGCTTATTGCCTACCTTTACATTAAAGTCAACCATCAGTATAGTATAGTGTGTTCCTTGTTCATTACCGATCCGACGTCTTCATAGAAGCTTTGAACTGAAGCGTCATCGTGGCTGGATGTAGGCGCATAGGCCTGTTCCAGCTTCGTCAATACCTCTTATTCAGTTTAATTACAATACCTATTACCGTTTTGTTAATGCTGTAGTATTCCTCTATGTGTACAGCTATGTTCCTGTGAATTAGGAGCCCCACTCCCCGTTCTCTTCCGTGAGCCAAGCCCCGATAGCAAAGGACGTGCCTTTTCTGTAGCACCGTATAGGCCTCATCTGTGCTCCTAACTTCACTGAGCCCTATTATATCCAATTTAACACCTCCTAGTTCCTCGAATAGTATAGCAAGACTTGCCGCGCTGGATAAGGCTCTAGCGTTTTGCGAAGGTCAGGTTTCAATGGTGGCCTGTCCGGACCGAGAGATTCTTAGCACCCTCTGCTGCGTTGCAGATCCGACTGCCGCCGTGGTCAGTTGCTTCGCAGCGGCTGGGGACTGAGGGCCGTGAGTTAATTGACATATGCATGTGGGAAGTAGTAGCCAGATGCTGCACGAGTATGGCCAAGCCTTCTCTGGTGAGAGAGTGCGTTCACTGGCGGTGGTCGCTGGTGAGGCCGCACCCCAGTCATCTTAATGCAGTTCCACCCCCACGCGGATTTTTTTATCTGGCTGGAAACTGCGTGGCACCAGGATTCAAACCAGAGACCTTTCGCATGCAAGGCGGATGCTCTAACCACTACGCCAACACCGCTTTTTCGTAAATGGTAAATGACAATGCAGATAATCTCACAAGAGTGAACTCGTAATTAGGACACATACGACTGTGCATGCCGGCAAATTTCTGCTAATGAAAAAACTAAACAAAACAGGTACTGCGCTAGAGGACAAGTGGTTTACCCAGTTTTTGAGGTTATTTCGGGCTATTTTATTGAGTATGTATACACGCCAAGACAACTTGACTGGCTCGTCCGATGGCCTTCATCTGCGTAGAGAGGAATTTTGCGCACATGGACGAAAACAACGAAGACTACGGTGAACGCACTTGCCGCTCCGAGTTAGAAAAGGAGGAAGAGAATCAAGAGGGTGCGTGAAGTGCTCAGAACTCGTATTCAAAGGCACTATAAAAATTGGGCCAAGAAGGGCACCAATTACATGATATATTTTACAGAGAATTTACATGGCGATCGAAAAAGCCAATCCATCCCTAACGGACTCATAAGTCGACTCCCTGAGACACGCACACAACAAACCACGAGTTTTTGTCCGAATGAGATTTGATAAAATAAAAAAAAACATCATCAGCGTGAGCCCGAGTGAGTCCGACTCGGGAAGCTTTTGGCAAGTCTGATTCGGAGCGAAACAGAAATGGGCCATTCCATGTCAAGCGTCCCAGCCATTCTGGCGACCATCTCAAATGTAATAAAGAATTGTGCTGATTTACTGCATTGAGCAGAGAAAATTGCTAGAGTATGTTGGACAGAAAAAAAATTTGGTCACGTCAGGGCTTTTTGAACTTCCTAGAAAGTCGTCTGGGTGTTGACTGGGAAAACATTTATTTTGAAGCTACCACTCTCTCTTTCTGTACAAAATTTAGTGTGAATGTTAAGCAAAGATGATTATGTAAGGTGTTTGAAGCTAAGTAATATTATAGCAACTTTTCTGCCTAAAGTGCCTTCAAGAATTTAGCGAAAATGTGTTATGTTTGCAATTTTTGTTGCAACACTGCACTTTGTATAAATATTCGAACCACAGACCTTTCGCATGTGAGGCAAAAGCTGTGGTATGACTGTGGAAAGATGGCAATCAAAGGAAAACTTCAAAACTTATTTTACTTCCTTAAAAATGTAATGATAAAACTTGCTACATAAAAAACTGTTTATTTGCTTTTGAGTTAGGTATAAGGTGATTTTTACCTGGACTACCACATGGTGCCAATCGCGTCTCAATATTGACAAAAATGTCGATTTTTTGAAATTTGTCTTTTTTCTTGTAAATTTCGACAATTTGAGCGGTCAAAATGTATTTCTTCTACAAAGTATTCTTTTTATGAGTAATTATGCATTCTTCAGATATTCATACAAAGCGCAGTCTTGCAACAGAAAAAATGCAAACAACACATTTTGGCTGAATTCTCGGAGGCGCGAAGGGCAAAAAAGTCGCATTAATATTACTGAGCTTCAAACAACTTACACAGTCACCTTTACGTAATATGCACACTAAATTTGGTACAGAATTAAACAATTTTGTCCTAATCAACACCCGGGCGACATTCCAGGAAGTTCAGGAAGCACCAACGTATCCAAAATTTTTTTTCTGTCCGAAATATTCTATCGATTCACTGTCCTCAATGCAGTAAATCAGTGTAATTTTTTTCTTATACATTTGACATGGTCGCCAACATGGCTGGGACGTTTGGCGTGGAATGACCAAAATATCTTTAAAAGGTGAGTCAGAGTGGGCTCCACAAGCTTTCGCTGAAGGAGAAAAAGAACTGGTCTCGAAGGTGTTTTGAAGGCCAGTTGCATGTTGTGAGAACAGGAACGCCTGCTTCTGACTTTTCCGGATGGTGGTTTGGCTGAGTCTTGGGTGAATTTGACCTGTTGAAACTAACTGATGTGGCACATTACTTGTTTAGGCGATTGAATCAGTGGTAATGTCTAACTTGTCTCCTGGCCCAGGGCACATTCTTTGGTCAGCGTCCTTGCCTAATGATGACTTGCCATTGGATTATTTTTGCCGCAGTGGTGTTGGCAGCATCACTGTTGCGCTGGTGGCCTTGAGTGGTGGATTTATTAGGCTCAACAACCCAAAGGCGATCCAGGCGGAGCTGCAAGCCATGGCGCCACACTTCCTACTGATAAGTGGTGTTCGTCAATTTGGAAGAGGTGGTTTAGTATGCAAACCATCAGATCCTTCATGCGTTTCTGAGATCTTGAAGTGCAAGACATTTCCTTCAGTCTCAGTGAGTGCGTTTACCACGCCCGTTTAGCGTGCACTTAAAAATATTGTCACAATGCAAAAACAGCAGCAGTTAAATACAGGAAACTCAATTTAATTGTACCAGAACACTGGCAAACTGATCGGAAGAAAACCCCTTCTTCTTTCTGCCGCTGCGCGTGTACTTCGTTGTTTTATTGGTGCTGCATATTCAATGCCGCACCCTCCAGAGAGCAGCGTCCCGATGCTCTTCTACAAAAGACGCTGTAGTAGATGTATGATATAAATCAGTCCGAAAAATAGGGCTTCATTCGCACAACATGCACGATTTCTGTTTTTTTTTGCTGGCAAGTTGTCGAGGGGCTGTCAGGAACGACCACGTAATTAACGTCGCTTAGGCGTTGTAAAATTGTGAAGGGGCCAAAATACTTCTTTAGCAATTTTTCAGGCAGTACCCGGCGGCTGATAGGACTCCATACCCAGACTTTGTCACCGGTCTGATAGACGACATGTCGGTGTCGCAGGTTATAACGTTGGGCGTCGTAACTTTGCTGCTGGGTGATTCGGACGCGCGCAAGCAGCCTCGCTTCTTCTGCTTGTTGGGTAAAAGATGCAGCGTCCAAATCGATGTCATTGCAGTCTTGCAGTAACATGGCGTCAAGCATCGTCGTCACTTCACGGCCGTGAAGGAGACAGAACGGCGTTCTTCGTGTAGTTTCTTGCTGCGCTGTATTATAGGCGAATTTGATGTACGGTAGAATGTCGTCCAAGTTCTTGTGATCCACGTCAACGTACATACTTAAAATGTCGGCAATAGTCTTGTTGAAGCGTTCTGTTAAGCCGTTGGTTTGTGGATGATAGGAAGTGGTGTTCCGATAGGATGTTCCACTGAGCTCAAGCACTGTCTTAAGGAGCGCGGCCGTGAAAGCGGCTCCTCGATCCGCTATTATGATTGCCGGAGCACCGTGCCTCAGGACGATATTTTCTACGAAGAATCGTGCGGTATCAACGGCGGTGCCACATGACAAAGCGTTTGTTTCCGCGTAGCGCGTAAGATAATCAGTGGCGACTATTACCCACTTGTTGCCAGCATGGGAAATTGGATATGGTCCCAGGAGATCCATTCCAATTTGGGCAAAAGGTACCGTGGGCACTTGAATTGTTTGTAATAGTGCAGCTGGCTTTAACGGTGGCGATTTTCGTCGTTGGCAATCGAGGCAAGTGCGCACGTAATGCTTCACAATAGCTGGAAGTTTTGGCCAGTAGTATCCCTGTTGGATTCTGGCCAATGTGCGTGTGTATCCGAGATGACCAGACGTTGGCTCATCGTGGCAAGCACAGAGGATCTCCTCACGGAGTTACGTTACAACGACAAGTAGGTGGGTGCTTCTTCTGGGAGAAAAAGTTCTTTTTATAGAGAACACCACTACGTAAGCAGAATGACGGCAGGCTCCTTGCAAATGTTCTAGGGATGGTTGTTGTCCGGCCATTCAAAAATTCAATAAGGGGAAGCAACTCGCTGTCTTCTTTCTGCTTGCACGAAAGCGTAGTAGTGTTGACGACTCCTACAAACGCGATACTGTCATCTTCTGTGTCATCGTCGCGCTTTATCGGTGACCTTGATAAGCAATCGGCGTCGGCCTGCTGCCGTCCGGACTTGTACACGACCGTCATATTAAACTCTTGAAGGCGTAAGCTCCACCGTGCGAGCCGACCAGACTGGTCTTTCAAGTTGGTCAGCCAGCAGAGGGAATGATTGTCGCTTACTACGTGGAAGGAACGACTATAGAGGTACGGACGAAACTTCATAACCGCCCATACGACAGCAAGACACTCTTTTTCCGTTGTGGAGTAGTTGGACTCAGCGTGGGAAAGCGTCCTACTAGCATATGCGATCACACGCTCGGCTGAGTCTTGCCACTGGACGAGTACAGCGCCTAAACCCACGTTGCTGGCATCTGTGTGAACCATGGTAGGAGCATCCTCATCAAAGTGAGCAAGCACAGGCGGAGTCTGCAGGCGTTGTCGGAGATCGTCGAATACCCCCTGTTGATCGTCGCCCCATGAGAACGAAACGTCTTCTCTTGTGAGTCGTGTTAACGGCGAGGCTATGTGGGAGAAATTGGCAATATACCTTCGGTATAATGCGCATAGGCCAAGGAAACGCCTGACTGCTTTCTTGTCTTTTGGCACCGGAAATTTTCTGACGGCCGCAATCTTATCGGGATCAGGTCGAACACATTCATGGCTCACCACATGGTCTAAAAATTGGAGCTCCTTGAAACCAAAATGACACTTCTCGGGTTTCAGTGTCAGGCCGGCAGACCTTATTGCCCTAAATACCGATAGCAGCCTGCTCAGGTGTTCCTCAAATGTTTTTGAAAAAACAATGACGTCGTCCAGATAGACCGAACATGTCTGCCACCTAAGGCCTGACAGAACGGTATCCACCAGTCTCTGAAATGTTGCGGAGACTGAGCACAATCCGAATGGCAAGACTTTAAATTCATAGAGCCCGTTAGGCGTTACAAAAGCTGTTTTTTCTATATCTCGCTCGTCGACCTCAATTTGCCAATACCCACTTTTCAGGTCCATTGACGAAAAGTAGCGTGCATACCTCAATCTGTCGAGTGAATCATCGATGCGCGGTAATGGGTATACGTCTTTCTTCGTCACACGGTTCAGCTTGCGGTAGTCGACACAAAATCGCAAGCTTCCGTCTTTCTTTTTAACCAGCACTACCGGCGACGCCCAAGGACTTCTTGACGGCTGGATGACGTCATCATCGAGCATTTTCTTCACTTGTTCCTGGATTACTTAATGCTCTTTCGGTGCTATGCAGTATGGGTTCTGTCGTATTTGCCTTGCCGTCTCCTCCATTATTATCCGGTGCTTTGTCAGTGGCGTTTGACTGACGCTCGAGGTCGATGAAAAACAGTTTTTGAACTGATGAAGAAGATCTACTAGACGCTGTTTCTGCGCTGGTGACAAATCTGTGCTTACGTCAATAGGTGGTGGGGCTGACGTGGCTCGCGGCTCGTCCTGTTGTACTACACAGCACTCGCGGATTTCGGTGATCTCGTCGAAGTAGGCAACTGAAGTGCCTTGTGTGATGTGTCGTCACTCGTTGGTAAAATTCTTCAACAAAACCTTCGCTTCACCACACACAACATTGATGATACTTCTGGCAATTGCAACACCGCGAGAGAGTAGAAGCGTCAATACTTGTTCAGCGATTCCTTCTCCAGTATTCTGCTCGCTGCACGTGACTGCAACAAGGTGGCACAATAATGGAGGTACGGTCACATCGTCAATGACTCGCAGGGATTTTCGGTGTAGCGCTGCGCTTTGATCCGCTGAAAAGGTCAGCACACCGTCCGGTATATTGATGATGGCACCATATTCACGCAAGAAATCCATCTCCAAGATTGCCTGTTTGCAACACTCAGAAAGAATAACGAAAGTTGCGACGAAGGATGCATCCCCTATCTTCATTCTTGTGGTGCACTTTCCGGTAGGAGTGAGCAGCTGCCCTCCAGCTCCTCTAATCTGCGGTCCTGTCCATTCCATTCTAACCTTCCTGAGCGTGTCTGCCAGACTCTCACTCATTATTGAGAAGTCCGCGCCAGTGTTGACCAATGCCATGACGTCATGTCCGTCAATCGTAACTGCAACTTCGGCAGTAACAACCCTATCTTTCGGCGATTCATTGAAAATGTGTCTCTTTTCGCTCGGCAGTATTGGGGGATTTTCAGCACTTCGACGATTCGCAACCTTCCCCCCTGAGGTCGCTGCTTTTAGTTTCCCCGGCGTGGACAAGGAGATCTCCCTCTTGGAATGTCAGTAGTGCTCCGTCTAGAGGATGGAGAATAACGCCCAGGAGAGGGTGAGCGCGACCGAAACCCAGGAGGAACATCCCGCAGGGTCATGACACTCGTGTCGACGTCAGGTGTTCCGTCGAAATGGCACCGAGGAACAGTGGAAGGAAGCCCTTGGTACCCTGCGACGCGATACGGGCAATACCGAACGATGTGGCCTGCTTCCCCACAATGAAAGCACAGGGGCCTAAGGTCAGGGGTACGCCAGATGTCAGTTTTGCGAAGTGGTGGCCGCCTCGGCGTCGAAGTTTCTCTGTAGTACCAAGGCGCTGTCGGCGGATGTTGCTGGTGGTACTGATGCGGTGTCGGCACGTTCGCTGGCTGTCGGCGGACTATGTCTGCATAGCTTGCCCTGGGAGTGCTCGTGTTTGGCTCAGGAAGCGACAGCGCTTGCCTGATCTCCTGGCGTACAACTTCCGTTACTGAGGCGATCGCGCAGTCATTCGATTTGGCGACGAGCTTCTTGAGACCGAACTCCAGGCTGAGGCCTAACAAGCGATGGCTGCTGCGGTGAACGGGGGTGTCGATGTGCAGAAGTCTTTCTGGACTAGATGCGGTAATGTTGTCAGGCGTCCCGAACATGTACCCAGCACCTCCACCAGTGTCAAAATGCAGAAACAGCAGCAGTTAAATACAGAGAACTCACTTTAATTGTACCAGAACACTGGCAAACTGATCGGAAGAGAACCTCTTCTTTTTTCAGCTGCGCGTGTACTTCGTTGTTTTCTTGGTGCTGCATATTCAATGCGGCAATATTTCGAGGAATCGACCTTATACTAACGTCCACTGAGACTCTGAAAAAGCTGTTATATGCTGTAGTCATAGCTGTGTACCGGTGCAACCACCTAACTAACGGGAGAATGTCCACACTGAGAAGGTTATTGCTACCTTCGCCGGCACTGCTCGTTCGTCATAGTTGAAAATATGGCCACTCATTTTCAAAGTCGAACGCCTCACTTTTCGTCCTCTCCAGTGTCAAAACTGTTGGCGTTTTGGTGACAGTGTAGGGGGCTGCAAATCAATTTCACGTTGCCGGATCTGTGGCGATGCCCATGCGTCGAAGATGTGCTTTGCCGAATCCGAAAAGTGCAGCCTCTTTGCAGGAAATCATGCGGCCGATTACTTAAACTGCACCGCAGCATTCAATGAAACCCGACTGCTAAACATCATGGACAGACATCGTTGCTCGCGGCAAGAAGCGATAACAGTTGTAAAGAATAGGGCATTTTGATATCCCGGAGTCAATTCGAGGCACGAGCCACTAAGTGAGACGAAGCTTTTGAATTTTATTGAGGCAGCAGTAGAAAAGGCAATGTCGAAAGCGCCGGAACCCATAGTTACGAGCGTAAGTGAGTGCACTAAGTGTTTTGCTAAAAAATGACACAGCTGGTTTCTACAGTAGCAGTACCGATAGCGAAGGCGACACTTTGTGCAGTAAAAGAGATGCCAAAATTCACCCCACAGCGGCTATCCCGAGAAGAAGAAAGCCTGATTTTGTCTAAACCTTCTATCTCAGGCCACGCAGAGAATCAGAATGAAATGGACGGATGCCAATATTTCAGGCGTCAGAAGCGCACTGGATTTCCTGAGAAATCTCCTTGCCCAAGCACAAAAACTAGAAAGGGCAACGCTGATGCCAGTGGACTTATCAAAGAAAGTATTGTTACGGTTGAATTGAAGAATAGGTGGATTTATTTACAGGGTGAGGATGAAGTTCGGCAGTCGCGGTAAAGATGGAGTCCTCAGGCCGCACCAGATAACGTCGTCTTCCTCTTCTACCTCCCCGGCACATACTACAGCCCGGCTAATACCGTAGCAATCCCCGGTTCACAGACGAAACCCGCTGGGCGAGTTTATGTCGCTGGAAGGATGAAACTTCTTGAGGCGAGCCACATGCACCAACTGCGTTCGATTCGACCGACGAGAAGATGTCGTCAAGCGTGCCACAACGTACGTAAAGTCAATCAAGTCATTTACAATGACGTAGGGGCCTGTGTACTGCGGTAAAAACTTCTGACATGAACCAGGTTTTCGTTGGGGTGTCCACAACCACACGAATTCACCTTTGCGGAATGAAATGGCAGCATGGCGTTATCGTATCGTTGCTTGGAGCCGTCTTGTGTTGCCAGTGTTCGCGAGCGAGCAATTTGGCGGGCTTCTTCGGCCCGGCGCAATGTTTCGGCCACGGACTCATCGGTATGGAGCTTAAATGGGAGGATTGTATCGAGGGAGCTGCGTGGTGATCGAGCGTAGAGCAGGTAGAAGGGCGTGAAGTCCGTTGTCTCGTGCTTCGCTGTATTGTATGCATAAGTAATAAATGGTAAGATCTCATCCCAGTTTTTGTGATTGGACGCGACGTACATTGCGAGCATGTTAGTAAGAGTTCGATTGGTACGTTCTACAAGACCATTCGTCTGGGGATCGTATGGTGACGAATGTCTGAACTGTGAAGTGCAGGGGCGAAGCAATTCTTTCACAGCGTCCGTGATGAATTGGCGACCACGGTCACTGATAATTACTTGAGGTGGACCATGGCGAAGAACAATGGAGCGTAACAAAATGGCAGCGACGCCATCAGCTGTAGAAGATGGTATCGCAACGGTTTCGGCGTATCTGGTAAGGTGGTCGACGCACACTATTGTCCAGCGGTTGTTGTTCGAAGATCGCGAAAACAGGCCCAATAGGTCGATGCCCACTTGCTCAAAAAGCGTAGTAGGTGGTTCTACGGGATGAAGAAGGCCGTGCGGTGCACTGGTAGGTCGTTTTTGGCGCTGGTGATTCTCGCAGCTCGAGACCTATTGTTTCGTAAAATCTTGCATTCGGGGCCAGTAATAACGCTGCTGCACTCGATGCAGGGTGCGAATGAACCCAAGGTGTCCTGACGTTGGATCATCGTGCATAGTACGGAGAATGTCGCATCGAAGACTTTGAGGTACAACCAGTAACGTGTGCCGGTTGCTGAGTAATTCGTTTTGCACAACAGTCTATTACGAATGCGAAAGCGACCACTGCCTTTGAGATTCCGAGCGTCAACGAACAAGAACCGCCAGGCACCATCTTTATTCTTAACCAAGATGACTGGTGCTGCTCACGGGCTACATGACTCTTCAATAACACCCTTCTTCAGCATTTCCTGAACCTGGTCGGCAATAACTTTTCGTTATGACGACGACACTCGGTAAGGCTTTTGTCGGATCGGATGGGCAGTGCTGGTGTCAATCCTATGGTGAGCATGAGAACATGGTAAAGATAGTGGCTTCTCCTCTTGGCAAAAGTCAAACACAGAAGCATGTTGTCTCAACAGATGGCGTAACGTCTGCAGCTCGTGTGACCGCAAAGTGGCGCTAATCGTGCCGATGATCTGCGACTCATAAGAGCAACTGCGCTTGCCAGAGACTGTACTTTTCTCGCTTTCATCGCTGTTAACGACCGCTACAGAACCTTCAGTGGAATCACCGAAGACGCCAAGCTTAATTCCTCGAGAGAGCACAACCAGCATTGGTGAACAGTTCCGTGCCCACAGAAAGGTTGCTCCTTCATCAACAGATACCAAACAACGAGGAACGAGTATGCCTTATTTAGCACATTGAACGATGGCAGGTTCAACGATGGCGTCAAAAGATGTGGCAGATTCTGGGGCGAACACTGCAACTGACCTCATTTACCATGGCGGCACTGTCAGTTCATCGGAAACAATCAGAGCGTCCTTCGCGGCCTCCGGTGCCTCATCGACGAGGCAAGGAACAATGTCACCGCTGACGGAAAGTTCACTGCTTCTACAGTCGACGAAAGCGCCACATCTTTAGAGAAAGTCAAGACCCAGAATCACATCGTCGGTACAATGTTGCAGCACAAGAAACTCTGTTGGGAACACCTTTTCTGCCAATAAGACATTGACGGCACAAACTGTGACAGGATGAAGTACTTCCCCACCAACACCACGAAACCTTGTTGATTCGCCCCAAGAAAACATAACTTTGCAGCCAACGCGACTTTTGAAAGAAAGACTCATAACTGATATCGTAGCACCAGTGTCCACCAAAGCACTTGTACAAAAGCCATCTATTTCCACACGTATCTTGTTCTTGGACATTTTAACTGGTGGAGGCATCTGAGGCAAATCCTGTTGTGCGACCTCACCTCCATCGGTCGCGCTGGCTAGTTTCCCGGCGGCGGCGGTGATGACAGGCGTCGTCCCAGAGAAAGTAAACGATGCAGTCGGCCAGATTGAGGCGTCAAACTACGGTCAGAAGTGGGAGAACTGCCACGGTGATTTCCCCGCCGTGAGGTACTCCTGGAATAGGCGAGCCAATGACCGTTGCTGTGACCAGTGCCCGCTGGTGGAAAATTTGATGGGGAACAATATCGGGATGTCGGCTCTTTCTGTCGACGACAGAACCGAGCTATATGCCCGGCGATACCGCAACGGTAGCACACAGTGGCTTGGCGGTATGCGTTGTACTCGTGGAAGGCATCGCGCTGACGTGGTGGTGATACGGGTACATCTTCGTTCGGGTCGTAATAGGTGTTGGCTGGCTGATTGGGGTAACTGAAACGGTCTTCGTACCTCGGGAGCGGGTAGTTATAGCGCTGTGACCTCGGTAGTGAGGGTGGCCTGTAATTGCAGTCATCGTTGCCTGCTGCGGCAATGGACACGGAAGCGCGAGACGTTCGCGGTGCGGGTGTAGGTTTGTACGGCGTCAGGCGAGCGTGTCGAGTGAGCTCTTCTCGAACGATCTGGCGTATTGTCGACGCGAGATCAAGCGGCGTGTATTTGTCATCACTTGCTACAGTAGTTACATTCGGTAGGCGACCGAACTTGGGGGTGATACGTCGCATCTTCAGGGTCTTGAATGTGCGACAGTGGCTTATGACGTCGGTTGCCATAGCAAGGCTGTCTTTGCTGATAAGGAACTTATACACATCCTCGGCAATGCCCTTCAACAGGTGACCAACTTTGTCTTCCTCTGACATAGAAGGGTTGACAATCTTGCAGAGCTTCAAGATTGCCTGGACATAGGTCATGCACGTCTCTCCTGGGATCTGAGCTCTCTGCAGTAACGTTTGTTCCGCCTGCTTTCTCTTAGCTACGGAGTCTCCCAAGCACGCTCTTAATTCGGAAACGAAGCAATCCCATGACGTGAGGGTATCTTCGTGGTTCTAGTACCACACGAGTGCTGTGTCCGTTAAGAAAAATACTACATTGGTCTGCTGGGTCGCCGCATCCCACTGGTAATCTTTGCTCACCCGTTGGTAGTGTGTGAGCCAGGCATCCACGTCCTCGCCAGGTTCGCCACCGAATGGGCGAGGCACTGTCAGATCCTGACGCAACCAGGGACCAGCCGCACGCGAACCTGGTACTAGCGGTGCTCCTGGGACTGGTAAAGGTCTGCAGCTGCGGGGATCCGGTTTACTTCTTCGCCGTGAGACATCTCAGCTTCCAGTGGTAACGGGGATAGTCCAGCAAGGCGGCGGCTTCGTCGTAGATTAGGCGCTTGAAACGTCGTGTTGCTTGGTTGATTACCCAGCAACTCCACCACAAAACTGTTACGGTTGAATTGAAGAATAGGTGGATTTATTTACAGTGTGAGCATGAAGTTCGGCAGTCGTGATAAAGATGGAGTCTTGTCTTGTCTTGTCTCCTAGGAGATCTTGGCTCATACCCATATGGGGGATTGGCCACATAATAGATCGTTTGGCCTCTTATCATAATAGATCGTTTGGCCTATTATTGGCCTCATAATAGATCATTTTTTACAACGCTTGCTTAAAAATAAAGAGAAATTAGATAGGAACAATAATAATGTTCCTTTGAAAAAACGTGAAAAATTTCAGAAACATGCGATAAACCAGAACGTATAAAACAAATTAACAAGAATGAGGAAGGGGGAGAAAGAATTGGATATATCTGGCAGTACCACTAGCAGCGTATCCTTCCGGTTGCCTGAATGAATTTATGTAGCGCTGACAGAATAGCACTGCGGCCCACACCCAACTGACTGGCTCCAAACGATAATACGGTGGATGTATTGACTGGCAATCCGAGCATACCAATCATTCTTTCAAGAATTATTCGGCGCAGTGAGACGAAGCGGCGGCATGTGAGAAGAAAGTGATTTATTGTTTCCGGTTCATTGCAAACTACACATAGGTTAGTTCATGAAAATCCTGATTTGTTGAGATAAAAATTTAGCAGAGGAACTCTACAGCGAAAGCTTTTGAGGGTCACCTCACATTGACGAGAAAGGCATTTTGCGGTGTTCCATGTGAATTGCAAGTGCCGAAATTCTTCAGATTGTAGAAGCAACGTTTCGTTGATTTTTAAGATTAACAGGCGTTTGAATCGTTCGGCAGTAATAAAAGGAAACTGTGGAGCTACTAGCAACACCGGGAAATATAAAGATACCGAAGCGAGCGAATCAGCAGTTTCATTTAGTTCAATTCCAGCATGCCTGGGGACCCAAATAAACCGAAGATGGAGTCCTCAGGCCACACCAGACAACGTCGTCTTCCTCTTCTACCTTCCCGGCACATACTACAGCCCGGCTCATACCGTAGCAATATTTTAGAAGCGGCCGTTGTTGAAGTGATTCACCCGTCAACTCAGATACTTTGAAAGCAGTAAAGTGAAATTGTAGGTCTTTGATTTCTGTTTATACTGACTAACTTTGCCTAATTAATCAATTATATCCCAATATAATATTTGTACAAGAAACCTGGCGTGACCCTACTAATAATTATCATGTCAACAATTTCAGAGCATTTTGGCTAGACCGCCGATCACTATAGGAGGTGGTTTTTATACTAGTTTCGAATGAATTTTGCCACACAGCGAGCACAGATTTCAGCTTATGTCCTCAGACTGCAAACGTTTGGCAATAGATCTCAGTCTGCCAGGGCACCACCCTTTTCCCCTAATAAACGCATATTTTCCTACGGGTGTGAATAATACTCAACGATTAGATACTGCCTTAGCTATTTGCAAGAATGAAATTCTTCTGACTGGTGATTTCAACTCACATCTTGTTTCATGCGAATTTTGAACACACCCTTCTGGTATTCTTCTGTGGGATTAGATGATTAATAAAAACCTTACCTGCCTAAATAGAAGACAGCCTACATTTATTCGCGGACGGACACGATCGGTATTAGATCTTACGTTTTGCAGCTCGATTGTTTCAGTAAATTTTTGGAAAACAATTGATTTTTCTTTAAATAGTGAACATCTTTCTGTATACTTTGAAATCGCATGTCCTTTAAAATTTGTTAAAAACATGGAGAAAACATTGGCAAATTACGAAACGTTGAAACTTGCTTGCGTTAAAATATTGGAACAGCGCCTAGTGGTCAAAATAAAGACATCTGCAGAAATGTCTTTTCAGCTTTTGAAATCTGCAAGAACACCTAAAAATTTGTAATTGCTTCGGTGTCAACTAAAAGTGCGCAACCTAGCAGATGTTGGAATACTGAGTGCACACGAGACTATAGAAGAAGATCTGCAGGGAAAAGAAATATATGTAATCAGAGTCCACAAAATGGGAAAGATTATTGGTTCATTGCCGCAACATTTAAACGCACTGTATCGCGAGCGAAAGAGCAATATGATGAAGGGCAATTTGAGTACCTGTCTAAATCGAATAACAAACGGGATTTATTCATTTTACTTTGTTGGCGGAAGAAAATCTTTATACCAGGAAACGTTGACTGAGTAGTTGACACCTCACAAGAACAAAAGGAATCATTAGACCTATTGGCTGAATGATTAGAAAACAGGTTCTCAACGCGTCTTCATGATTCAGTCTACACGCCAGCAATCTATGACTACACGGAAATATCGACTTCTTAATGAAATCATGCTATGAAATGATAGCTAAATGCAGCACCAGGCACCGATGGAATAACAAATACAATGCTGAAAATACTGCACCAGGAATATACGAATTATCTTTTAGATCTCGTCCATTATTCCTCTAGAAGAGCATGGATAGCTCATGAATGTAAGATTGCGAAAATTATACCATTGCTGAAAAAACAAGGGGCAGGCTATAATCTAAACAACATAGGACCGATAGCCTTAACATCTAATGTAGTAAAACTTATCGAAAGGGTCTTCATGGTCAAATATTTAGGTGTAATAATAATAAACAACGGTTAAATCCTTCCTAAATTGGTTTTAGATCTGGATATTTGATAGGGCATGCACATGCAGATCTAGAAAGTCGTATTCACTTTGCCCATCACAAAAAGCAGTAGGCAGCTTTAGTAACAGCATACATATGCAAAGCATACGATAGTGTAGAATATCCTATCTTGATTAATCAGTTAAGGAGTCATGCATGGGTTCCCACCATATATTTCAGCATGGGTGACAAAATTTCTAAGTTGAAGAAAATTTTACTTTTTTTCAAGTCAGTTTCTTTTCCTGTAAGCACAAACGAACCAGAGGTGTACCTGCGTGGTCAGTTCTTTCCTCCGTATTATTCAGTATATTGCTTTGTACCACCGCCGTTCAGTCAGGTGTGAAAACATGTGTTTATGCTGACGACATTGCTTTCTTCGCAATGGCACAAGACGTCCAGTGTCTTCACAATATCTTGCAAGCACATTTAAATTACTAGGACCTCGGCTGGATGGTTTGATGTTGAACCTAAATACCAAGAAATGTACTATTCTCGTTTTATGTTCAAGATCATGTGCATATATCTATTTTTTATAAGCTCCAAGATATTCCACAAGTAAAATCATTGAAATACCTTGGAGTTGTGCATAATGAACATCTCAATGGTCGCCCTCACAGTGTACATCGCGACAAAATTAATACGCGCGAAGGGCGTATTGCGGAGGTTGAGCAGCTGTAGATCAGGTATGAGAAGGAATGCAATTTTGATGATATATAAGATGTATGTCCGGCCTGTGTTAAAGTTTGGCTGCGTTGTTTTTTTTTCTGGTGCGCCAGCCTACAAGTTTCGGCTGCTCTTTCTATTGGAAAGAGAGGCTCTACGGCTCTGCTTAGGACTTCCAAAGAGTACTGCAAATGCAGAGTTATACCTTGAAGTACGAATACCAACTCTTTATGTCGGTTTACCATTATTACTGTGTCGACTTTTTAAGAATATTTGAAGCAACCTTTAACCCTGATCAAACTATTTTTATTTTTATTCCTGACCTATTTTCTCCGTGCATTGGCTAATATTTCACAAACTACAAATAGCAATTGTTCAATCGTTACTTGAGCTTCTAAATGTCCAAGTTCGTGATCTGCTTCCTTTAACCAAGCAACAAATTTCTCCAGAAATTGTTTGCCATGATATTTTTCCAAATCACACTAAGCTATTACCTACAGGCATTTTAAATGGTTTATTGCAGGAACAATAATTACTCTGCCAATGAATGTCATTATTGTCATAGACGCATCGCAATGAGATGAAAAATCAGGCGTTGGAATATATTGTCCTGTACTTGATTGGTCATTCTCACTTCGCTTACCAGATTTTTTCTTGTCTTTCTGAGTGAATTTATGGCAATAATGCTAGCTTTGCGCAAACTAATTACTTCGATTCCAGTCGTAGCAATCATAACTGACTCATTATCAGTGGGCGCTTCCCTGTCCCCATCCAGTTGCTCACCCATACTAAATCTTTTAAAATCATTGGTTCCCTGTCATCTCCGAAGTATTTATTAATTGTGGGCACCAGGGCACAAATGTTTGTAGTTAAACGAAAAGGCTGATTCTCTTGCGAAGGCATCCCTTTCGACACCCATCATTCCCATTTTACCTCATACAGTACGCATTACAGTGGCGCCATTTCACGCGCTTAAAATCAGGCAAAATTCATCAGACCCTACACTGATGGCTTCTACGAAGTAAAAACACTTGTTATTTCTATGGGGCAGTGAACTGTCTAATTCAAGGATGATGAATGTTGTCGTCACAAAATTTTCTTTCCGCGTTGCGTGAACTTTTAACCAGCATAGATCCGGTTTCTTGAATTCGCTTATGTGCATTTACTGTAATCAATAGGAAACTATTAGTCAATTGTTATGATATTGTTGCCGTTTCCATTTATTCAGAAAAAATATACTAGTACCACCTCTTCAAAAACGGTGTTTGGAATTATCAGAACATGTCCAATCAATCAATCAATCAATCAATCAATCAATCAATCAATCAATCAATCAGTTTATTTCATGTCATAAAAAGATGTTACAGGGAGTAAAATATACAGACGAGGGTACCGAAGTACACGACTGCAACGGGACCCTTGGGGATGATTACAAATAATAAAAGCACAAGCAGCTCTTAGAATCGTAGAAAAAGTAACATACAAAGCAGAATGAAAACAAAAAGGCATGGAATAAAAAACAAATAATACAGCATAAAACAACACACAGAAGATAGATCAACTATTTAACAGGTACTCTTTTAATGAGTTCTTAAATGAAATTAAAGAAACTTTGCATTTTAGCGGAGTGGGCAAATTATTCCATCTGGTGATGGTACAGAAGAGAGAAGATGATTTACCATAGTTAGTACGAACCTTAGGAAGTAAAAAATTATTATTAGCCGCAAACCTGGTTGTGTTAGTATTAACTAACATCTTAGGATCAATGAAATGAGCAGAAAGTTGATTTCTTATTTCTTCATGCAGAAACATACTTAAAATAAACCTGAATAGATAGCTAACAATTAAGATTTTATTGCGTTAAAAAAGGGGAGCGGCACTTCTGTCGCGAGAACAGTTAAAAATAGCGCAAATAGCTCGATTTTGTAGATGTTGTACGGAAAAAAGATGACACAGGTAAGTATTCTCCCATGATGCGATGCCATAAGTGATATGAGAATAAATAAATGCGAAGGAAAGTTAAAGGAGTGCTATATGAGAAAAATATGAGCGAGCTTTGAGTAATGCGCGAATGCCGAATGCGGCCGTTTTTTTAGTGTAAGCAATATGGAGAGCGAAGCTAAGGTTACCGTCGAGGTGAACGCCAAGAAAAGATACAATATTATTCAAATGAGAGTCAACTGTGAGCTGTGATGAGGAAGTTCCCTTGCGTTGAGCTGATTTAAAAACCATAAATTTAGATTTATTTGGATTAATAATTAAGAAGTTTTCCTGGCACCATTTTGAAACGCTACAAAGTACAGCATTTAGTTTATTGGTGACGTTGTGAATACATCGATCAGCAATAGAAATGGTATTATTATCAGCAAATAAAGCGCAGTGAGCCATATGTATAATGTCAGAAGGATCATTAATGTAAAGTAAAAAAACAAAGTGACGGACCCAGTAATGACCCTTGAGGAACCCCTAATTTATCGTTTTAGTAGAAGAGAATGAGCCCGATATGTAAAGGAGGTAGCTCCTTACATAACTCCTTACAGAAAGGAGCCCGATATGCTTTCTGTTAAGGAGGTAACTGTTTAAAAATTTGAGGGATGGACCTGTAATACCGTATGATTCGAGTTTCTTGGATAAAATGAGATGATTAATGGTATCAAATGCCTTTGTGAAGTCTAAGAAAACTGACCCTACTACAAATCCTGCGTCTATGGAGATTTTGATGAAGTCTGATAGGGAAAGAATAGCAAGGTTAGTAGAACTTCCAGCGCAAAAGCCAAATTGAAAGGGCTTCAGTATAATAAGCATATCTAACAAACAGGCGTCAATTTGTTACGGTAAAAATACATCTTCTAAACACGCTCCTGTAAACTCAGGCGTTCCTCAAGGATCCGTCCTTGGGCCTCTTTTTTTTCTGTTATATATAAATGATATCGTCACTGACCTTTCTGTTCACATTAGGTTGTACGCCGACGACTGTGTCTTATATGAAAAGATCGCCTCAGTGGACGATCAAATTAAACTGAATCGGAACTTTCTAAAAGTAATTTCGTGGTGTGACAAATGGCAGATGCCTGTTAATTTCGCTAAAACAGTTTTTATGAGAATTACCCTTAAAAGAGACCCTCGTTTGTTCCAGTACCCCACCAACAATACAATTCTGTCAGAAGTAACTCAATACAAGTACCTTGGTCTCTGGATTACAAAAAATCTATCCTGGTCAAAACACATAGATTTTGTAGTAGCTAAATCTCTCCGTAAACTTTTTTTCCTAAGGCGTTCTTTAAGATCAACCACACCAAGTATTCGTCTCCTCGCTTACAATGCCATTATCCGTCCTATACTGGAGTATGCTGTGGTCATATGGGACCCGTTCACTCAGACTGATATCCAAAAACTTGAAAGGGTGCAAAAAAAGGTTGTTAGGTTCATTTATAACTCGTACGGTCCTACTTCAATTACAAAACTTCTCTTGAAAAGCAAATTTCCAAACATTCCGGACTAAAATCAAATATTGCGCTTAAAATTTCTTTTCCAGTTAATAAAAGGGACTATGCAGTTGACACATCACATATCGTTCACTTTTCATTGGGTTACGGAACAAGACAGAGACACAATCTTACTATCTCTCCATTGATGCAACGAACAAATTGTTTCAAATATTCTTTTTTTCCGATGACTATCGTGGATTGGAACAATCTACATAACGATGTTGTTACCCTAAATACATTGTCTGCATTTGAAGA
Source organism: Rhipicephalus microplus (assembly GCF_043290135.1). NCBI lineage: Eukaryota > Metazoa > Arthropoda > Arachnida > Ixodida > Ixodidae > Rhipicephalus > Rhipicephalus microplus. The sequence goes on from NC_134706.1 coordinate 159,561,109, forward strand.
GTCCCTGCAGAAATGATTGTTATCTATGTTTGTACCTTGCTCTTTGTTCATTCTCTTGTCTCGAAGAATCACTGCAGCTATCAGTTACATAAGTTTGTATTACATTTGTTTTTGATTGTTTGTTTGCCTGTTTCCACTGATGTTTATGTTTATGTTTCGTACCACGCCTGCTATGATCTTGTAAAAGATTGCAGTATCAATAAATAAATAAATAAATAAATAAATAAATAAATAAATAAATAAATAAAATAAATTTATTGAGGTACTTCTTTAGCCGAGTTATTTATGGTTTTTCGATGACTTTGCTCCGGGAAGAAAGAATACAGATGGGGCGATAGCTAGAAGTAGATTGCTTGTCACCCTTTTTAAAAATTGGAAGGACTTTAGCTATTTTTAGAGAAGTAGGGAAACAGCCATGCTTGAACTGAAGGTTTATAATTATAGAAAGTGGTTTAGAAATAATGTCTACTGCGAGTTTTAAGTGTCGTGCTGAGATTTCTTCTATACCAGGGCCGGTTTCTTTGAGACTTTTGATTGCTGTAGAAACATCATCAGGGCTCACGGGGAAAAGAAAAAAAAAAGAATGATTAGAACGTTGTAGATCACAGCAAGAACCGCTATGATTTTCACAAAAAATTTTCTTCATTTGGATCCGCTACACTGGGTTACAACCACAGGGATGTTTTATTCACCATTCAGGAATACATCACTTGGACTAAACGATTTTCTTGCTATATTGTGCGCTCAGAAATTTTCATTTTTTCCTTCAAATTCGCAATCGGCACTTCAAATCATAATAAAATATTTAACGTGTTTTGGGAATGAGGCAATGCATATAGTATCGGGCAAATTCACCCTATAATCCACCAATCCCCACCTTTGGGTATGAGCCATGTGCAGAGGAAAACAACAACTAGTCGGCTGCTTCTGAGCTCACCCTAGTGACCTAATAAACGGCCCCTTTCTGCCTTTGACGGTCTCCTTCAAGCGTAACAATATTGTTACCAGCTCTGACGAACAAGGAATGCTTCATCGAGGTGTTTAAGACGAAGATTGTATTAGCTTTTGCGTTGTTATTGTTCGTGGGCCGCCAACTTAAGCACAAATCACCACGCTCTGTGATGGTTGTCTTCCCCCAAAGATCCTGCTATATGACTTGGTCGTTGGGCTTTGAAGCTTTCAGAATACATCTTTGGTGCAACTTACAAGTCTGACAGAATTCACCGGGATGCTGACCGTCTAACTCGCCATCCTATAGATCCGCTTGGCCGGTAAGTGCATAATTCTGACGCCTGAGTTTTCGCTATATCTGACTTCACCGAAATACGCAGTGAGCAGCTCAGACATGCAAACTGCGTTCCATTATCTAGGGTCTACGTTTTCACAGCCCCGACCAATCCCTCCACTTGTTCATGCTCCATGACAGCATTATCTACCAGCGTAACATGATTTCTGAAGGCCCAAAGCTTCTACTTGTGTCCGCAACGCTGCACTCCACTATTCTTGAACAGCTTCACAGCGTTCCAACCACCGGACACCTCGGAGCTACTCGCACTTGTGATCGCGTACGGCATCGATGCTTCTGGCTAGGGCTGTATCGTGCTGTGTGCCGATATGTTGAATCTTGTGAGCACTGCCAACGCCATAGGCATTTTTTGTTGTCGCCGACCGGCCCACTTCTACCTGTAGATATTTCTGCCAAGCCTTTCTGCCACGTCGGCCTCGATATTGTTTGATCATGTCCTACTTCACAGACGACGATTGAGTGGGGTGCGGTCGCTACTGAGTACGCGATACGATATGCTATCGCGCGAGCACTACCGACAAGTTGTGCTACAGAAGTCGCAGACTTTCTGGTGACTGACGTCCTTCTTTACCATGAAGCTCCACGTAAATGCTGACTGACCCTGTTGAGTTTGAGTTTGAGTTTAGTTTGTTTACCACGTACAGTTTTACAGTAAGTGGCTGGGACAGAGAAAAAAAGCGGTATAAAACACCTTGACAAAGCCCCATATCCCCATGGCAACTGTGGCAATAAAACGGCAAAATTAAATTAAACACAGGACAATTCAAACCAACAATGCATACGCTTTGCATCAAAACAAAAAATATAAACAAACTATACAAACCACAAAACGCACACGCTATACAACGAAAGAAGTAATCAAACAAAAAATAATACTACACAAAAATAATGAAGCATATTTAAAATAAAAATATTAGAGAGCATACGAACATTTTCATAATTAATTTCTAATTTATTTAGTATATTCGGCAAGCAGTATTTCAATGTCGGGAAGCCATAATTTTTGCGCGGTCTTGCACATGCCAATATTCAAAGTGTCGGTTGAGGCGCGTTGAAGGATTTAATTGCAAGTTTGCTAAACTACGTATATAGCCGCGACCTTTTATGGTATGAGATCTAAAAGAGACTGCTAAAGAATATTCGTAGAGCAGGTTTAATTTGATTATTTATTATTTGGCAAACAATTGTGAAGTGTGAAAATTAAAAGAAAGGTTAGCAACACATCGTAGCGCCTTGTATGATAATAAGTTTACTAATAGATTGCTTTGTTTCATTACCCCAAATTGGGTTGCAGTAACTGAGATATGATGTAAAGAGCGCAATTAATACCAAAGGTTTTTGTGGAACTGGCAATAAACCCTGACATTTTCTCAAGACACCAAAGACTTTGCAAAACTTATTGTTTAAAAATTCCGTGTGATAATGCTATTTCATATGTTCATGGAAAACAATGCCCAAAGACTTTGCGGTGGAAAAAAATTTGATTATGCTGCTATTTAACATGAGATTGTAGGGTTCAGTAGTTTCATTGAGGGGAGATTTGGCACGAAAAAGAACAGCTTTTGTTTTGAGACAATTTATACGTAAAGAATTTTCAAGGGTCCAGCTGTATATCTTTTGTAACGTTGAGTTAGTAGTATTTACTAGACGCCGAACATTCGTACCTGAAAAAAATAAGCTTGTATCATCTGCGTAAATCACGTATTGGGCTGAACGGTCAACATGTACAATATCGTTTTTAAATATTGTCACGGGGTCGTGACGTGGCCGAAGACAGGAGACTTCTTGTTGGAATTTAACTGTTTATTTGGGCGAACCTGTGCCCGGTAAACAGAAAGTCCAATTACAGCAGCAGTCTCGCACAGATAGCAGTCTCAGACTGATAGCGGCGAACGGAGCGTCGGCCTTCGATCAACAACTGACAAGCGGCGAAGCGCGTCGGCATTTATACTCCCGCCGTCGAATGTTCTAGCGCTATCGCTGGCGGCGGCGTGCGTTCCAGAACAATCTGTACCATTCGCACAGTGGGCGTGATCTTATAGAAATGATCTACTACAGTCCGGAACCCTCTAGAAAACTGCAGGCGCGGTTTCCGCAGAGAATCGTGTGGTGTTTTGGGACGATAACAAAAACTTGGGAAATGGAACGTGGCATTGCCCCCCTTTGAAAAAGGCATCGGCGCAATGCTTTAACTAAAGATGAAGGTACAATAATAATGCAAGAAAGTACAATGAATAAATTACGATACAACAATATTACAAAAAAACACAGTTTGTTAACGCGCATGAAACGGCTTGAGGCGTGCGACATGGACGACGTCAGGTCGCCTTCGGCGTCGTTGAGAGTTCGTGATGCCGTCGGGGACAACCTCGTAATCAAGTGGGCCGAGACGTCGAACCACCCTGTACGGTTCGAAGTACCGTCGCAGAAGCTTTTCACTTAGTCCACGTCGGCGTATCGGCGTCCACACCCAAACACGTTCACCGGGCTGGTATTCCACGAAGCGTCGTCGAAGGTTGTAACGGTGGCTGTCGGTCGTCTGTTGATTCTTGATACGGAGCCGCGCAAGTTGTCGGGCCTCTTCGGCGCGATGAAGGTACTCGCTCGCATCGAGGTTTTCTTCGTCAGTGACGTTGGGTAACATGGCATCGAGCGTCGTTGTCGGGCTCCTTCCGTAGACCAATTTGTATGGAGATATCTGCGTCGTCTCCTGCACCGCCGTGTTGTATGCGAAGGTCACATACGAAAGAATGGCGTCCCACGTCTTGTGTTCGACATCGACGTACATTGAAAGCATGTCGGCGATCGTCTTGTTAAGCCGCTCGGTGAGGCTGTTGGTCTGTGGGTGGTACGCTGTCGTCCGGCGGTGGTTTGTTTGGCTGTATGCCAAGATCGCTTGAGTTAAGTCGGCAGTGAATGCGGTTCCTCTGTCGGTGATAAGGACCTCCGGGGCGCCGTGACGTAGGACGATATTTTCGACGAAGAACTTAGCTACCTCGGATGCACTGCCTTTTGGCAGGGCTTTTGTTTCGGCGTAGCGGGTGAGGTAGTCGGTGGCTACCACGATCCACTTGTTTCCGAAAGCCGACGTCGGGAATGGCCCCAATAGGTCCATACCAATCTGCTGGAAAGGTCGGCAAGGTGGATCAATTGGCTGCAGAAGTCCCGCTGGTCTTGTCGGCGGTGTCTTGCGTCGCTGACAGTCCCGGCATGCCCTCACATAACGAGTGACGTCGGTTGTAAGACGCGGCCAGTAGTACCTTTCTTGTATCCTCGCGAGCGTGCGAGAAACACCGAGGTGCCCTGCCGTCGGATCGTCGTGCAGGGCCTGCAGGAGTTCTGGTCGCAGAGCTGAAGGCACCACAAGGAGATACTTAGCCCGAAGCGGTGAAAAGTTTTTCTTTTGTAGAAGACCGTTTCGTAGAAAAAACGACGCAAGTGCGCGCTTGAATACCTTCGGGACTTCGGCGGTCCTGCCTTCGAGGTATTCTATTAGGGCCTTAAGTTCCGGGTCGGCCCGCTGTCGTTCAGCGAAGTCGTCGGTAGTTATCGTTCCCAAAAAGTAGTCGTCATCCGGGTCATCGGGTAGCGGTTGGTCGACAGGCGCACGAGAGAGACAGTCGGCGTCGGAGTGTTTTTGGCCGGACTTGTAAATGACAGTAATGTCATATTCTTGAAGTCTCAGGCTCCATCGTGCGAGGCGACCTGAAGGGTCCTTCAAAGCGGCTAGCCAACACAAGGCGTGGTGGTCGCTCACAACTTTGAAGGGCCTGCCGTAGAGGTATGGGCGAAATTTCGACGTAGCCCAGATGATGGCGAGGCACTCCTTTTCTGTTGTGGAATAATTTGATTCTGCTTTGGATAGCGATCGGCTGGCGTAACTAATAACCCTTTCAAGTCCGTCAGCCCTCTGCACAAGAACGGCGCCAAGACCTACGCTGCTTGCGTCAGTATGTATTTCTGTCTCGGCGAATTCGTCGAAATGGGCAAGTAACGGAGGCGTCTGGAGGCGATGTTTAAGCTCCTGGAAAGCGTGTTCCTGTGGCGTTTCCCACTTGAACTCCACGTCGGCCTTGGTAAGGTTAGTGAGAGGATCGGCGATGCGGGCGAAGTTTTTCACGAACCGCCCATAATAGGCGCACAGGCCCAGAAATCGGCGCACGGCTTTCTTGTCAGTGGGCGGCGGGAATTCAGCGATGGCGGCTGTTTTCCGTGGATCAGGACGAACTCCAGACTTGCTGATAACGTGCCCCAGAAACAAGAGCTCTTCATACGCAAATCTGCACTTTTCTGGCTTCAGTGTGAGTCCGGAAGTCTTGATGGCTTGAAGTACAGCTTCAAGGCGCCGAAGATGCTCGTCGAAACTCGAGGAAAACACGACGACGTCGTCCAAGTACACAAGGCAAGTCTGCCACTTCAATCCTGCCAGTACTGTATCCATAACGCGTTGAAAAGTTGCAGGCGCTGAGCAAAGGCCGAAGGGCATCACTTTAAACTCGAAGAGGCCGTCCGGTGTTATAAACGCCGTCTTCTCTCGGTCTCTTTCGTTGACTTCGATTTGCCAATAGCCAGTCTTGAGGTCCATTGACGAAAAGTACTTGGCGTTATGGAGCCGATCAAGTGCGTCGTCTATTCGTGGGAGAGGATACACGTCCTTTCTTGTGATTTTGTTCAGGCGGCGATTATCGACGCAGAAACGTAGGGTCCCATCCTTTTTCTTCACTAACACCACGGGCGATGCCCATGGGCTCTTGGACGGCTGGATAATATCATCCCGCAGCATTTCATCAACTTGTCTCTTGATGGCCTCACGTTCTCGCGTCGAAACCCTGTACGGACTCTGACGGAGTGGTCTGGCATTTTCTTCGGTTATGATGCGATGTTTCGTGATTGGGGTCTGGCGAATTTTCGATGACGACGAAAAGCAATCTTCGTATTGCAGGAGCAGGGCCTTGAGCTGTTCTTGCTTATCGTTCGGAAGTCTGGGATTGACGTCGAAAGCTATGGGAGAGGCTTGGTTCCTCTAAGCAGGTTCCGCAGAATCGGCGAGGGCGAAAGCACTGGTGGCTTCGACAATTTCTTCGATGTATGCGACCGTTGTTCCTTTGTTCACATGTTTGTACTCATTGCTGAAATTTGTGAGCATAACCGTTGCTTTGCCTCCCCGCAACTCTGCAATTCCTCTTGCGACGCAAATATTTCGGGTGACCAACAGATGCTGACTGCCTTCAACGACGCCTTCGAAGTCAGGTGATTCAGGAGCGCCGACTGAAATAATGACGCTTGAGCGAGGCGGAATGGTGACTTGTTCTTCCAGCACATTCAAGGCATGGTGTCCAGACGGCGTGCGCGGCGGTAGTGCTTCTTCTGTGGATAACGTTATCGACTTTGTTTTTAGGTTGATGACAGCACCATGGAGGCATAAGAAGTCCATGCCAAGAATGACATCTCTCGAGCAACGCTGTAGGACTACGAAGTCTGTAGGATAAATACGGCCGTTAATGGTGACTCTCGCTGTGCAGATTCCTGCAGGCGTTACGAGATGACCTCTGGCTGTGCGGATTTCAGGGCCTTTCCAAGCTGTCCTAACTTTCTTTAACTTCGCGGCGAACGACCCACTGATGACAGAATAGTCGGCTCCAGTATCGACGAGAGCGGTCACACTGTGGCCGTCGATAAGAACGTCGAGGTCGCTAATTCGCCATCTCACATTACAGTTAGGGCGTGGCGTCGGGTCACGGCTGCGTCGGCTTGTTCCGCTGCTTCCATGTTGCGTCGTCAGGCCACCTTCGGTAAGTGAGCTTTCGCTGTCAGGGCTTTGCCTGGTTGGCGTTGTGTTCGGAAAGCTCCGTCGCGGCGTCGTCGTCGTCGGAGGATCTTCGGTAGTTCGTCGCACAGCAACCGCACCTCCACCGGTTGCTGCCCTTAGTTTCCCGGATACGGGCTAGGAGACCGGCCCCGCGTTGGGCCAGAGTACTGTCGGTGGTGCGGTGACGTGCGGCGGCTGGGCGACGGCGAACGCGAAGGGCTTCGTGGTGTCCACCGAGTTCCTGTCAGGTAGTCGGCGATGTCACGTGGTTGTTCTCCTGGCTGTGGGCGCGGTGCATTGACGGCGAAGCCACGCAATCCCATCTGTCGGTACTGGCAACGGCGGTATGTGTGTCCGGCCTCGCCACAGTGGTAGCAGAGCGGGCGATGGTCAGGGGTGCGCCAGACGTCAGTCTTCCTCGGTGCACTGCGCTGGGAAGCTGGCGAACGGTATGACGTCGGTGGGGGTGGTGGCGGCGGTGGCGTCTGTCGACGGAAGTGCGATGGGGCGGTGTTTTGGCGTGGACGGGGAGGAGCGTTGTGGCGCAGTGCAGCGGCGTAGCTCATAGCTTCCGGCTCGGGCAGCGGTGCGTGGGGAATTTGAAGCGATTGCCGAACTTCTTCTCGCACAATGTCTGCGATCGAATCCACTTGAGGCTGCGCCGAAGGCAACAGCTTGCGCAGCTCTTCCCGCACGATCGCTCGGATCGTTTCACGCAGGTCTCCGGAGTTACTGGCTTGAGCAGCAGCGCAGTCTGCAGTCAGGCGACGATTATACTGTCTGGTGCGCATGTCCAGGGTCTTTTCAATAGTGGTCGCTTCGGCTACAAATTCTTGGACGGTTTTCGGTGGGTTTCTCATCAGCCCCGCGAAGAGCTCCGGTTTGACCCCTCGCATGAGGAAAGAACTTTTTTCTCCTCAGGCATGTCTAGGTCAGCGTGACGGAATAGTCGGGTCATTTCTTCTGTGAAAATGGCGACATTTTCATTTGGTAGCTGAACCCGGGTCTCTAATAAAGCAGCGGCCCTCTCTTTTCGAGCGACGCTCGCGAACGTTTGCAGGAATGCGCCGCAGAAAACTTCCACGTTCGGAGCGTGGACTCCCGATTTTCGAGCCAGGTCCTTGCGGTGTCTTCTAAATAGAAGAACACACGACGCAGCTTTTCATCATGGTCCCAGTGGTTGAGGGCGGCCACACGGTCGTATGTCTCTAGCCAGGACTCCGGGTCTTCGAACGATGACCCATGGAAAATTGGTGGTTCCCTGGGTCGATGCATGACCATCGTGGGCTGGGACGCTGCGGTTGTCATTGTCGCTGCAGTCGCGGTCATGGCCTTGGTCTTCCGCGGCTTGTCGTGTAGAAGCCCGTACTCCGGTGGTAGCTCTTGCTGTCGGCGGCTTGTTCGCTGCTCCTGGTTGGCGTCGTTGTCTTCTCCGCGACGTGGGCTGGGTTCACGGCTTGACGGGGGCGTCCGGTACATGAACGAAGCAGCACCTCCACCAAATGTCACGGGGTCGTGACGTGGCCGAAGACAGGAGACTTCTTGTTGGAATTTAACTGTTTATTTGGGCGAACCTGTGCCCGGTAAACAGAACGTCCACTTACAGCAGCAGTCTCGCACAGATAGCAGTCTCAGACTGATAGCGGCGAACGGAGCGTCGGGCTTCGATCAACAACTGACAAGCGGCGAAGCACGTCGGCATTTATACTCCCGCCGTCGAATGTTCTAGCGCTATCGCTGGCGGCGGCGTGCGTTCCAGAACAATCTGTACCATTCGCACAGTGGGCGTGATCTTATCGAAATGATCTACTACAGTCCGGAACCCTCTAGAAAACTGCAGGCGCGGTTTGCGCTGAGAATCGTGTGGTGTTTTGGGACGATAACAAAAACTTGGGAAATGGAACGTGGCAATATAATGAACAAAAGGGGACCCAATATGCTGCCTTGGGGAACATGATCTTTAATAGTTTGCACGAACGAAATTTCCCTGTTTATAGATACACACAGGTGTCTGTCTGCTAGGTAGCTTTCGATCAGATTTAAAGCTACACCACGAATTCCATAACATGGCAGTTTTCTTAATAATGTCTTGTCGTTGATTTTGTCGAACGCTTTCGACATATATAAAAATTTGCCAAGTGTGAACTTTTTGGCCTCAATATTTTTGAGAATCAATTCCTTTTGAAACGACTGGGCTCTTTCGGTTGAGTAGCCTGGTCTAAAACCAAATTGTGATATAGTTATAACGGAATGTTTATCAAAAAATTCAACAGTTTAGTATGAATAATTTTTTCAAGTCCTTTGGAAAAAAGCGGGAGAATCGAAATTGGCCTGTAATCTGTTAAAGTGTTTTTGTCTCCACCTTTGTAGATCACTGTTACCTTGGCATCCTTCATGTTCTGTGGGAAAATGCCGCTTTTCTAGGAAACGTTTTATATGTGTGTCAGGCATAGACTCAGTAGGTCAATAACATGTTTTATCGCTTCCATTTTAGGCCATTTAAATCCTCACTCTTAGACATCTTAAAGCTTTTAAAAACTCGTCTTCATCTTCATCTGTCGTTCAAAAATATATCGATTCCTTGAGTGGGGCTGGTAAGCACTCAAAAGCACTTGTTTGGTGCGAGCTTTTAGTTATGGATGTGAAGTATTCATTCAATTTATCTGCTAACTCTTTGCCTTTAATAACGTCATTGTCAATTACAAGTTCTAAACAATTTGTAGCCCTACCTCGAGATATGATGGAGTTTAACTTATTCCAAATTTCTTTGCTGTCAGAGACGCCTTCAAACATATAATTATAATAATTTCGTTTTGCTTGCCGTTGGATTTGTGTAACTGAATTTCTGTGTTTTTAAACGTCTTCAAATCATCTAAATTTTGGGTAACTAGAAATACGTTAAATAATTTATCTTTTTTTTTCACCATTTTTAGTATCTCAGAAGTCACCCAAGCTTTGCGAGCACACTTTGGCTTTCTCAAAGTCCTAAGAGGAAAACATTTATTATAAAGCGAAATGAACGTTTGCATGAAATAGTCATAAGCTAAATCAGCCGCGGTCAAGGAAAACAAGTTGTCCCATTTTGTTCGCTCAATTTCAACCCAAAAGTTTGAAAGAGATTTTAAGTTCACTGGTCGATATAATATACCAGAAACGGACTGTCTGGGCAAACAGTTCGTTTGTGCCATTCTCTCAAAGGTGATCGACGTCATTCTTCGCTCGTGTTCTACGCGTCATAAGCTCACTACTGCGCACCACCCGCAAAATAACAGACTCACTGAGCGTCTCAATCGCACGTTCACCATCATCCTATCTGTGTATGTTTCCGTGGACCACCAGGATTGGGATCACGCTCTTTTTTATGTGACGTTCGCCTACATTTTTTCCCGCCACAACCCTGCTGATTTCCCTCCTTGTATCTCTTGCATGGCCACTTTTACCTTTCAAAATGGTTCTAGCGTGAGGTACCGACACTCCTACACAGTACGCCCGCGACGCAGTTGCTCTAGCCTAAGTGGCTCGCTTGATTGCGCGGAATTGTCTTTGCGCATCGCAGCTGTCTCGAAATCCCGCTATGACAGCCATCACTGGACCGTCTCATACTCCTTAGGATCGTTGGTACTGCTCCGAACACCTTTAGCCAAATTAGCCGATCATTCACGCTCCCCTCTCAATATCTTGTTCTTGGCCACTACCTCCAATGACTACAGCATGATCTTGGCCACTACTTGGCCACTACCTCCCATGACTACAGCATTTAGGATTTGGCCTTCAGTCACCAGCGGCTGCGAAGCAACTGTCCAATGTGGCCGTCAGTCCTAAGACGCAGCGAAACAGCTCAGAGACTCAGAAATCACTCCTCTCGCAGGATCACCCTCAACCAAGCAATGCCACTTCCAACCTACCCACCGCCTTCTTCATCGGGCCTTTACGCAACAGGCGCCAGGGTGACCAGCCGCCAGAAAAGGCGGGAGAGCCAGCCGCCTCGGTGCCACCGTCAAAAGGACGAGCCTACCTGGCCGACCATGGTTGTATGGACACCCTTATGGCCTCTGTTACCCCGAGGCCATGGCGTAGCCTACATAAGATGAGACTGCCGAGCCCGCCAGACCAGTGGAGCTGTGACCCTATGCGGCAGCCCATACCATGCTGGGGATAGTAGCCTGGGGCCAGAACTGAACGAAACATCTAAAAAAATGGCTACTCTCAGTGGCCACCACAACCCTGAGTGGCGGGGGTCAACGGGGCGCGGTTCGAACCAGAGTGATACCGGCACCGGATCCAAGGCGGCAGTAACAGCGTCGGAAGCGACAGCAGCGGCAGCAATGGCGGAGAAGGTGACAGTGGTGGCGATGACTGGCCATGATGCAAGTGGGCACGGGAACAGTGATGGTGGCTACTTTGGATGCAGCAGCGACAAGTGAGGGCACCAGCGGCATGCCCGGCAGATGGCCAACCGCATGCAGGAGGGCACGGATTGGGACCCACCGTCGTAGCCTTACTCGATGATGAATAACGAAATACTCTCATGTTTCAGTCTGTCGTTCGGGGGCCTTCTTAAGGGGAGGCGAATGTGGGAGACCACGTGTGCCCAGCCTCCCGTTCCTTTTTACGGCAGCACTACAGTGTAGTTGCGGGGACACGGCTGTCCCTTCGAGAGTCAATAAAGCCTCTTGTTAAGGAATGGAACACCCCCGCGGCTGCGCTCGTTCCCCTTCTGGCAGGCTCCACGCCTCTACCAAAAGCGGGGGCACTGACCTTGCCTGCAACCCGGCACATTGTTCCGGCGGGGCGGTTACTCGCTTTCTCAGCGCGCTTTCCTCCACGAGTACTAGCTCCTCTCCCTGCGATTGACATGCTTTTGTCAATGTGGGGCCTTCGAGAAAAGCTTTAGCACGTCTCCGCTGGCTTTAGGAAACCGCCGTTTGCAATGTCAATGACAATACCCGACTATGGGAGGAAGTCTAGGCCCAGGGCTAGAGACATTGGACAGCCCAGAAAGATGGACGCAACGTTGTTGCCTCACGCGTCTTTCCTGGTGAATCACAAGAATAGCAACACCGCTCGATTGTGCTGTGCCCGTAGCAAGGCGGAAGATGGTATTGCTTTTCTCAAGAGGATATTGCGCTCGCGGAGATAGTGCAACACGTCGTGACCGAATAAAGAAGCGCCTGCCCCAATATCCAAAAGGGCTAACTGCTTCTTTCGAGCTAACGTTAACTCGATTAGCGGTGCGGGCGAGTCTACGGCATCACTTGCGCAAAAGAGTGAGGGTGGAAGTAATCCGAGCGCATCAGTGGAATTACTGATCACCGCGTGGGGTCCGACGTAGATCGATGGCGGCGCTGTCAGTTTCCCGAACCACGCGGTTGCTCCTGACCCGGTGTGCGGTCGCATTCGCGGGCGATGTGCCCCGGTGCGCTGCACCGATAGCAAGGACCGCGGAAACTACGCCGGCTCGATCGTAAGTTGCCTCGATCAGGTGGTCCTTGGTCTGAGTTGTGCTGCTCGTTAGGCCTCGAGTCGACCGCGCGCGCATGACGCGCAATTTCACGTGTGGGGGCGGAATGGACCATACGGAGCGCGTACGCGTAGGGGTACGAAGCGTGGTCTGACTGCTCCGAACCGCGTGGTACGTGCTCATCAGCGAACAATGCTGACGCGTTACCCCTAAACGTTTCAATGCACCTACTTGTGCCACGTGAGACAGGTGGCTGCGCAGAGCCTTAGGCCTAATTTGTCGCTCGACAACAACCGGCGTCCACCCAGCACCCAGCCTAGGCGCAGAAAAAGGCAGCCACAAGGAGACATCCACTCTGTAAGGTTGCCCTATCACTCGCCGCTCACAGCAGCTTACCGAGCGATCGGCATCCACCATCCCAGATGGGGTCACGACGCCCCGGCGTCGAGCCGCAATACAATACAGCAATGGCACCCGGCTCCCTTAGCCCGATGAGATAGAAGAAGCTATCTACAGAAAATCGGACAACCCACGAGGCTTCCATACTCACTCGCTTCGGACCTACAACCCACGTGCTCTAAGCTTTGCTCACCCCAGGAGGCAAACCGCATGTCTCTCGAACAACAATCTTGAAAAGCAACAACAACAAAATAGTAAAAAAAAACATTTGCGAGCAGAAACCTGCCGACAAGTTCAAATATGTTATATCCGATCTCCTCCCTCTCAACAAAGCACACCACCGACGCTAGGAATGAGAAGTCCTCTCTTGGCCTACTCTACCTAAGTCCTCTTGGGCCTACCCCGACTAAACAGAAGGTTGTACCGAACCGCAAAAACTGTCATCCGATGCTCCAAGAGCCCCTCGTTGGGCGCCTGATGTAGGGGGTTCGTCGTATGTACGGCTGACAAAGAAGCGTATATTTAATGTTCCAGCCACACACAGTCGTACCGTGCACGATTAACGTCCCCTATCCATAGCTCGTCTCATTGCAGCTACACGGGCTCGGGCGAATAAGGCAACATGCTAGGTCAACAAAACGACACTTTATTGCTAAGCGTTAGCAATTGCGCGTAAAGGTCGCGTAGAGAGACAGATAACAAAGGTGTTGACGCTTACTCCTTGGTCGTTGTCGTCCTCGGCTAGCAGGGGGTCGCGGACTCGACCTTCTTCTTCCTAGGCCGGTGCCAGAAAGAACGTCCGGTGGCACGCTGGTTTTCTTTACCGCCCCGGTTTCCCTTTTCCGGACGAGAATGCATTCCCTCGCTGAGTAAGGGGAAACCTGATCCATGCGCTGGGAAATGGGGATCACGAGTGCAGGCCGCGGGTGTGTTTCATTTCTTCGCAAGAGGCTTTATTGACTCCCGAAGGGACAGTCATGTCCTTGCAACTAGGTTGTCACGCTGCCATAAATGGGAAAAAGAGGCTGGGTGCACGTGCCCCGCCCCCCACATTAAAATATTTTGATGGGCGAATTTAATGGCAAAGTAGGCAAGAAACCGGCCGGAGACCATGCAGTGGGGGAATATAGAATCGACTCTAAAATCGAGAGGGAAGAGCTATTAGAAGGGTTGGCAAAACGTATTAAATTACGGATCTTGAACACCTTCTTCGAAAAACAGGCTAACCATAAGTGGACGTGGCGAAGTCCTGATGGTAAAACTGCAAATGAAATAGAGTTCCTTCGGTTTGCAATGTACAGGCTGTAGTAGTTGGCAAAAGCCGATGCAGTGACCAGAAATAAGACTTCGTATTTACTTAGATTTAATGAAGCAAAGACAGAAGCTGATACGAAAGAAGTCAATGAGCTAGCGGTGAGAGTGAAGGAACACGAATTCAGAATTTCGCTTCACAATACATTCGAGACACTAAACGAGGTAACCGCCGTTTGCACGACACAATGAACGTAACGACTTCCATTGCAGACGTAAATCGTCTGCAATTGAAGTTGGAAAATTAGGTGTCTCCAGCAGAGACACCTCCAGCAGAGACACCTCCTTAGGTGTCTCCAGCAGAGACACCTAAGAGAACTGGCACGTTGGTGAACAATGAAATCCGAAAGACACCAACTCATGTGCGTGACCCTAACCACCTCGTGCAGATAGCGTCATATGTGAGCATCGGTGATGACGGGAGCATGGTCTCAAATGACGTCGTTTCATTGTTCACCAACGTGCAAGTTCCGTTTGCTGTCTCCGCTGCCCGTTCTGCGCTTGAGAAGGACGCAAGCCTGAGGGAAAGCACTCCTTTGGTGGTTGACGAGCTCTGTCGTCTACTGTAGTTCTGCCTCTCCAGTACGTACTTCTCCTGCAAAGGAACTATTTTCAGGCAGAACAGTGGAACCGCGATAGTAGCTTCTATTTCCGTCACAATGGCAAACCTGACCATGGAGTGCATAAAATAGAAGTCCCCCAGCACCTTCTCGCCGTGACCCAAGCTTTTTCTGCGTTATATGGACGTTTGTTTTTGCGCAATTAAGACTTCTGAAGTTGAAAACTTCAGACAACACCCGAATTCCGTGCACCCAGCCATACAATTCACGACAGAGTGTAAAAGCGACTCCTGCCTGCCTTTTCTTGATGTCTAGGTGGCAAGAAAGCGCAACGGCATAGAGTTCTCCGTTCATAAGAAGCCAACGCACACTGGCCGCTACCTTCAATTTGATTCTTCCCACCCCACCTGCCACCAAGCCCTCGGTTGTGACCACGCTTCTCGAGAGAGCTAGGAACTTGTGCTCTAATGACACAGAGCGAAAAAAAGAACAGGCCCACGTAATGGCTGACCTCAGAAAAAACGGGTACCCAAAAAAACTTCATTCGAGCCGCCACCCGCCGCACAGAGCAACATAGGATACGGAAACCTCGATCAACCTTATTTGGCAGCCCCCCGAAACGCCTACCGGTTCAATACGTCCAGGGAACCAGTGAGATGTTGGCGCGGATCTTCAAGAATGAAGGGGTTCGCATCATGCACGTGCCTTCGTGTACGCTGGGCCACCTCCTCCCCCGCCCGAAAGACCGGGCAACAATGAACAGGAGCCGCGGTGTCGTTTACAAAATTCCGTGCGAGGAGTGCCCCGCGTCATATATCGGCGAGATGAAAAACCTACCGGAAAGACTGAATAAACACGCCAACGATGCGCGGAAGTTCTACAAAGAGCGCAGCGCAGTCGCCGAATATGCTGAGCTTTTGGATAACCAGATAAATTTCGAAGTGGCGGCCATCTTCGAAAGTGAGCCGAACTGGAGGAGAAGGTTGTTACTCGAGTCGTGGCACATATATTTAACAGCCCATAACATCAACCGCTCTCTCGAAACCCTTAACCCAGTGTACACACACGGAGTGCACTCCACGGCGGGGACTCGCTCGCTGGATACCGTGACGACTGGTTGTGCCCCTCGCAATCTCCGACTTCAGCGTAGCTCTGGCCGACCGGGCTCGCCCTACGTCATCTCCTGACGCCGATCTCCGACGACAGTGTAGCTCTGACCGACTGGACTTGCTCTACGACATCTCCTGACGCTGACAAGAGCTCTCGCAAGTGGTGCCCCGTCCTTGGACTCCTGTGACCGTGTTTCCATCTTTCCTATCTCTCCTATCCCCTTGATATATTCTCGCTCACTGGCTTACCTCATCTCTCTTTCTCTCTTTCTACACCTTTATTCCTATCCTTTTAATCCCTCCTCACCCCCATCCCTTGTGAGCTACTGCTTACTGCTGAGTTGTTGCACCCTGATGCAGACATTTGCGGGGCTCACTTTTCTTTTCTTTTCCTTCTTCTAAACATAAACACTCCCCCCCCCCACGGCAAAACGAGAAACAGAGAGGGAGGGGATCATTAGCCACCCCTCATGTGCTTTGAAGACTCCGCTGCTACATAGCCTACGCAGTCACCATAGGCACTGCGCCATGCTCCCGACCGGGCTGCAGAAATTAGCTGCCTTTTCTCATCTTCTAACCACTACCACCACCACTAGTCATCCCTGAGGAAGGAACCAAGTCAGTTCCGAAACGTCGGGTTTCGTCAAAACTTGTGGTTGGAGTCTTTATCAGATCCCAGTTTCATACCCAACCAGACAGACTTCTGTCGAATGTTTACATTCGTCATGTAGTTTCGTACTTTGTATATTAAGAATAAAACTCTCTGAGGCACGATTTCATGGCCTACCAGAGCGAAAAGAATATGATGAAAACACTTAAATTAGTTGAACCATTTGTATTCGCTGTGCTCCTGAAACTACAAATATTTATTCAAGTCTTAGAGTGTGATCCGCAATAATGAAACAAGTGTGATGAGGGACCCTGCGTGATTGTTAAAACATATGTACAATGAAAGAAACTAGCACGTTCGTATGATTGTTATTTCACAGCTGTTTCTACTTCATCATTGCTCTATTTTGGAATCATAATTAAAGGTGCTTTGATTTCGCCACCACGTGCACGTATTATAATAATTCCTCATATTATAATAATAATAACATAATAATAATAATAATAATAATAATAATAATAATAATAATAATAATAATAATGGTAATAATACTACTAATGATATTATTATTGTATTGAGCCCTAATTGGAGCACCACATAGGTGCAGGCCAGCCTCAAAGCCTGAGCCTGGCCGTCCTTAGTGTTTTCCGGTGGACCAGCACTGGGATCAGGCTTGAAAGAGCGGGCCGAACTCGGGCCTGCTCACTCAATAGCCCAAGATGAACTTTCTAGCAAGGTGTGCATTGCGTGGTCCAAGGCATTCTGGGCAAATTGATGTGACTTATGCAAAGAGCTGGCTCTTAGTAAAAGTCAGAAAAGAAAATAGAAAAATAGTTGAAGTTTTACTTTTCCTCAAAAAATGAACACGGCTTCAGCGTGATAAAAATGAATTACTCAAAAAACCGCTTCACAAGCAATTTCTCGTTTACCAGTATTGCGATTACACTCAACACTACTACAATATGGTAAGGCTAATTCCAAGAATATATTATATATCTATGCTGGTGCGCTTATTCGGAGCTGTATTCTCATGAATTCACCTGTGTATGTACATATTACGCAACATACAACTGCGGCGCACACCGTCATGGGTACCGGATTAGCTTCGACTACCTGGAGTTGATTACGTGCACTATAGATCAGTACACGGGTGCTCTTGCGCTTCGACACAATCAAAATGCAGCCGCTGTGGCTGCGAGAATCGCACCCACGCCCTACTACTTAACTGCGAAACAGCTTAACCGCGGAGCTTTCATCACAGGCAAAGCAACATTTCGATTGATGCACACACACGGGAATTTGTGACCGATAGCCCACTACAACGTGTAAGGTCTCATACTTACTCGCAATCAACAACTAATATCATCTAACGGGCCCGGCCCTGGCCAGGTCATGGACACACGCGCTCTGTATAAGTTCAGTAGAACACCTGGGCCCGAATTGGGCTTGGGACCACGGGTCCGGGCTTGGCTCAGACTTCATAAAATGGGCACGGGCCTAGCAAGGGCAGAAAAATCTAATTCGAGCAGTGCTCAAGGTCTTATAACTGCAAATTGTCAACTTGGCTGCTACTATAACTTAGTTTTCTAATATAATACCTAGATATTCGGGGAATCGAATGTCTTTATTGGTAGTACTTATCATTGTACATACTATAGAGGGCTGCTTATTTGTCATATGAGTGCACTTGATACAGCATGAATGATCAGCGTTTCCGGAACTCTGCACTAGGGCGCATGATAACGGTATCGTGTTTCTGACACGTAAGCATAGAGTACTCTGATAACTATTATGATTTGTACAAGCTAGCTGCTTCTGATCGTTACCTTTGCTGACAACCACCGGTAACGCGCCCAGTGTAACAGAAATAATATTGTTGGAGATAATTTCATAAAATATGCAGCATATATTTTCAGTTTATCCATTACGACAGCCCTACAGCTTTATCGCCGGGCAAGCACAGATCTTATCGTCTCTGATAGGGCCTACTTTGAGCTGGCTCATTGTGGTATTGTTTCAAGCCTGCAGAGAGCCCGCTTGTGCACTTATCAGCGGCCGCATGGGGCAGCGAGACATGCAATCGATGTCGTTCCTAACTGGCGTGGCGTTCATTTGTAAGTAACTTGACTTTTTCTACGTATAAAGCTTTACTGACACACCACCGTCTCATAAAAGCTGCTCCATTTATGGCGAATCGTCTTAGAATCTCGCTGCTAAACAAGAGGACGTGGGTTCAGTTTCTGGTCATGGCAGCCGCATTTCAATTGTGGTGAAATGGGAACGCTGGTTTACTTGCGCTTCAAGAAATCGAAGAGGTTTAACTAAGAGTTGAAGCTGTAGTAGATTAATTAGGAGCACGCGGTGAGGATGGTCACTATCTGCGCGGTAGCAATAACATCTCGAGCCACGGAGCATGCGCGCACAAAGCCCGCATCTGTAACGAATCATTACGTACCAGTATGGTCAGCTGTCACTTTCACCTGATAGTTTTTGCACTATGGGTTCCGTGAGTTAGTTCATGCTGTAGCTCAGAAATTTGAGACAAATCAGTGTTTCACGGTGGTTACCGCTTTTCCCCGCCCTGGTTAGACTCTCTAGCCAGTAGAATGACTGTTGAAGAAAAGAAAACGGTACCAACAGAAATAACTTTGCAGTCGTTTTAAAACTTTTCAGAAAACAATAATGGCAAAGCTGTTTACATGCTCATGGAACAAATGAACTGTTTCGGACAGGCTGAGGCTTTTTTAAAGCAAAACTGTAGTGCTCTAGGTTTGCCATTTTTTCGTAAATAGATTGAAAAATATTCATAATCATGAACGGACACGTGCTCACTCACAACCAAAGCACTCTTAAGAGATGGCAAAAATCATCATCATCATCATAATCATCATCATCATCATCATCATCATCATCAGCTGGTGTTGGTCTACTGCAGGACGAATGATCCCTAGTTCGAGCGGATTTTAACATGATAGAGGTAATGAGCTCACTTCACCGCAATTCCGGCGTCGGCGTTGCGCCGGCGTGGTTTGTTGTGAGAGAAAAAGTTATGATATTTTGTGACCGAAAAATTAAAAAAGATTCAAATAAAATAATTAATTATCGGTGTTAGTGTGAATCGAACACCACTCAATTGCGCAGAAGCGGGTGTACCCGTTCTACCATACAGCCAACCTTCTTTTTGTGAATTCACTGAAAATAATCTCCTCTGCTTGAAAATGCAGCAACTTTCATGCTCAACAGACACACACGTCGTGCATACAAGCTTCACAATACAGCATGAAATGTTGCCGTATAGTGCGGGGTACAGCCGTGCATTGCCATCGGGTGTTAAAAGTTGGGATTGTTATAATGACTTCATAGGTTAATGCCAGTTACCCACTAGAAAAGGCACAAATTCTACTGCATTGTAAAGACCACATACGTGGAGCATGGAAAGTTCAAGATTTCACACACTGAGTGTTTAAAGTATGCACTAGAACCGGAATATCAATATCGCGTTCAACTTCTAAAGGAGAAGCTTCAGAGACCAGAATTTGTTACCCAGTGTTTTCCGCTTAGGATACAGCCTTAAAGGCAGCGTCTGTCTATTCTTTAGGAATTAGAAACTTTTCGCGTTTATTTTTCACGCACTCCCGCCATGTATATCTCAACGTAAGAAGCACATGGAAGTAGCCGATTAGTCGAAAAACAGGTGCGCGCAACTCGTCCGTTTAGAGGAAGCGTCAAAGTGGGGGTGCGAACACTCGAAGTTAGCAAAAATACGACATTGCCGACACTTTGAAACCAACAATGTCAATATCGAGCGTGACAGGAAGAAGTTAAGAGGGAACACATGCATGAGAAGGAGGGTTATTCAAGGCACTAATACGGCATAAGCTCGCAAGGTCAGAAGTTCAAAACAACGTAGGGCGATTTTTTGAGGAAGAATAGATTTTCAGGCAGTAAAGAAAAGAAGGCAAAGTGAGCGACGAGTCAGGTGAGTTTGGAGTTGATAGGCGGTCAGGTGGTATTCTAACAATACTGATTGTAGGCCTAGTAGGTACTTGCTTACTAACATGCTTTGGCCGCAAGTAACACACACACAAAGTAAAATTCTACATTGCTAAGAAAGTACAACACAGCCCCCTACATAGAGATAGTGCAGCTGCCTAGCATACCATGACAAAATTCGGATCGAATGGATATTTCGGACCAATGCCAATTGTATATTTACTCAAAATACGTGAGGAAGGAATCGTTGAAAAACTAAGAAAAAAAGAGGTATGGTGTGCTGCCTCACTGTCGACCAGCTGCCAGTAATGCACTTCCTCACCAGAGCAGGATCGGCCACCTTGTTGCAGTACCTGGCCACAACCACCCATGAACACAGCAATTAATCTTTGGCCCTCAATCCCCAGCGGCCGCGAACAACTGTCGTATTCGGCGGTCACACCTGTGACGCAGCGGAAGGTGCTAAGACTCCCTGGGTCCGGAGAGGCCACCACTGGAATCCGAACTTGACAATCTTCAAAGCTCGAACGCTATCTAGGGGGGCCAGTCAGGCTGTGCAGTTCGAGGAATCAAAGGGTATTAAATGGGATGTAATAGGGCTCAGCGAAGTTAGGATAACACGTGAGGCTAATACAGTGCTGAAGAATGGACACGTCTTATGCTCCCGTGGATTAGTTGACAGAAAAAAAAGTAGGATAGGAGTTTCTCATACACATTATTATCGGTTGCAATCTAGAGGAATACTATAGTCTAGGTGAGAGAGTGACAATTATCATAATCAGGTTCAACAAAAGGTATGAGATGAAGGTGGTGCGGCCTACGCATCTACATCGAGCTATGATGGTTGAACGCCTCAGCCATTATTAAAGTCAGCCATTAACAAAGTAAAGACACAGTGTACTGTTTTCGTGGGTGACTTTACTGCCAAAGTAGGCAAAAACAGGCCACAGACCTTGCAGTGGGAGAATATGGCATTGGCTCTAGAAATGCGAGAAGATGTTTATTAATAGGGTTTGCATAACGTAATAATTTATTGATTTTGAATACGTTCTTCACAAAACGAGCTAACCGTAAGTGGACGTAGTGAAGTCCTAATGGCGAAACTGAAAATGAATCAGACTTCATTCTGTGTGCCCACCCAGGCATCGTACAAAATATCGAAGTAGTCAGCAAGGTCAAATGCAGTGACCATAAAATGATAAGACCTCGTATTCACCTAGATTTAAAAAAAAGCAAAGACAAAGACTAATACTTAAGAACCCACTTATTGAACTGGTGTTGAGAGGCAAAATACAAGAATTCAGACTTTCGCTTCAGAATTGATTCGAGCCACTAAACGAGATAACCGACTTCAACGTTGACACAATGAACCATAATCTTACTAGTATCATCAAAGAGTGTGCAATTGAAGTTAGAAGTACAGTCACTAGACAGAAAATGGGCAAACCATCTCAAGAGACGAAAAATCTTATTAAGAGACGACAAACAATACAAGCGTAAAATGCAATGGACAAAATAGAGCTAGTGGAGCTTTCGAAGTTGTTAAATGCGTAAGGTAGCCGACATCAGGAGGTATAACATGAAAAAGAATTAAGCAGGCTGTAGAAAGCGACAAAAGCCTAAAAGCTGCGATAGTAGACTTGTGCATAGACAAACATTGGATGTATGCATTGAGGAACAAGAAAGACGATCTTATAAACGATATAGTTTGGATAGTCGAGACTGTGGAGAAGTTCTATAGAGAGCTATACAGAAGCCAAAAGAACGGGGATGATATCGTGAGAAACAATAATGAACCAGAGAAATTGGACATCCTACCCGTAACGACAGGCGAAGTAAGGAAAGCCCTAAATAATCACAGCATATCCACGGAGTGAATGGTCATGAATGGAGCGAAGCGTCCGTTAGCCCATCCGTGCTTCCGCCCGTCCGTTAGTTCTTGCTTGCGTTCGTCCGCACGACCATCCGTGCGTTCATCCATGCGTCCGCCTGTCTGTCCATCCATCCGTGCATTCATACGTCCGCGCGTCTGTCCAACTGTGTTTATTCTGTCTGTGCGTCCGTCCGTGCGCCTATCTAGTGAACACTCCAAGTACCGTCATCTTGCATCCCCTGTGGCAGATAATCACTCCATGCGTCCATCCATCCGTCCTTCCGCATGCTAGTCTGTCTGTCTGTCCCTCCGTCCGTGCGTCTGTTCGTGCGTTCATCTAGTGAACACTCCAAGTACCGCCATATTGCATCTCGCATCCCGGTGGCTACGTACGACTACAACGGAGGATGGACAGACCCACGGCTTAAGGAGCTTCGCTTCTAAAAGAATGCAAAGAGGTAAGGCCGCTGGTTAGGATAACGTAACAAAATACATCCTGAAAGATGGCGGAGAAATGGTGTTAGACAAATTAGTCATCTTACATTCGAAACGACTCTTAGCGGGAAAGGTACCAACATCTTGAAAGAATGCCAACATCATTTCAATCTATAAGAAACAAGACGTGAAGGACATAGAAAATTACAGGCCAATCAGCTTACTGTTCGTTCTCTAGAAAATATTTACAAAATTATTACCTAATAGAAACGAAGCGAAATTTAGTTCAATCAACCAAAGAACCTAGCAGGATTTCGTACTGGCTTTTCCACAAAAGATGATATTCCTACTAAAACCAGGTATTAAAGAAATGCGCTGAATCCAACCAACTCCTCTACATGGCTTTGAGAGATTACGAGAAGGCGTTTGAGCAAGTCGAGACATCAACAGTACTGCAGGCATTACGGAATCAGGGCATTGAAGAATCCTACATAAACCTAATGGAACACAGGATCCACAGACACAATACTTCCGCATAAAGAAAGCAACATAATCCCAATAAAGAAGGGTGCAAGACGGGGCTGCACAATCTCTTCAATGCTATTCACTGCGTGTTTACGGGAGGTATTCAGGACCCTAGGTTAGGAAGAGTTAGGGATAAGAGTTAATGGAGAGTACTTTAGTAACCTGCAATTCACTGATGGCATTGCCTTGATCAGTAACTTAGGGAACGAAATACTACTCATAATTACTGAACTAGACAAGGAAAGCAGAAATGTAGGTCTGACAAGAATATGCACAACACTAAAGAAATGTGCAACAGTCTCGGCAAAAAAACACCACTTTGCGATAGGTAAAGAGACGCTGGAAGTAGTAAAGTAATGTGTATGGTTTGAACAAATAGTAACCGTGGAGCCGAGCCAGGAGAGTGAAACAAGTAGAAGAATAAGGATGGTGTGGATCACAATGAGCAAGGATTTTGAATTCATGAGTGGTAATTTGCAACTAACCCTCAAGAGAAAGGTATATAACAGCTGCAACCTGCCAGTACTTACCGACTGAGCAGAAATATGGAGGCTTACAAGGAGTTTTCAGCTTAAACTGAGGATGACGCAGTGAGTGACGAAAATTATAATGATAAGTGTAACCTTAAGAGACAAGAAGAGAGCAGAGTGGGTCTGCAAAAAAATCAGGGGTAATGAAATCATATTTGAAATCAAGGAAAAGAACTGGACATGAACCCGCTAAGTAGCTTGTTGGCAGGTTAACCGCCGTAGTTAACCCATTTAGGCCCATGAAAAAGCTAGGAGTCGGAATATATTGATATTGGGCACAACTAAATAAATAAAGTAGACAACAACATGTGCAAAGTTTCATAAAGCTCCGTTTATTTCTTCTGAAGGAACGATACTGTACTTTAAGAAGTACGCTGGGCTCTTGCCATAGCAATGCACAAGTTAGTGCGGTGCAAAAACAAAGCACGCGAGGCTCTTGCTGAACAAATGCCAGATTTATTTTGGTGCATGGAAATCGTTGAAGCACCCATGTTTTATGCATAGCGTAACATTACACTTTTCGCAACACCATTTTGATCTTTTGTGACAGACAGTGCACCTCAACTGTTTTTCAAGCTTCTTGTGAAAATGCCCATGCGGATCAAAGACTATGGCAGGCACAGGGGATGCTGGCGACCTCTTGATGGCTCTGTTGGATACACCAAGGCGCAGGTAGTGCCTTGCTATAATGCGGGTGAATGACAGTAAGTCTAGCCGCGAATCTCCAGTAACTTGATAGATCCCCCATGGGTTGACTACGGTCATGCTGATCATCTGGGTGAATAGGGACCACCAACACTTCTTCCCACGGATGAAGATTCTGTAGTTATTAACCGTTTGGTCGTGGAAGTCAACGCCTCCCATACCGCTGTTGTAGCTGTTGAACAGGTGTGGCTGTGGCAACTTTACATTACTTTTTTTTCAGAAGATGACCATCTGCTCACAGAGCATAGCGGCTTGACTGTGTCGTTGTTCGTCGCCATTGTAACTACGCTGTTGTCTCTCCACTTTACGAAGAGTACCTCGTTTTTTGGATCAAAACAGAAGCGGAATTCCCCACGTTTTTGTTGCTCCATCTTCTTTTTCGTTGGCAGAGGGCATCCACTCAGTCGATTCTCTCGTATAGTCCCTGTTGCTCGAAAACCAAGTTTGTGTATTGAAATAAGAAGGCTATAACTCGTAAAAAATTGTCGAAGAATACTTTTTGGTCACTAGGTGTGGGCACGATTTGAATTGAAAGGACCACTCGTGATCCCAGTGGCCCTTTGTTTGGTTAGATCAACTTGCCACAGTAAGTGTCGAAAGCATAGCAGTACCCATCAGCGCTGCACAACATCCAATTCTTGTAGCCGGAGTGGATAGGCTTTCCTCTGATGAACTGTTTGCATGGGTAGTGCCCGAAATATTATATATTGGGTTCATCTATGGACAAAGTTTCGTGAAAAATGCCGTGTTGTCTGAACTTTTTGTTTTTGTTCAAGAGCTCCATCAGTCGTCTCACTTTGAAGATTCTGTCGTTTGTACTCTGAAGCAAATCATTGTCGGTTGGTGCAAAAAGCGCTTTATATCGAGGAATCTCTGTCGGCTCATACAACTTGCTACACACGGAACGTTAGCGTACTCCTCGAGGGACTAGTACATGCACTGGCTGGGCAGCTTGTGGTAGCCACTAAGCAAAAGAATTCCAATAAATTTCTTCAGGTCCTCTATGCCGAAAACAAATCCGCGCTCATTGTTCTGCTTCGCTTAGTTCCCGGTTTGCATCACAATATGCGTAAAAATTTCCTAATCAAGCATTCAGCTAAACACCTCATTTGAAGACTTTCCAAAAAACTCAGATTTTAGCTTTGATTGCTTTTCTTCGGGCCTATTAGTTGATGCTGACCAGGTGTACTCCGGGTCGCTGTTCCGCCAACGTGGGGGCTGAACCTTTGCTCTTTTCTCGCGCGCCGTGGCATCGTCTGGATCGTCGTCACCTCCATCGCAGTGTAACTCTAGCGTGCCTAGAAGAGACTATAATCGTTTATGTTTCTATAAAAGACGTACGATCTCAGTAATTATGTATGTACACACCTGAGACGTCGTTCACAACCACATCCGTCATAACGTCGTCGTCCCCCTCCTCCTCATCAGTGTCCACGGTAGCGTCAGGCGGGAAAA
This sequence comes from Rhipicephalus microplus, assembly GCF_043290135.1. Classification (NCBI taxonomy): domain Eukaryota; kingdom Metazoa; phylum Arthropoda; class Arachnida; order Ixodida; family Ixodidae; genus Rhipicephalus; species Rhipicephalus microplus. The sequence continues at coordinate 159,587,190 of NC_134706.1, forward strand.
TGACAACATCAACAGGCTCGTCAATGTTTCCAGCGACATCTGTTGCAGCCTCGAGGGCCTCAGACAACCGACAAAACGGTATTCTTCCAAAGAAATTGGCTGATTCCATCTTTGAGGCAACCTACAAGATGAAGTGCATATAAGCTCCACGAAGGTCCACTGTACTACACAAAGTACCGCAACATTTAACAACGCCTCAGAGAAACGCCATGCACCATATCTGTTTCTTGCGCTTCGCAGCGATTATTTTTTTTTCACTGATGCGTAATCAGTCCGATTTTTCAACATTTACAGTGAAAAACCTCAAATAACAAAGAAAAATTGGTACTCACCACACGTGTTCCACGGGCGCCCATTTTCCGGAACTTTCATGACTCATAGAACGCACAGCAGAGATGCGAGTGACAATGCCAGATTGGGGGTGTCTTGTCGGGACCTCTGGCGTCCGAAACGCGCACTAGTAAGATCGAAATATGGGCATGTAAAATTTTGCTCCCCGAAAAACGATGTGTACTTTGTAAAGTACGCTGGGCGCTAATGGGTTAACTAAGGGTAACTGATTGGATTCCCAGACAAAGCAAAGGCACAAAGAAGAGACAGAAAATTAGGCGAGCCGATGAGAATAAAAAGTTCGCAGGTATATCGTGGCAACGGAAAGCACCACAGTGGGTTGATTGGTGGATCACGGAAGAGGCTTTTGCTCTGCAGTGGACGTAGCCAGACTGATGATGATGATGATGATGATAATGATGATGATGACGAATTTCTTACCCCTGTAAACATCCGAATTTCGTTACTCCACCTTCTTACACCGTGTTTCACCAAGCTTACCCGAGTGCGTTTTACATTCTTTGATGACCATTATGATACTCTTATAGCGACGTGACGCTTATAGCAGCGTGCAGCATGCTATAGCGAGAAGTGGAAAACAAAGAGGTGAGAGCGTAGAAACCTAGCCATGCCAGCACCACCTAGGTACCTGTCAGCTCCGAGCTTTGCGTGACCTAGTGGAAGCCTCGCTAATTTTTTTGGTCTTTCCGACACGACGAGCACCGGCTGTCACTGTGTTCAAGAACATAGAAGAAAGAACAAAAAATCTTGCCGTATGCATGGCATAAATGATGATAAGTTGGCGAAGCTCGAGTTGAGGAGATAATCGGTGAACCGTAACTCTCCCGAGAAAAGCTAGACTATTACATCATTAAAAAGACGTAAGACTGTGCGTATATTATATTGATCAACTTTTCTATTGTTCTTGTTTGCTTGTTGTCTTGTTTCTTCGTTTGTTCTTTTAACTTCTTTTTTGTCATGGCGGCTGGATTGCGAGGTCTCTTGAATATTACGGCTTTATGGTTCGTGAAATTAAGCAAGAAAGGTTCTTGTACTAGCTGCTGTAGGGATTTCGCAAACACTAATACTATGCAGGGCCCCTAGTATCGTGGTAAGTTGCTTATGGATACATCTGAGTGTGTGTTTAGAAACACTGTTCTAAAAGCACTTTGACTTGGGCGAGTTGATAGGTACATAATTGCGTAGGCTTCAGTGCACTTTGAACTATGACTAATGGAGACACACAGCGCTCGTCTGTGTTCTGTGTGTCTCCACTTGTCTTCGTCTAAATTGCGCTGAAGCCTATCCAATTAGAAAACCTGTCCTGCACGATGCAGTCATTGGGAATTAGGTCCATCCGTGCGTCCGTACATGCATCTATCCGCCCGTTTGTTCACCCCTCTGTCTCTCTCTCTGTCTGTCTGTCTGTCACTCACACTAGCAACACCTGCTGAGTGAGTCATACAACTGCGTGGTTACGAACAAGTCACAAAACGACATATATGAACAGACTCATGGCTTTAGGAGCTTCGCTTCTAATATATCTAGTAAAATAAAAAAAACTGTTGTGAAACCTCAAACTCTCAAAATGCATACTAGTATCTGATTGTGTCGTTAATTTCTGCGCAGTTTCGTGGCTGCAGGCGAGCTACCTTTGCTGCTTTGCCTATGGCTGCCACGAACCACCAGGTGGCTGTCCTCTACCGACGCCGGAAAAGACAATGCGACTGTTTTTCTTCGAACCCGTGTGGCAAGGGTGCGTGGACATCGAAACTAGTGGCTGCGGAGCATACGGCTGGCCGACGCTTTATCACTGCAAATTTTTTTGCAAGCACATGCTGCATGACAGCGTGAATGGCTCATAGGAACAAGTCTCGCAACCACCTCTTACGTGCCTGAGAATAGGACGAGCTTGACCTCTCCTGTATTATTAGTGTGGCCTGCAACACTGCATTTGCCATGTTATTGCATTCAATAAACTGTTCCAACATGTAACTTGGGTCATCTGTAACTTCTTTTATTCCTCACAGATTTCAGTTTCGTACATGAAAGCATTGCTGTGAGAGTGTATGTCGTACGATTTAACTAAAGGGCTGTTAACAAGCTCTGAACGTTCATAATGAATTATTGGCAGTGCGAATTAACGGAACGCAGCCTTGGCACCCCGTTAATTTGCCCTGCCAATATTTTGTTCGGTATAAATCTGCACCAACCAGCCCGCCTTTCAACCCTTCAGCTCTGAAAGTATAAATATTAGGCATGTTCTTCTCTTCTAGTCATTCCCGCGCTTTCGGCCCAATTTGCGACAACAGGGTGATGTCATACACGAAAATAGCTACGTGCTAATCAGATTGTGTGCTACGTCACGCCAACAGGCTAAGGTGTTTCACACTTGCTGTAATGGCACCATTCAGCACTGTTTGTCACTCCAATGTTTAAATGCACAAGCATACACCCTATGAAGTTCCCGGATAGATGAACGCTGCCAAAGCTCAGTGGTAGAGCGACGAAGGAGTTATCCGATGGTTTGGGTTCTGCCGATAGCCAGTTATCTTTTCACCCGGTTTTTAATTTCTTCACAATTATATTACAGTTCCTTTTAATAAAATATCTATAAACTTTGTGGATAATATGTCTATAAATTTTGCGGCATTATTGTCTGTTCATTCTTACTATAATTGGGTCTAACAAACAAAGTGGCCCAGTGAAGTTACCGTTCTTTCTTTGACTTAGAGGGAAATAATTGATGCCAAAATATGCCTTCAGGTGGTATGCGAGAAAATATTCGTCAACCACCAGCTCGTGATAATATCACGTGCTACGTGACATCAACATTTACAACTTTTAATTTTTACTTAAGGTAAGGAAAAAGATATCCTCGTCCCGCAGCATGAATATATAGCAGGCAATGCCAATAAGAAAAAAAAAATGAACAGGGCAGTGCCAAATGAAATTTTGAAGAAGAATGTGCAAGAGAACCAGACTCCACCCCTAGTAAAACCAGACAAAAAAAAGCTCTTAGTTTGGTGTACAATGTTGATCTTGCTGCTGATACGTTTGATGGAGCTAATCATGAGGGGCAAGTCTTGTGATTCGCAGCTGAATGTGGCTGTTTTGTAGATTTTTCTTTCCTGTCAGTCGATAGAGTAGGAGTTTCCTGTTGATTTAAATTTCTTTCTAAGTGATTGCTCTGTAAAACTAAAAATAACTTTTGATTACTGCCCTCCACTCCCCCTGCTCGGTTAGTGTCAAAATGGTTTGTATATTGGTTTTCGTATTTTTTTTCTAGTAGCAGATGCGGAATATAGCTATGCAGAGTAAAAATATTCTTGGATTTTTGTTTCAGTTTTTCTATATAGAGTGATATTTAGTGCGGACTTATAGTTAAAGAAATTCAGGCAATACAAAATGTTTCAAACTTGCCGTATTGGCAAAAGGTGGTGCTGACTGAAGCTGTCACGTTTAAATGTGTATGACCATATGCACTGCCAACTGTCAGGTGTCTTTTGCCATGACAATTACTCAGAGTGGACAGCACACCCTTTGGGTTTTCACGATGGATAGCATTCGTAAGCTTAGCTTTGTGAAAAGCTTTAGTAGGCCAGGTCATTCAGGTTTAATTTGGCGACAATTTTTAAGTGATTTATTCCTTTAGATTGGCACGCATTGCTGCGACACTAAAAAGTTGTATTAATGACTTCTTTCGCTTTTGACAAACACAAAGTGCCAAATGGCAACTGAGTTGCGCTGAATGGAACCTGAATGACCTGGCCAACTTTGTTCCGAACCCACTTGTAGGTGTCTAGGTGGAGAGACATGTAAATCCGGCGCGGGAAGCAGAGTGAGACAGAGAGAAGAAATATAAGACCTGGTCTACCTCTTATGGACGTGTCTTGGGTGTTGCGACTCCGGCTCCTGCGGGTCTCAGTTTGGTAGCGGGCCCCCGTCGTAGGAATAATCTTCCAAAAAGGCCGATGAGGCGCTTCTGAGAACGACAACAATTTATTTACATCGTTAGTAACTGAGAATCCGAAAGGAGGTGATCAAGTGATCAAGTAGAACTCAAGTAGTCTGAAGTATAGGAGAACTGAAAATATACAAAACGTCTTCGCTTATATAGCGCCGAGTTGCCAACACTGGGCCCATTGTCCGCAGCTTCAGCCAATACGGCGCTCGATGGTCTAGAGGCTCCCCCTCGTAGGCGTGGTAAGACACCACACAATGCACGCGGAGAGGGCACAGTCTACACGATGCCCAAATATGAACAATAACGCACTGCACCAACGTTTTGCACTCGTCCCCAAGATTTTGCGCATGTCCGATGTTCTTACATGACCTTGGTTTCCAAGATTTCTTCAGGCAGTTGGATGATGCTTGAAAAACCGGCTCCCGGTACACGTGCCCAACTTGCCTGACTGCGTTTGGGTTGGACAATGTAGTGGCCCGACAGATAGCTTATCGTCAAACCTGCCACTCCATTTAGCCGATGCCACGGAGAGAGAGAAAAGGAAGATTGGTTGACTAATTTCTCGTCGTTGAGGCGCTGAGGCGTGCTCCAGCAAAGGTTACAGAAAATAGTGCCCTTTTTCTTTCTTTCAACCACACAATAAACCCGCGTCCTGTGCTGGAAGTTACGGCTTAACTGCGAATTTCCCGGACTTCGCTTCTCCTTGAACAAGCTTTGCTCCTCCTCGCAAGCTGCAGCTACAGCCATTTTGGGTTTTAACTTTCAGACCTAACTGAAAATACCACACTGGTTCGGATTTCTCTAGGTCCACGGTGACCACTAAAGTGGCCCAGTTGCCTCCTTGTTTCCCTGGCAAGCATTGAATAGAGTCAAGTTCACAATGGCCTTTCTTTTGCTCGTGCAATTTGTTTGCGCGAACCGGTCCTGGACCCCTTGTTCACGTTTTGCTTAGACGAAATCAGCTCGTCTTTAGGAGACATCTTTGCTTAGAATGCGTCGAAATATTTTCGTTCAGTTTGCAAACGCCTAAACAACTTCAATACTGATGGCGGTCATAACGAGGGCTACAAGCGGCTCGTTGACGGCCAACAGGCTGTCTGACTTGCACCAGGGAATACCCGTAGCTTTTTTCTAGACGTCATGGAGAAAACGCAAACGCACGATTTCGTGTACTTTGTATTGATGCTGTAGTGCCAACTTACTTATATGAAATATGCTTTGAAGAATTGATGATTTGGTGAGTTGATAATGCATTGAAACAACAAGAAAAACGTGCACAACGAAAAAAAGCGGCGGCACGAGCACCAAAAAATATCACCATAATCATTATTATCATCATCGTCGTCGTCGTCATCGTCGTCATCATCATCATCAGTGTAAATACGTCCACTGCAAGAAAAAGGCCTCTCCCATGTTCCGCCAGTCAACTCAACTCGCCTGGTTCCATCAGTCAACTCGGTCCTGTGCTTGCTGCTGCCAATTTATACCCACAAACTTCTTAATCTTGTCTGCCCACCTAATCTTCTGTCTCCCCTAAACCCGCTTGTCTGCTCTAAGAATCCAGTTACTTATCCTTAATGACCAGCGGTTATCCTGCCTACGTACTGAAATATACGCAGAAAGAAAACGCTCAAAATGCATTAGCTCCGCTAGAAAATGCTTTGCCTTTAAAAACTAGCGCACCTTCCACTGGAGGCACAATGCTAAAACTACAGTGAAACTGACAAGCGTTCATGTAGAACTAGAATCGGAACATAGTAAGGCTTTAGCGCCAAACGACACCACAAAAAATAATGCAGAACACAGCGCTGTGTTCTACTTTTTTGTGGTGTCACTTACGACTCAATCACCACGTTGGAATCACACCAACTAGCGCGGCATCTCATTCTGGGGCTAGTTTTTTTGCTAAGTCTTGCAAATTCCCTCAATGTTTCAGTATTTCTACCTTCGTATCTACGTTTTTTTCCTGTTTGTTCTAATGTACTTATTTCTTGCTTTCTTTTTATTCTTTCTATGATTTTTCATCATTTTGTACTCATAAATATTTTGTTGTCACCTTCTGTTATCTCCTTTTGTTGTCTCCTCACCTGCCTATTTGCTCTTTTTATCCGTTTCTCTCTCTTTTCTTTTCAACTTTGACCCTCTGTGCACTTCTCACTTGCTTCCATCCTGTTATCCTTTCTCTCAGCCAATTCCTTCCTTTTTCTCTTTCCTCTCGTGTCCTTACGTTTTTTCTTTTGACCTTTCTCTTTTTATGTTATGTGATTTACTCTCTACAACCCCCTTTTCCCTTCCTTCCTTTAACACCTCTGATTATCACCTGACTCCTGTTTTTTACCACCTTGCTGTCATTATCAACATCATCAGCGCCATCAGCCTGACTACGCTCACAGCAGAGCAGAGGCCTCTCCCATGTTCCGCCAATCGACCCGATATTGTGCCTTCAGCTTCCACGTTAAACCTGCGAACTTTTTGATCCCATCGGCTCACCTAATTCACTATCTTCCCCTGGCGCATTTGTCTCTTTTAGGAACCCACTCAGTTATCTTTAATGGCCAGTGGTCATCCGGCCTACCGGCCTACGTGCCCGGCACATATTCATTTCTTTTTTAATTCAACTACGATATCTTTAACCCCAGCTTGTTTCCACCCACTCTGCTCTCTTCTTGTCTTTTACGTAAAGTTAAGCCTATCATTTTCCTTTCCACCACTTGCTGCACCATTCTCAATTGAAGCGAAACCCTCTTTGTAAGCCCTGGGTTTCTGCTCTGAAGGTAAGGGCCGGCAAGATGCTGCTGTTTTAAACCATCCTCATGAGAGTTAGTTATTGATTCCTATGAATAATTTGAGCATGTTTGCCGAGTGTGATCCACCCGATCCTTATTCTTCTAGTTACTCCTCTCTCGTAGTTCGGCTACACGTTTACTACCGGACCTAAGTAGAAATATTCCTTTACAACTTCCAGCGTCTCTCCACCTATCGCAAAGCGTTCTTTTCTGCCCAGATTAATCCACATTACTTTTGTTTTCAACAGGCATAATTTTCAGACCGACTCTTCTGCTTTGCTTGTTCAGTTCAGTAACCATGACCTGTAACTCGTCCCCAGAGTTACTCATCTAAACAATGTCATCAGTGAATCGCAGATTTTTAAAGTACAGTCCTCTAAATCTTATCTTTAGCTTTTCCCAGTATAGGGCCTTCAAAACGCCCTGTAAACTCGTGGTGAACAGCATTAGGTAGGTCGTGTCTTCCTCCCTCACACTCTTCTTTCTTGGGCTGCTGTCGCTTTCTTCATTGAGGACCAAGGTGTACGTGAATACGCTGTAAATTTCTTCCAGATATTTTTTGTAGAGGTGCTTTTAAACTTTTAGGCATTGGTTGGTTAAAGGTAAGCCAAACACTTCTCAAGCCTCATGAAACACTGAATGTTAGCAATGGCCAACATGCGAGTGATGTAAAGTATCATCATGCGTCCATCACCTCAGGACGTGAACTCGATGTAACTGGTCACCAGGGATTCAATGTCATCACCGCCATTTTTTACGTCAATCTGCACAATGCCAATATGTTGTCGTGGCAAAACGAGGTTACGAGATTAATTTAGAGCATCTTATTGAACGATGTCTGCAGGAAACATATCAAATTCTTTGTGCGAAGAATAATTTTGAGACAGTTAACAAAGCCCATCTTTCTTGGAGGCAAGCTGCGTCTCCGCTGTTCATTGTTTCTTTTTCAATGCGCTCGTCTCGGCGTCACGTCGTATTGAAGAATAAGTCGTTTATTATCCTGGACACCAGGCACTGGATCTCTTGTTCTAGTAACGCGAACAATTTCAATTTATTTTGAGTAAAAGCAATTCTTTCAATTTCGGAAAACAAGGGTAGTTTCTAAGCTGTCTTCACTTCTCCTCACCCATGTCTTAAACTGGTGCAGCTGTTGCGGCTTTTGTTTATTCTTAAAGCGGTCCCGGGTGAGGCGCTGAAGCTTTGGCAGTTTCTTTGGTGGTATCGAACGGCACCATGAAGCTTCGTGCAGCACTCTTCATAGCTTTCTTCATTACAACTTTATGTGCACCGACATTCTCCCAGGTAAGCCTCGTGGAATATATACACCTACCTATCATTCTTCGAAACGTTTTCAGGCACTCTACACTCGGCTGACTGAATACGTGGCAGCTAAGGACCTTTTTAAAATACAATGTTTGGTTTCAGAGCACATGTATCGCTACAGGATATTCTATTTCACTTAAAGCATGGCATACCCGGCGCAGCCACACATCAGAAGCGCGCCATTCAGGCGATAGACTTTGAAAAAGCTGTTCAATATCCGGCACTCGGCTTTCCTGACCATTATGGCCGAAATAGGAAGCGGTCAATGCGCATAAAACTACGTGTGCAACTGCGGTCAAAACCACAACCTTACCATACGAAAATGCGATGTTAAACCAGCCCCCATCACAATGCCCATGTTCATCTCGCATCACAATGTCGTATGAACACCAAAAGGAGCGCTCATCTCGCCACTAAGATTCAATTTAGCATTAATGCATCTCCCTAGAGCACTAAACGAGATACCTGGAAGTAAGGATGCAATCTACGCAGAGGATGTCAATATGTGGATGAACATTGGCTGCATGAGGCAGATAGAAGTGTTTCAACGGGCTGTGGACACTGTGGAACACATCGGTCGAAGATGCGGGCTTCACTGCTCCCCCACAAACTGGAATTGCGGTATTTAGGCAACGTGGCAACGACGTTCCTTTGAATATCCAACTTTATCGAAGCCAGGTCGAGGATATGGGAACCATACGCATCCTCGGAGCGGCAACAAGATAGCACTTGAAAAGCTCCGTACTGCTTGTACGTTTATCTCTCGAATGATAACTAGAATGGCCAATTTACAATGTGGCATGAAGAAGGCAGACACATTACGTTTCGTAGAGGCCTTTATGATCATATAACCTATAGCTTTGCGTGCCTACGCATCCTGAACAATGATAACTTCAATTTAGACCGTCTATTATGACTTTCATACGAGAAAGGCCTCAATTTACGTCTATATGCCATGAATGACAGGTTGCTTGCGATGGGCATATATTTAGTACGGATTGAGAGCTCTCACATGAAGCAAGTGATTTGGCTCACGCGTAATAAAGCAGGGCAGGCCTCGCTAGACGCCTTCGAAATAAGTCAACGGATTTTGGTTGCCAGTAAACTACCGCTACCAAAGGAATGGCAAAGAGAAGTCCATATTTGGCTTTTGCCACGCAGTGCGCACCCAGTCTCTCACAAAAACAGTTGAACTGCTATGGCCAAATTATATAATAATGATCGCTTCGCCTGGAAGCCTTTTTTGTGAATTGCGCCAGAACCCTGCACAAACGTGCCATGGCAGCCATAGTTAACAGGCGACAAACCATGGACTGCATCTCGCCTATCGGAATAAACATCAAAGAAAAAAGCCGGTATATCCTTAGCCACACGTAATGCAGAACACACCTTTGTCTTTAGACATTCCCAGGCATAGTATGAGAATTGCTCCAAAGATGATGTCTGCCGCTTAACACATTGAATACTGCGACACGTTGTGGCAACTTGTAAAGAGTGTCAGTGGTTAGAACTGTTATGCGTACCTGGGAACAAAAGAGTTAGAAGGAATGAACTCGCTCATGACACCGCCAATATCTCTTACATCAAGGGTCCACTGCTTCCACAGTGTAGCAACTTGCTGAGCAGGACGATCTCCAGCTCTCATTTCCCATTATATTCTTCAACAAATCATGGTGAGTGAACCCTTCCCCGTCATCAGAAATTAAGTAGGGCATGGCAGGCCACTTGTGGCGACGACTACAATTATCATCATTTCTAAATCAATATGTATTATTGAAGATCTACCCTTCGTTGTAAGATCCAAAGCTGAGCTTCTGTGCCAAAACAGCCACTTTAATTCATAATATCTGAGGCTGCCAAAACAATCCCAGTATATCAGCGAAATATATTTATACTTTAGTCGAGTTGGATGAGACCTTGTACAGCTATGACCCAATGCAGGAACATGCCTTGGTTGAGCGAGCCCGGGCAGCGGCAAGTGCCAATGGTCTTCCGGACGCCGAGGTCCAACCACTAGCGACTAATTTAAAATCAATAAATGTTTTATTGTATCGCTGCCCAGAACACGCAGCACAGACAGTGTGAAATCTAAAAGAGTGTCCTTTCCAGAGCCCGTTGTATAGGCTCTCTTGGGGCACTAGAGAAATAAAATGCAAGGTACCCAGTGGACCATAAACCACCGTCAGTTTGAGCGAGTAGAGAAGGACCCAATGAGCCACTATTAGTTATAGCGTGGATTAGCACGGTACCCGCAACACATATGTAAGACATTGTGCGCTCTTTCTTTCTGCTGTAGCTGATGACGATGAAGAAATATGGCTGAGCTTTAGAAGAGTCTGAAAGCATTCAACAACCCACTAGTTGCGCATTTCGCATTGTTTGACGCATAGTTTTTTTCAAATCTTCTACGATGCTGTCTTGTATATATCAACACAGTCCCCTGCCCAACATGACAGTTTTATGGGGTGCTTTGCAGAGAAGGTTTAAGAACCAGCGTCTCTTTGTGGTAGAGCGCTCGACCATCACGCAGAGGTATCAGGTTCAAATCCCAATTATTCCTACTTTTTTTCAAACTACTTTTATATATCTCGCAATAGCCTAATGGTCACGTACACTGGATTTGGTGATCACGTGTAGCTATGACGCCTGAATCGACTCTAGCTGTGCTCTCAATTTACCTTTCACTGTAATACTGACGCGAGGGTTCAGCAATACTGTGGGTTTAATAAGCCACCAAGTAGCTAGCTTCTGGAAAGTGCGTCCATCACGGCTGGCTCTCAAGCAGAGCAGAAACGCGGTATATCGATTATGAGTGCGCTGTTGCCCTTGACCAATTACGTGCAGGAAGCATTATCCCCTCTTTTCAACTCCCCCCCCCCCCAATAAACAAGCAAAAGTAGATATAAAAAGAAAAAGACAGCACCGCCTTGATGCAATAACAAAGGTTCGTAAAACATGAGGAAATGTAAAATTCAGATAAAGGCAAAGTAGAACCTAAAAAGCTTGAGAATAAAAGAAGAGGCATTGAATGAACAAGCAAGTTCACCAAAATAAATACAATACAGAAACAAATATTTATGAACGAGAAAAAAATACGAACGCGCAATGAGCGGTTTCATACGCAAACGCGAACAACGTCGGGACTCGGTCATGCCTTCGTCCGCACCTGCGGTGTTGAGTACAGGGTTACTTCGTAGTTCACGTCACTGACACGGCGTAGCACTTCATATGGGCCAAAATATTGGCTCTGTAGCTTTTACTAAGGACACGACGGCGAAAGGGCATCGACACCCAAACTTGCTCTCCGGGGTTGTAGAACACTTCTCTGTGGCGCTTGTTATAGCGTCGTGCCTCTGACTGCTGCTGCTAGCCGATGTACAGCCGCTCGAGCTGTCTTGTCAAGCTTCCTAGACAGGCTCGCAGAATTCCTCGGCGTCAGTCACCAACTCGTCGTATTCTTGACGTAGTAGCATAGAGTCTAGCATGGTCAGCAGATTGCGCCCATAAAAAAGAGGCAAAATGGCGTGAATTTCATGGTCTCTTGCACGGTGGTGTCATATGAGAAGTTCACGTAAGCCAAGACCCGATCCCACGTTTTGTGCTGTACGTCGATGTACATTGCGATCATGCCTGCGTGCGTCTAATTCAGTTGTTCGGTAAGTACGGTGGTTCGCAGGAGACATGCAGATGTCTTTCAATGTCTGGTTTTGCTTAGTTTGAAAACTTCGCTCGTAAGCTGCTGCTTTCAATGCTGTCCTCCTGTCCCTTATTATACTGCAAGGAGCACCGTGGCGCAACAAGATGTGGCACATGAAAATTTGCGCTACCCCACAAGCCGTGACTCATGGGATTGCCTGCGTCTCAACGTAGCGTGTTAAACAGTCGGTATACACGATCCCCTACATAATTTATCAGAAAACGGAGAAAATTGCCCGAGAATGTCGATGGTAACTTTGTCGAACGTGTCGCAGTGTGATTCATTTGGCTGATGTGCGCCAGCTGGCTCAACCGATGGTTGCTTCCGACGCTGGCATTCTCGACAGCCTTTGACGTACTGGTTGACGTTTGCTGAAAGTACGGGCCAATAGTGCCCCTCACTCAATCTGGCAAGTGTCTGTGAGTAGCCTAGGTGACCAGATGTAGGTTCGTCATGGCAAGTGAACAGGACGTCGTCTCGCATGTCCCGCAGAACCACCAGGAGGTAAACACAGTCGTTTCAACGGGCGTTTTTCTTGTAGAGCACGCCGTGTCACAAACATAACGGCATCGACTGGCGGGGCAGATGACGTGGTATGGTGGCAACCTTGTCCTCTGAATTGCTGGCGTCAGTATGCACCTCTGTATTGGTATAATTGTCGAAATGAGTGACAATGGTTGCTCATTGCATGTGCGGCCGAAGTTAAGCAAAATCCACCTATTACTCATCATCTCAGACAAATGACCCGCCAACTTTTGTGAGCCAAGTCAGGCATTCTGCTAACCACGAAAAACCGTCAATAAATCTACAATAGTAGGTAACAAACAAAGAAAAAACGCCGGAGGAACGGCCTCTTTATCGACACGGGCTGGTATTGCGGTAACTGCGGCAATCTTGCCTGAATAGGGCCGGGCGCCATTGCCGCCTACGACGTAACCAGGAAATTTAAGCTCCTCCTAACCGAAGTGACATTCCTATGGCTTGAATGGGAGGCCTACTGATTGCACTGCTTATAGCACACTCCGTCAGCGGTGAAGGTGCTAATCGAACGTTCGTGAAAGGAACACCACATCGTCATAGTGCACGGGACATGTCCGCCAATTCTGTCCTGTGGGAACAGTGTTCATCAATCGCTCAAAAGTTACCGCCGCTCAGCGCGACCCAAGGGGCAGCATTCTAAATTGGTAGAAGCCATATTGAGCCACGCAGGTTGTTTTCTCGCGTTCTCCCTCATCGATCTAAATTTAGTCGTACCCACGTTTGAGATAGAGTGAAGTAGTGAGCATGGCAAAGTCTGTCTAAAGAGTCATCGGTACGCGGCAACAGGTATACGTCTTTTTTTATTCACGTTGTTAAGTTTCCGGCAGTCGACACAGAAGCGTAAAGTCCTGCGTTTATTTTAGGGGCGAAGCCCCTATGGCGTGGGTTGTTCGTCCCGTTGTCGTATGTAACCACCGCTGGCAAATACCCGAGAGAGTGATCCTTAGAATGCCCGTTGGATGGTGGTACTTGTATACGTTGGATACATGATGAAAAGATGTGAAATGCGGTACTTTGAGTGTTGACTAGATAAACAGATGGACGGACGGACATACCCGAGAAAGCGGTGCTTAGAATGTTTGCTGGATGGTGATACTTGTATATGATGAATACATGATGGAAAGATTTGAGATAGTGGTACTTGAAGTGTTCACTGGATAGACGGACGGACGTACGAATATACCCGAGAGAGCAGTCCTTAGAATATCCGCTGGATGGCGGTACTTGTACATGATGAATACATCATGAAAAGGTGTGAGATAGCGGCACTTAGAGGGTTCTTTAGACAAACAGATAGAGGGACGGATATACATATGGACGGCTGGGCTGTCGAATGCACGGACTTACAGATAAACAGAGGACGCACGGAAGGACAGACAAAAGGACTGCCACAAGAACGGACGGACAGATGGATGGACGGACAGTCAGGCAGACGAACGGACAGACGAATGCATGGATGGACGCACGGACGGTCACATAGATGGACGGACACACGGATGAACGCATGGATGGACGGAAGCAATAACAAATGGACGGAAGGAAGCACGGACAGTCTGATGAACGCTTCGCCTCACCAATCATCATTAACTTCGTGGATATGCTGTGATTTCGTGGCTGCTGGTGGACGCTGGACCAGCTGACACCGCATTTCACACGCTAGCTCTTAGGTAGAGTCCCTGCTGGACAGCCTCGTCTGAGCTCGAGCCCAAAGTTCACCGTTCAGGCTTGTTTATCGAAAATGGAGCCACCCCAGCCGGTATTCAATTCTCCGACCTGCTGATGAGCAGCCGAGTATACCTTAACCACTAGAAACGTGTACCGCCGCATTCAAGAACTGCTCTTAACTTATGGCGGTAAGGCTACTTATGAAAAAACGAGAAAAATATAAGAAAAGTACAAGGTGCGTTTCAGAAACCTCTCTTATCCTGTCATAAAGGCTCCTTATGAAGAGCTCCCTTAACTCGTCAAGTATAGCCCATGGGTGCGAGGGTAGGTAAGTTTTCGCTACAAATCCATTACTTCTAGCAGCAGTGAATTAGCATTACTGGAAGAAACCAACAACAATATCCACAGAAGCAACTAAACATAAACATTTGCAATGTTTCTTTAGGCACCGGCAGCTTTTGGTAAAATACACGTTTTTCGGCTGGCCGCTTTTCTGCAACTGCCGTCAGTGCAGGCCACTTTCGTTATTTCAACGTCTTGTATGTTCTTGCAGCATGAAAATATTTTTCATTCCTCTATGTGTTGCAGTGTTCAGTGGTGTCGTCGTGCTTACTTCAGCGCTTGCTGTTTTCTTGCACGTTTTTTTTAAATTTCACTAGATATATTTGATAGTTTGAGCCCTTTTTAGCTTTTTTACGAAGTTGAATTTAATGTGGAACGGTGCACTGAAATAACTTCATCAGTGGCTACGTCCTGATGAAATTTGTGAAAAAGTATCAAAACTGACGCCGTGTGCCTTCAGAGAAAACGAAAAACGTTGAAACAGCTCGCTATAGAATTCAACAGCCGACCCACTGTGCATCCGTGAATGGCAGACTAAACAACTAGAAAAGTGTTTGCGTCACTTCGAGAAGTTTTACCGGTACGCGAGAAAGTGTTTTTGCAAGCATAGCTGGTATCTGCTCGACTGTATATTCGTGACACAGTAGGCTACGAGGCATTGGCAAGGCCATCGCTCCCAAGTTGAAGCGTGCCAACTCCATCATAGTGCGATGCGATTAGCAGCTGCATGAGACGAGGCACAACGAACCCATGACCATAGATGGATATTTTCCTGCAGAAACTGCACAGCGAGCAGATTCTTCACGGCACTTTCTGTGAAGCGGGGGTGGTACGAAAATTCCTGCTTGTCATAGGTCTCAACCAGGTTCCGTCGATCGTTGAGGACTCGCCGCGTCGGTGACGTGTACGCGTACGCTGTGCCGTTCATTATTTCTTCTTTGCGGTGCACATAATAAATGGAATACATTATATACGCAGTTGTCATCCCCCGCCATGTTGTTTAAAGAAGCCTTAAGGTGGGTCATAGGCTACCTAATCATACCTTAAGTTCGAGGAAAGTTTCACGATAAGTTTCAGGTAGGTTCTTGGAACGCGTTAAGGGCAGACTTATAGCTAAGCTTGAGCTAATTCATAAGGATAAGGTCAAGTTAGGTTTATGAATATGGGGGGTGGTAGCCTCTAGCGCGTCTGAAGGAAAGACTTTGGTGGATATCAAACAAACGCGTTAATCTTGGTTGACACGGCGTATATGAGATGATGATGAAGAATAAAATACACACGACAGGCGCTGACAAGTGCGCCTGTCCCTCAAAACGTTAAGGTATTTAGTTTCACTTGAGCTGAAGCACCTGAAATTAGTCCGGTTCCAGGTCACTGTGGGTTAAAAAGAAATTAAACGGCCGACGCGTTAGCCCACGCTTTGCTGAATGTCCCAATGTTTCAGGTTCTCTCACTGGTAGAATTCACTGCAATTAGATATGGTAAATTGGCAATTCAGGGAATGGATGGAATCAATAACAACATGGATGGAGTAAAAACACCTAAACTTCCCTTGGAAGGCTCAGTGGAGACAATCTTGGCAATAAGAAGTGAGGACAGCGAGACTTCGGTGGCGCGTCCCCTCAGTAACCTTACACCTGTAGAGGGCTGGTCTGACGATATCACCCTTCTGCCGATTCTGCGAAGAATGAGAAAATATCGCAAACAACGTTTTTCTCATGTCGCCCATATTCCAATATTAGAAAACCATTTCTCATTAGTCCTCTAATAAACAAGGTGCGCTAGAGTAGGGAGGCTTCGAATCGACATCGCCATTCTTCGTCCTCTTTTGTGTGCGGTGTCAACCAAGATAAACGCATAGCAATTTGTTGAAGCTCCCTTTGGTTATGCTTAACCAAAGCATAACCAGCCATAGGTTATGATTTTTAAAGCACCCATAAAGAATGTCGGCTAATTTATTAATATATCACACCGAAAGCAATCATTCGATTTGAGATTAACACGACTAACAAAAATGATTAATTTATTAAAAATTTATTCGTCCATATCTAACCTTCAGTACTGCTTCCTCAATGCTTTTCAGGACGCCCGAGCTAGTTAAGTGTCGCCTCTTCAATGGCATGAAACCCGCACCATTAACGTGTGGGTTTTATGCCATTTGTAAATAATAGTGCGACAACGTCGCGCGTATCTATAGCGAGCGGCCATTCCGCAACATACCAGTCAAGGCAGTGGTCAGTAAAATGTCAAAGGGCAATCGATGACATTATTAGAAGTACGGCAATGTCAGAAGACAGAGTTTAAAATGTATTTTAACCGATCAAAAGCTTCGCTTGCCTTCCAGCTTCACACAATGAAAGATGTATGAGTTTCTGTGTGTCCATGGTCTGGCCAAGTCTGTACAATATACTTTTGCAACAAGTGAGGTTGCACCATTTTCTAACAGAAAGGAGTTGAGGGCGGTGGTGACGCTGAGGACAACGAGGAGAATGAACCCGAAGATTTCAAAGGAGTCTTCACACGTTCCATGAGAAAATTGCAGCGACAAGTCCGGAGACGGCACAACCACTACAGGAAGCGGCACAACGCCGAGCCCCTTGAAGCAGATGACGAGGTAAGCACTTTCACTGACAACGCCGCTACAGAATAATGTATGTAATGCTGTAAGGGGTACTAATACCAACTTCTGAAGCTCACTTTACTGAGTCATTTCAATTTCTTGTAAACAGCGATCACTCTGAATAAACGTTAAGCTCAGTAAATGCTCATAAGACATTTTATTTTGATATATAGAATCATTCCTCGTAAAGCGCACCAAATAATATCGACGCTAGTATGACCTTAGACTATGGTGTCAGTTTAGTGACTTCAGGCTACAGAAAGGCATCGTGTGACGACGCGAGATACCAAAACATCCAAAACGGCTGCTTGTGCGTCAACTATAGGGAAGCAGAGCGAAAATGAAAACGTCGGGTAGTGATATATTGCGGAAGCCTGTGACTAACTCTGCACTGTGCCATCAGGAAGCCATAGGATGCTTGAAAGCATGGCTTTTATATACGAGAGACCTTTAAGTCGAGCTTATTGTGGTGTTTCTGTCCATCCTTGCTGCGCGTGTGCAACAGCTGGCCCAAGCACTGCTGTAGCGCGTCCTGGTCTGTGGAAGAGGCTGGATAAAACGCTGTGGCCTCTCCCCCTTACACACTCAGCAATTACGTGATGGCGTGAGGGAACAAAATTCTGCAGACGCACGATGAGCCGATGTGGTCCCGCGTGGCGTGCTCCAACAAGAGTTCGGGACGAGTAAAGGTCACTGAAACTACAGAGAATTCATGGTGTGCTCCATTTGCAAGGACGCTTTGTAATCGGGCAAGGTGCCCGTTATGTATGGAACTTCAAGTCAACCCATGCAGGCTTCGCATGCTACCCATGGTTCCCTCTAGGAGTAGGTGGTGTAGTAGATTTTTTTGAAGGAACACTCATGCTTACCGGTTGATTTTTGGGGTCTTGAGGTCTTGACCATTCATTCAATCAACTAATAATAAATAAATAAGTATATATGTATATATATGTATATATATGTATATATCTGTATATATATATATATATATATATATATATATATATATATATATATATATATATATATATATATATATATATATATATATATATATATATATATATATATATATATATATATATATATATATATATATATATATATTTGTGTCATTACACCACCACGCTGCCGCAGTCCGTGTGTCTAGTACATCCGGGCACAGGGGTGAAGCCAGGGAGTAGCAGACGAGGCCAGTGCCCCCACTCACCGCAAATTTTTTTCCACATGGCATAGACAGTGAAAAATGACTATGTCAAGCTACGCGTCCGACCAGAAATCAAGAAGGTGCCTTTCCCGGGAAAAATTCCAACTACGCGCCTGTCGAGGCAACGACAAAGCGAAAAAGTCGGAAGGTGTTAGACGTGTATGTCTAATTCAATCTCTACAACATATATAGATAACGGAAACGAGAAAGCATGGCATACGTCGACCCATCCTTAATATTCACAAACGTTTCGGATGGTGCGCCAACATTCGTCAGGTGGGCGAGCCTTCCCACTGACGAAAGCTGGCCCACCAGCAGCAACGCTTGTGACTATTAAAAGTGTTTCGACATACGTCGTGTTTCTCGCTCCCGTTTCACTTTGGAGCTAGTGTTCTTTTTTCGCCGCTACGCTATATCATGAAAACTTATTCAAAAGTATTTTACAGTTCGATGTGCATAAAGGTTCACTTTATGGTCGTTCAGGGTACACGGGCTAGTCAGCTCGAGACATCCTAAACTAGGAGTAATAAACAAGGGGCATGCCGTTTGTTGCTTCTTTCTGCCAAGGTGACTACTGGAGGACCTCGTACGACATATGGATTGGCCACATGACTAATTTCTGTTTTAAGATTTTGTTGTGGCCATTTTTTGCTGCATTTTTTTAAAAGTTGCATGTATTGGCTCTCCTCAGCTAGTTATTGCTTAACATCTAGTTTCTTTTCGAGGCTGCTCAGTGGCTATCGCGGTCTTAACGCAAGTTAGGAAAACCCCACGATCACATAAAGGGAACGAAAAACGAAGGGCAATATGTCATAGGGGATAATATGAGCAGTTTAGAGCATAAATACAGCTGCGGTGTTTCTGCTCATTGTGTCTTACAAAATCAAAAGCCATTGATCGATCGCCCTTCAAGCTCAATGAAGTTCCAATAGTTTAAGGCAACTTTTGTCCTCTCAGCTATGCGCTCTGTATATTGGCATTCGAACTGAGGCTGGGGTACCTTTCTAATAAAGTAATCAAAGAAAAGTGTTGTGGAGGAAGCCCGCCAAGTTATTTACACCCACTCTCATGGAGAGACAAAATTGAGTTGGTTGCCACGATGGTGGCAGTGTGGTATTTCTCTTCCTCTATATTTCAGTTTGAAACAAAGGTGTCGTTATCGAAAATGATAATTAGGAATGGAGACTAGTTCATCCCTGAAGCCAATGAGGTTAGGCGCGGTATCAACCACCACAGATGGCAATAGGAGTAGCGGAAGTGGACGCTAGTACACTCCTCGCGTGGATGGCGTTTAAGCAGAAAGACTAACGAAAACCACAAAAGCGCATTTTCGAACTCCACGTGACTTGTTCATAAAGCATTCCTTCTAGATACATATTTCTGTTGCCGTGGTGCATTTTCCAGCTGGACCGCTACGCTCAAGCCTGGGCTTATTACTTGGCGAAAATTGGCAAAGTGATGCACAGGAGGTCAAGGACATACGGCGAGAATATTTACCAGGGATATTATGATGACAATCACCCTATAAGAGGTAAGCACAACTTATGTATGACCCAGGTTGTAACTTTGTGTTTGTGTGAACACAACTCTGTCATGTAGAACTTTAATGAAGAAAAAGACCACGCAGTGCTTTGTCGATTTGCCAAAGATGACTGGAATATTAAAGTATTCTTCCTTTTCTTCTTTTTTGTCATACTCTACTTTACTGACCCTCCCCTGAAAGCATTTTGAACTTGCCTTTGTTTTGCATAATCTCCATGATCGGGCTGCGTTTGACCAAGCAAGAACTGTTTGGCATGACGTCACAACTAAATTGTCCACTGTTATGATCTGTGGTAAGAATATGCCGAACAGTGACGTGGCTGATGGCGTCATGTTGCGTTGAGATTGTGTCACCTTTCGTGCGCTGAAAGTCACGCGCGCTAATTCCACGCACCTATTCATTTGAGTATTGGGTTAGTTTTTACGAACATTTCTACTCACTTGATTTTCCATTATTCATGTTGACGCTGAAAAGATGTTGAAAATCTCAACAGCTCACACCTAAAATCAGAGAGTTCTTTCTCCAGGAGACGTATAAGCCTGTCACCTTATTAATGACTTGACAAATGAGTGCATCTCTAGAGTAATGCGAGAGAACTGGTTAGATACAGTCGTACTGCCGTATTTTTGTGCTGTGTTTCATCAACTCACGTTTTGTTCGTCTCAGAGTCTTGTTCATTCTCACGTGTAGCTCCGTAGACAGTGTGGATTCTTTAGTTACCTTCTGGCCATGCCAATGACCACTAGCTGACCACGACACTAGGACAGTAGCAACAAATGCTAGTCTGCTAGAAGTCTCTTCATCGTTCCTTCTTACTCACTACGCTAAGTTTCTTTTTTGTCCACGTTCTAAACTCTCCGAATTGCAGTGCTCTTCGTCTTTTGGTAAATCAATGAATAAATAAATTAAAAATTATTCTAATAAGACGCCAATGGGGGCTAACTGGTACGTCGCCACTTGCGTTTGTGACACGCTGCAGATTACGAAAAAGAAAAACAAGAGATGACGCAGAGTGATGCGCAATCTCTGTGTCACCTCTTGCTTTTTTATACCCTGCAGCGCATCACAAGCATGCATAAACAAATCAATTTTTGTAAATTTCCTGCACCTTCAAGGCGAAGCTAGAAGAAAAAATTGTGTTTTTGTTTCTATGTTTTACATATAAAAATTAAAATAGGGTATACAAAACTTCATTAGGGAATAGAAAAATAAACTCCCAGTCATAATGCTGCTTTTGTTCTATTTGGTGCGAACCTGGTGATGAAGCTGAATGGCATGTTTATGTTGGTATTTTTGGCTAAAAATGTGGCTCTTTTTTAAACCCGCCTCACGCAATCCTTCTTAGCACTGTTATTTCTTATATGGATATAAGGTTACAGTAACGGCCTTTCAGAATGCTGGCTCACAGTATCAAAGTCATGATATCATCCTAAAGAGCAATGAGACCAAGGATGATAACAATAGTAGCAGCAGATGTGACGCGGTATAAGCAGCGCCGAACGTCAAGTGTTGTGTGGCCCGCTTCCATGAAACCGGCGCTTCCGCATTCAATCTACTCAACGGTCACTTTAAGCTACACTCTATACAATCTTCACATTCTGTTTCTTCTTAACGCAGTTAGGGTGCGCTTGTCATGTACATGTGTGTTTACCAGTTCCGATTTTTTATACAGGAAGGGACGCTGTGGACACCTGGTACAATGAAATCAACTTGTACGACTTCAGCAAGAACCACCGACAACGGGGCACGAGAGAATTCACACAGATGATTTGGAAGAAGACCTCCGCTTTGGGTACCGGCATCGCTCGTGGGAAAAACAGGACCTACTTCTTGGTGACGGTCTACGATCCCAGAGGTAACATACGAGGAAAGTACACCAAGAACGTTGGCAGACCTAACGAGCAGCCCCAACAGCCGTGGCCAGTACCTGAGCCAGTGCCAACACCAGCACCAACACCAGCACCAACACCAGCGCCAGCGCCAGTGCCTATTCCAGCACCTCAACCAGTACCAACACCACCGCATGCGCAAATACCTACAATTGGTCGAGGAGGAGGAGGAGTAACAATTAATGGGCAGAACGCAGCCGGCAATCCGCTTTTAAAGCTAAAGGGATGCCCCGGTAATAAGCCAATTACTTTAAAACTTAGGGTGGGACCCAACTAACGAGATTATGGTATTTACTTGCAATACATGAGTTCGGATCGAATATACACTGCCAATTTTTATGAAAGCGAACACGCTAAGGCGTAGCCCGCGCGCTTCTGCGGCTGCTTGCAACGCATTCAAGCTGGAGCGTGAGCAAGCATAGCCTCTTTCTGCGTCATCTAGTGGCCAGAAAACAACCAGTCACTGGTGATATTGCTGGCCACTGGTTTCAAATAACCAATGACTGGTTGTTTCGCCCACCACTAGATGACGTGGGAAGAGGATGTGCGTGCGTTCGCTCCGCTTGAACGCGTTGCAAGCAGCCGCAGAAGAGCGCGGGCCACGCACCTGCGTGTTCCCTCTCATAGAAATTCCCACTGTATATGACTGCTTGCCGAAATGCGCATAAATCTTGACAATGGCAAGAGAACTGTGCTTATTTTTCCTGTTAGGTGCACACTTTGAGCCAGATATTCGATGCAGCGCAAGATTAAATTTTGAATGCCCTGCCTGATGTCAAATAAAGCTGAAGTTTATTGGTCAACGTAGAGTTTACGAGCCGTTTTGCAAATACTTTGGTGTGGCTGGTCAAAGCTATGCGACTGGCGAAAAGTTATTTTCCGAGCATATGCCCCCCCCTCCTCCTCTCGGCAAATCGTTTTTCTGTGTGCTTTTAATAAAACGATGTACTGGAGCTACGTTTTCGCTTATTCACTTTTTATGACCAAGGTCGTTTCATGTACTTGCGTTTCAAAGCGTTTGACTGAAACGTTTCATCGTTACATTGTATGACTAGAAACAGCGAAGAAAATAGAGGAAAGGGTCATACACTTTCTTTTGCATTTGCCTGAGATAACTGGAAGGCAACGACCAGCGTTTTTTTGCTTTTTTTACTCAGAATTAGGGGGTGTTCATCACCCCCTAATTTTTAACGTCAGGGTTCTCAATCTTGTAAATTTTCAATCTTGAATGTTTCGACACACACTCACTGTTTTTATACAAGCTTGAATACTTCCTCTACTAATCAGAACTAAAATTGGGCTCTTATTTCAGGACTTTAGCTTTTCTATTTGCGCAAAAATACGAAGTCTTTTCCAAATTTAATCGCTTGCTGTGAACATGGTCGAAAAACTTGCCGAAAACTATTCAATCATTAGTCACTTCACTGTCTCGTTGCTCGCCGGGATGAATTTCTTCAATGTGGAACGTTAAGTTAGGTCAGGTTGGGATCCTGTTCTAATGTATCGCTACAGTAGCGAAAAATGGCCCCCAGGTCCGCGAAGGCAATTGTGGTGAAATGCGAACGCCTTTCTTGCGCAGTGATTTGTTACCGTTGCCGTCAGACATTTGCCTACATCGACTTCTGCCATCGTACTCAGAGGCGTCCAGCCAGTGAACGGTCGAGCGTACGAAGTGAACGAACGGGAGATTGGGGCGCAGAGAGCAGATAAAGTGAATGGCGAGAGAAGGAGTGGTGAAGCACGGCACCTATCTTCTGATACAATCTCTCGTACCACATGCTTCGGTTGCTAGGGGCGAGAATAAGCGCACGCGACTACAGCTGTTGCCATGGAGAGAAAATGAAAGTGGAAATAGAACATTTGCCGGCGCGTGGACAACGCAAGATGCCTGACATAGCCCAAATAAGAGATGCATTTGTATTCAAAGCTCCCGGAGCAACAGGACTCCTGAGGCTTATCGTTTTGTTTCTTTGTGTTTGTTTATACCAGCTTCATGTTACATTTGTTTATACCAGCTTCATGTTACATCAGACGATGATGACAATGTGTTCTGGCCTTAGAATCACGTGCTGAAGCAGCAACTCACTGAGTCGGGTAGCGGTTTATTGTAAATTATCCCCTTTTCTTCTCAACAGAAGGCTAAATTTTCTTCAAGTGATTCTGAACCTCCTAATGTTTCCTGTGACAATTTAAATTTTGAGCAAAGTGCTCAATAATAAAACAGCTGCTCAACACATTGACGCAACATGGAAGCTCTCAAACTGAAGCGTAATTTTGAAAGAGTACAGTTAAGGCGCGTTATAAACAAGGCAGAAGCAACACTCACACATGAAAGCGTTACGAAAGAAAAGCTTTGTGTTTTCAAGGAATGCCTCAACGAGCTTCATACCGACTTGAAGGCCACTGACTCCGGCATTGTCTTTCTGCTATCAACCACAAAAGCGGAAGCGGAGTTTGATCAGGTTGTGGAATACAATAATCGAGCCACAACCACGTCAGTGAAGCTGAAGTATAAGCTACGCCAACTTCTAAATTCTCAGAGCCATGCACTACCGGCAAAACCTACTGAACCCGTATCATGCACGCCCACACCCGCTATCCAACTTCCGATAATTGACTTCATGAAGCTTGATGGCCCACCTTTAATGCGGACGCCTTTTTGGGAACAGTTTAGTCAACTGATTTACAACAACGATGTGCTCATCGACGTGGGCCATTTCACCTATCCACGTTTGGTTCTGACCGGCACCGCTGCATCGGCTATCGCCGTACTGCCAGCAATGGCGAGTTGCTCTTCAGAAGTCCTGCACAATTAACGCTTTCCGAAGTCCTACATGATCATTCAGGCTCACATGCAGCGATTCATTGACATGCGACGCGAGTAGTCCTCTAACATTCTTAGAGGACTTTCATACCTCGACGACACGGTCTGATCCCAGACGCGTGTGCTCAAGACTCTAGGAGTATCGGAGGGCAATAACTCCGCGACGTTTTACCCCATAGTGCTAAATTCGCTACCTCACGACGTTGTCCTCGACTTCAACGAGACCATCAAATGCCAACGTATGACGTACACAGGCCAGGAACTGCAGCCCAGACACGGAAAGGGAGGATTCAATTTTCGCTGTTTCTATTCAAGCAGAAATAGTGGCTCGAGAGCAAACGGCCCCGCACGTTTCTTCAAGAGAGCATCCATCCAAAAGCCGAGTTAAAGATTCTCGCACTATCGTGGCATCTTCTTCGCGGCATCAATCAACCACGGAGTGTTTCATCACATTCGTGAAACCAGCTCCTCAGAGGAACTCCTGCTTTTTCTGTGGTTCAGCTAGGCATCACACCAAGCACTGCGACAATTTAGTGCTACCAGAAGACACGAAAAAGCGCCTACTAGTGGCCGGTCGCTGCTTCTGCGGCCACATATGGCATCATATGGCACAATATTGTAGGATAAAGGTCAAATGGGCAAAGTACAATCAACGCCATGTGGATACATTGTGAGACCTACGGATGATGAAATCAACTACAGATTTTGAAACGTTATAAAAATGAGTAGAACGTAATATGATTGCTTTCAAAGCCGGCTGTCCAAGCCACAGCAGTTTAGAGGTATACGCTAGGTTTAGAGTTTTTAGTTTCAATCATCTCGCTAGGTCGAGCTTTATTCGAGGGAGGCAGTCAGCGCAGTTTCATGACGAAGCGACTGGCTGAAAAATTGCTTTCTCAATTCTTCAGTCATGATAGCCTTTCAGTGGGCTATTTTGTAGTTCGACATGACGACAAAGCCTTCCCACGTGTGTTTGTAACCTTGACTCCAGTACGTGGCTGCAAGTCACAGCCGATAGGAGCTGTCATCACGACGATGATAAGCCATCAGTTCACCTCATGACCGACAAGAGACTTCACCGACGAGTTCGGACACCAAGGACTTTAATTTTCTGGCATTGACAAAGCTGAGAGTCCAAACGCTATTGACATCTTGATCAGTTGGGACTGTTACAGGTTTTTTGTCTCTCGAACCATCAACAATTTAGAAAACGGACTGAAAGCAGTCGTGACTGTCTAGGCTGGATGCTATATGGAGCAGCAACGTTTTGCACTTCGGCAAGGCACTACAACGTGATCATCATACTGAAAGCAGAATTGATGGTCTGTATGGAAACAACAGAAAATTACGCGGACTTGGAAGCCATGAACAAGAAATCCGAGAAACATAAGAACACCCACAAAGAAGAGCCAGAAGCTGCTTCTGTCGAAAAGGCGTCCCAAGAGGGGTCACAAACCAACGAGATATCACATGCCTTTGTGAAGTTGCACAATGGGGATTCAGACGAGCCACACGTTATTGAAATGAAGTCTACGCCACCCCCACAGTTTGATCTTACTAATGTGACTAATGTACTGAAGGCCTTAAGACTGGTACGACACACTGACAGTGCCGTATTATTGTTTAGTGTAATAAACGCTACGAAATTAATTCAGCGAAAGGCCGAAAATGAACGCTACATCCTGCCGACCACATCTCCATTACGCTACTTACGTGACAGGTTGAAATTCTCCTCAGAACCCCATATAACAGAAGAATGGTGACTTGCTAACAAGAGAAGCATCTACCCAAGAACGGTGGACATGACTCGGATGGCTGACCTGCGAATAGAATGAGTGGTCACGTCACCTTATCTTCACCAACTCTACCAACAGTTTGGTTATGACGACGTGCTTTGAAAGTGATGTGGATAAAGCGCGTCTAAGTCAGCCTGAAGCACTAAGACAAGCGGAACTGGTAAGAAAAGATCTTGGCCTGCCGAAACTATTGTCGCACGGGCCGTTCGACATATATATGTGCCCACTAGAACCAAACTTTTTCGAGAACTTCCGCGCAGGGAGTTTATTGAAAAAATATCAAAGACGATGAATACGATGACTTCTGGCCCTCGAATCACGCGCTGCAGACACCAGCCGACTCAAGTCAAGTTGAGGATCTTGACTTGACTTGAGTCGGGTGGTGGTTTCTTGTTCTTGTTCACCTATGGTCCGTGGCGCACGCCCACTGTGGGGGATTGGCCAAGAATTGAGTGGTTTTATAAAATATTGTGTAGTTTTAGACTAGTGGATATATATAATCGGAAGATTACCGATGACCTAGGAAATTGTGGTGCTTGATCTAATGCATATAATACTTTAAATAAATAAATTTAGTCCTAAAGTAGAAGAATACTCTGAGTTTTATGCGTATATACTCTTGTAGACACGTTAAAATAATAACAGATTAATTAGTCAACCTATAATAACTTGACAGTATAGTCCTCAATCGCCGCGCATACTGTCGCACTAGAGAACCCAGAACTGGAAGCTTTAAAAGACAAAATGAAAGGCAGAGATGAATCCATACCAATACCACATAAAGGTATTTATGAAAAGGTATTTGCGTATTGTTTTACGTCAGCATCAGGTTAAAAGAAATAATATATTGTTTCAAGTTCATTACAAAACGCACACAGTGGCGAAGGTGCCTAAGCAGACTAGTGTTTTTAGAAATTCAGATTTGGTACCAAGGAACGCAGCCTTATGATAGCTATTTCTCGGTTACAATTTCGGCAAAAGGCTCTTCGCCAGAGATATATTAAATGGCGATATTGGTAGAGTTTGTTAGTGCTGTACCTCTAAAGACTTCCATAAGCGTACTTTGCGGAATCGAGCAGCAGTCGCATAAGCAGATGATGGAAAGTGCGGTAGAATCGGTCCGCTCATCGACGACTTAGCTAAGGAATCGGCTATTGCATTTAGAAATAAGCTTTTGTGTGTAGGCACCCACACTAATCGGACTTTTCTCAAATGCGCAGGCACTCGTGCAGAAAACGTATTTGTTACTTGGTGATCAGCACCAACAGAAAGTACCTCGGGGGTAGTTAGTTATTATAACAGGTGATGTAATAGCCATATGCAAATTGCTTAAGGCGAGCACTACTGCCAGAAATTCAGCTTCAAAAAGGGGTATGAAATCGAGAAGTCGAAGGAAATTAGACCACTTTGAAATTGGGCTAAAAATACCAGTCCCTCACATTTGGTCACATTGCTATGCGTCTGTAGCAATAACAACGCTTGTTTTAATACTGCGCAGGTGATCTTGAAGTAAACCATCCATATATTATGGGGAAGTAATTTCACGTTATTAGGAAAAATTGCCGTCAAAAACAATTTTCACAGAGTATGAATTATCATGACTCGGCATGATATCGCATATACGTACGTTGAGAGGCTCCAGTAGGTTTTCTACAAATCTAATTTGTGGGGCTTGAAATTACAGCCATCTTGCACTGGAAAAAGATTCCAGAGTATAAACAAAGGCTGTTTCTGTTTGTCGTAATGGTGATTCATAATTTCCTAAGAATGTCTGAACAGTCAGATAGCGAATTTGCCTGGAAAGTGGAGGGACCCTCGATTCGAGATACAACACATCGTCAGCAACTGTTTTAAGCAGACCAAGGCATAAGCGCAAAACTTCCTTTTTTTCAGAACTAGAGGCCATAACTTGTAAACTTGAACTCCAGAGAAAATTACACAACTAAATTCTAAAGTAGGACTAACGTACATGCGACATATAAATACCAGTGTGTCTCTTCTTATACCTATGCGGTAGTTGCTTAGCCTTATTGTAAATAAACCCCTTCTTCTTCTCTAACGGGAGGCTTAATCTTCTTCAACATTCTTCAACAAATCAAGCTAGCGCAGCAAGAACTTGAAGATGAACCTCGCTAAGGGTGTCCAAGAACCGATACGACTCTCTCCCCCACCCCGAAATCTATATCTTTCCCATTCCGCTCCCCTCCACCCAACCCATACAAAAGTTTCCTTATTCAGTACTGCACTGTGATAGAATGTGGCTTTTTACCTCAGTAACCCAAAATCTTCTTCTGAATTCCAATAAATTGAGGCAAATATAGCCAACACATTACGATTAATTAAAGAAGTCGCAGTTAAGGCTTAACGGCTAAACAATAAATGTGATAGCAAGACGGCAGACTGTTATACGAAGTAAGGCTATAGAGATTTAAATAGGAACCATACGAAACGTAGTAAACACGGCTGATTGTGCGTTGAGCTGCAAAGTTTCTCGCAGGTGCCGCGTCCTTCTGGGTCTCCGTATGTATGCGAGCCTGCCTTGGTGCAGCGCGATTAGCATTCCGTTAAAGCTGTTCGCAGGGGTTCGCCTACAACATGCAGTGGCACAACTAAGGCAAGACTACATGCAGCGTTTTCGCCACAGTTTGTCACACACACACACACACACACACACACACACACACACACACACACACACACACATACACACACACATATATATATATATATATATATATATATACATATATATATATATATATATATATATATATATATATATATATATATATATATATATATATATATATATATATATATATATATATATATATATATATATGTGTGTGTGTGTGTGTGTGTGTGTGTATAAGACAAGAAAACAACTTAGCGGTTGTCTTATTTTATTACCAACAGTTTCGACCGATGGACCGGTCTTCGTCAGGGTTTGCGAACAAGTCTGACGAAGACTGATCCACCGGTCGAAACCGTAGTTAACAAACTTAAGACAACCACCACTAAGTTCTCGTCCCAAGTACGTTTGGCTCATTGAAAAGCTCATTCAGTATGTATATATATATATATATATATATATAAAGAACACAAGCGAGTACACGTACGAAAGAGCAATACTTTTATGCCAACGTTTCAGCCGTGGCACGGCCTTCGTCAGGGAATAATTATTCCCTGACGAAGGCCGTGCCACGGCTGAAACGTTGGCATAAAAGTATTGCTCTTTCGTACGTGTACTCGCTTGTGTTCTTTATACGTACCAGACCCCTTGAACTTCCTGCTGAATATATATATATATATATATATATATATATATATATATATATATATATATATATATATATATATATATATATATATATATATATAAAGTGTGTGTGTGTGCGTGTGGCGCTAGATGCGGGAGACGTGGCCTGGCTCATACCCAATGTTTATTCCCATTGCCACTTCTTCCTTCATGGCCTCTACCGACCATCGCTTCATACGTCACATGATTCCCCCTCCCCCCGAAAGAAGGCAAAGATTACAAACAAGAAAATGTAGACAAGGAGAGGTTGAGAAGTCACAACTATCAAAATGCACAATTGGTTTCATGGCCCAGTGGTGTTCCGTAAACTAGTAAAACTTGAGAAAAGAGTGCAGCAGTCCAGTAAATGGAGGAGTTCTGGTTGGCGAGACTCCCTGTGGCGTTCTGTAGAAGGTAACCACGTCTTGCAAAACTGAACTGACCATGACATCACTTGAGCAGCTGCGAGGAACGAACAAGGTTGGAAGTCATTGTAGCACTTGAAGGTCGAATGTCGTAAGCGCCGAATTCTCTGTCGTACGCGCTGTATTCTGTGTCGTGGCTGAAACAGAATCAGTGTTTGCAGCCTGCGTGTACAAGAACTGAAGATCAAGGAACTATGTCTATGTTCGTGCGTTGTACAAATTATAACGTTCAGTCTCTCTCGTAGTTTTCTGTGGCGTTGGCTCCGTTGATCGCATCGTGGACGATGTTGGGATATCTGGTGTACATGACTTCCTTGACGTTTTTCTCTGCGAAGACAGCTCGGATGTTGACTTTGTCATTCCTTTAGGTAGTGTCATTTCTGGCAGCTCTCCTTAAGTCCTAACTGTGCTTGTGGTGTCATTTTAGTCCGTCGTAGTGCTAGTTCATGTAACTGCTGTAGTTGCGGAATCTGTCAAGGTAGTTTTCCTTTAGTATCATGAGCCTGCTTTTCTTTCCAACTTGATGCGACTAGTAAATAGTGGGTACTCATTGAGGCCTCATGATTCTTCTTGTCAGACAATGAAGGCTGTGGGCTAGATTAGCAGGAAGATATTTGGAGGCTCTTGCAACGCTGTTCCTAACGGACGCTTTTGGTTCACGACAATGCGTGAGAGGTGATACTTCTGAGTCTCCTGTTTGTTTGGACTCTCAGTTGGCTGGACACTGGACAGCGGCACTGTGACAGGCGTAATTTGGTCAGATAGTACTTGTAAATGTCGGTCAGTCTGCGCAACTAAAGAGCTGAGCTCATTTAATGCGTGAATCTCTATTGAAGAGTCTGGGCTTGGCCGAGTACCCCCCGGATCCCTCTGCTCTATTCCAGCCGTAGTGAGCGTTTTAGGCATGAGGTGGGTAAAGTGAGCAACCAAAGGGTCAAGTGACGGAAAAACAGGTGGTGGGCCAAGTGTTTCAGACCAGGAGCACAGTGCGCGGGGTGGCTCAGTAACACGAGTCCTTTGGTGCAGTAATGACATAAAGGTTGGTTTTCGGTTGAGCAGTTGCAAACCGCGGTGCGGTGGAGGATAAACTCTTCCTGCAAACAGATCTGACTGCTTTTCAGTTAGAGGGTGCATTAATTTGATCTTGTTTTAAAGGCCGATTCATTCGTGGTGTCCAAATGCGGGAGCAGTGCTTTTGAATTTGGCGACCGAGTGCGATTGTTTTCACATGGTTAGCAATAAGAAATTCTTCATCATAGTCGCGAAAACGATCATCTATTCTTTGATCTTTTGCCACGATTCATCGTTTTTGAATATGTGTGTCAAGTAAAACTTGAAAGCCTCACCGGAGATGTAGTCAGTAAAGTTGATGACCATCTCCCGTTTCGACCAGGATGCAGTGGTTGCGTGGAGCTAGAACAGGTTGTACCAGTCTTGTACGGGACCGTCGTCCGCTCATCCGGTGTACTTGGGGATGCTAAGGTCGTCTGGTAGTGCTGTTTTGATGCTGGTCTAGGTTTAGAGTTGGGATGCACTTGTGTGGTCCACGTTCGGTCACTGCGTCTTGCTGAGATGTTCGATGATGATGGCCGGTTGAGGAAGTGGCTGCCAGTGCCAGGTTTTCATCCTGTCGACTCGTGTCACGCTACGCTAGATGCGGGAGACCTGGCCTGGCTCATCCCAATGTTTATTCCTATTCTCACTTCTTCTCTCGGCCTCTACAAACCATCGCTTCATACAATATATATATATATATATATATATATATATATATATATATATATATATATATATATATATATATATATATTTACTGTTTGTGAGTCAGGCAGTATGAATGGTGTGGCCTGTGAGGGTCATTAATTCGAATCCCTGGTGGATGCTCTGGAACTTTTTATTTTGATAATTATTGTTTGGGTCATTTATACATATATGCACATATGTACACATTTTCGACGTGATAGCGACGGCAAAAATCAATCGAGCGGGTCCACATAACCGCTATCGCAATAAAGAAATCCCCGCCCAAGCACTCCCTACAAATGCTTAACCAGCAAAAGCTGAAATGCACTGCCCTAATGTTGAGTACTCGGTTCAATCCAACGCTGCACTGAAACCTTTCACAGTTATTGGTTACATGTTCGTGCTTCCTAATGAGGTTACACACACGTTTGGCTCGGGTGTATAGCTGTGTTTATTTCACATGCGGCACATTCTGTCAGGTATTATCACGTTCATGGAGAACTGAAATGAGAAGTTGAATGCGTTTCGCAGTGAATTAATTACAGTGGTTGTTCTCAAATCACAGGCGGTTACAGACGTCACCGCCGAAGCGAAATTTCCGCTAGAGAAATTCGCACCGAACGCGGCCTTTGGTGCGAGCGAACGCGCTCCCGCAATCATCATGTTGGCTCTGTTACGTCTGCAATGTTGCGAGCCTTTGACTTCGCGAGCTAACTCGGCGGCGTGGTTTCTGCAATCCGCCCGCCACCAGCGCTTGCATTTGCATTCAGAATTCAGCTTGCCTTGAAAGGATAACCAATCGGCACGGCGAATGCAAGCTTCCTCACATTTACGCTGTCGGCGCTCTTTGAGAGTGCTTCATGGCTTACTCATCTAAAAGCTTTCAGAAGAAACTGATGCGCGTGGGCTCGGTACCACAGCTGCGACGGAATGTACAAGTTTACTCACAATACAGCCAATGACGCGTGTGCTTTTTTGCGACGTTGAGGACGACGTAACTGATACCGCAGTGAATGGAGACCGCTCGTGACAGCGATGTCGAATTGTTTTTCGTTTTTATAGCAATATACAGCCTTCGAATTAAAAGTGCATGCACCACTGGGACCTCTGATGATGCAATGCTGTCTCGTACTTGTGAACGGTAAGGCACTTTACGGGCCAACAGAAACAATATCCGTAGTCTAGTTCATCTGGTGTATCATTTTTAAAGGTTGTCTTTGAAATGACGTTCCGGCATTTGGTTGTAAGTATGTTAACGAGAAGAGAGAGAGAATAGAACACAGTTTACTGGAATGAAAAGTCATTGATATATGTACACAGGACAGCCCTTTAGCGCGTCAGAAAAGAATGATGTTTGAAGTATCTCTAGAACAGCTCACAACAAGTATCTAATGCTGTCAAGGTGATATAGCTTCATCCGTTTCTGTTATTCGGGCTCTATTGTTCTTATGTGCAGTAAGCGTATCAATTTATTGAGAGACTATGTATTGTTCTCCTGTTTTTCTTTCCCCTGTTTTTTTTCTTAATGTCTTTCATTGCATCGCATCGTGCTTGACACACGTTGACAGTGATATCTCCCAAAGAAACGTGAACAATTCTAACTCAGCTGAACAAAGAAAAATGCCTAAAAAGTGAAAGACAAATTGGGCGCCATAGTACAGTTGTCATTTTATAAGAGGCGCGCACTGTTATTTGATACGCACAGAAAGAGGGGTAAACAACTTTCGACAAGGTTAGGTACAAACCAAGAAGTAAGTTATCGCAGCTGTTTCTGCTAAAAAAAATGGGTTGCATTGACTGTGGCACGTGAACTCCCCGAATAAATGTAAATTTTAAGAGTGAAAATAAACTGTTCAGTAAATTGTTTCTTCACCGGGGAAAGACGTACTCCCAGTTTCGCCACAAGGATGAACAAACAAATCGCGACGAACGCGATAGCAGCAAACTGCACTGTTACACGAAGTGAGGTTGGCAGCAATTGAGTCTCCTGGATCCGATCTCACACAGCTCTACAAAACGCTGTTGTAAGAGAATACGGGTACATCAAGAACATGTTTCGAGTAGCCTCTTCTCACAGAGAGCTCATCATGTAAGAGCTCAGCATTTAAAGGGGTATATGAGCTCCCAGCCGATCACTGTCGAGGTAGCGCCTGTGCCAGCAATGACGACTAGGTCCTTAAAATAAACGTTAAGTGTGGCAGCTAACCTGCCCTCCTCACATTTTTTCATGGCCCGTCAAACGGGCAGGAAGTTTCTGTCTGTTTAGCAGTATATGACAGCAGGCATGGAGCACCTAAGAATATTATGGCTCCTTCAAAATGGGCAAGAATTTTTCTCTCGGCTTCGGGGGTAGGCCTCCCGATGGGGGGGGGGGGGGGGGGGTTGCTGTTATCCACCCTGCAAGCGACGAAGGTGGGCCGTCTCGTTTGGTCACTGCGTAAGCTGCGTTCGTCGCCACCACTCGCACGCTGTCCATTGCGGGTATAACGTACGACGCATAGCGCATGTTATCAATTCGGATTTTGTATGGGACTGCGCAGTGACAGCGAAAAGGGAGGACCCTAGAACTTTTGCCTCAGGTTGAACGCAATAACGATATCCTGTTCGTAGTACGCAGTTCGAACACTTCGTGCATACCTTTTATTGCGCGATATTATATGAATTGTTGAAATTGTAGATTACTACACTTTAATACAAAAAAGGTGAAGGTGGCTGGTGCCAGCGAAGCTTTCGCACATGGCTGCATGTCTTGTCTTGTCTTGCCGCCTAGAAGATATTGGCTCATGCCCACAAGGCAGATTTGCACAGCACGTGTGAAATCATGGGCAAATATGCGCGTGAAATGTTTTCAAATGATGCACCCAATACGTGCCTCGGGAAATAGGCACAGTAACGTGTGTGCCTCCTGTAGTTGGTGTCTGGCTTTAAACTATGAAATCATCATGATAATCACATGTTTTGAAGCCCTATGGCAGTGCACGCTTGTACCATGCAGTTTCGATGCGATAATACATGTTGTATTGTGAAGCATATAAGTAGGACACGTGTGTTTGTAAAGCACGAAAATCCTTTTCCCGAATTTCCAAGAAGAGTAAGTTATATGCTCGGTATTCCAAAATACACACGTGACTGTGTGATAGAATACCTGTTTACTACACAAGCCACTCAGGCTCAGTCTTTACTCAGATGTGGCTTTATTATTACTTATTTTATTGGCATCTCGCTTAACTTTTCGGCCACGCACAACATGATGAATTTCGCCGCACAATCAATGACGCTAACCGACGCCGACGCCAGAGTTTCTTCGAAACGAGCTACCTAACGTTTAAATATTCGTGGAGAGCGTCCATATGATTGCTACCGCAATGAAATTGTGACCATCATGAACATGTAGGTGCTGTGGAAATTATGTATATCCCAGAGGTGGCCACTCGGTACAGCACAAGTAGTGTTCTAAAGAAAATACCAAAAAAGTTCACGTATTAGTTGCCGAATGGCCTGCATTGGATGTGAGCGCCATTACAGGAGGGGAGAAAGATGAAGAAGGCAGGCATTCACGTCTACTTCATTATATACTTGACGAATACTAGCGATGTAATCTATAATGTGAATAAATGTAGAGCATGCATTTGACTTTGAACGGGTGAGGTAAACTAAATTGTCTGGTCAGCTAAAAACTTCACTCTGTAGATATGACATTAACTCTCATTTCCTTTTAATGATCAATTTGATAAATGTTATTTTATTGATTCTCAGTATATACCTTGCAATTTATTTTTTTCTTTCTACATTTCAGTAATAAGCTCACACTTAGTGTGGATCCCCCGTCGCGGTAGTCTAGATCTATGTACTCGGCCACTGACCCACAGCTCACGGGATCAAATCTCAGCTGCGGTGGCTGCGATTTCGATGGAGGCGAAAATACTGTAGCCCATATGCTCATATTTGGGTGCACGTTAAAGAACCCCAGATGGTCGAAACTTCCGGAGCCCTCCGCTACGGCGTCTCTGATAACGATATGGTGATTTAGGGACGTTAAACCCCACACATCTATATATCTACCTGTATATCTATCTATGCACTAAGTATATATGCACCTTTGCGATGCCGTTTTCTTAGCTTGAGACGAACAAAAAAAAAAAAACGCCAGGCCTACACTGAACACAAAGCATTCTCACAGCGAAATCTGTAACAGTAGCGTTTCAGAACGTTTTCTTAACCCTGTTTCAGTAACTGACACAAGCACACTTGCTGGGTATTTACAACGTCAGAATTATTATTACATTTTGAGTAGTAGGCTGTCATTCATTATGATATTCTTTTTTATCATTCGTAGAAGCGTGGTATCCACTACACACTTGGAAGGAATTCGTGCATTTTTTTTGTGCAGTGGCTAACGAAGTTGAAGAATCATGCCTGAAGTGGGTATGCGCCACAGCAGAAAAACTGGTAGATCCCACCTACAATGGGAATATGATACACGAAGCACGAATGAGTAAGGTTGATATATCACTTGAATATCAGCACGAGGTGGAAGTAAATTATACTGTACATGACTACCATATCATGATTATCATGTCTGGGCGTGTCATTTACCTTCGTCGTCCATTTACGTCACGTCATAGCAAATTTGGTATATGTGGAGCTAGCAAAACGGCCAAAAGCGTGCTAAAGCATAGCAAGTAGTCATGTTTTACATTACACGCATATCTTGATTATCATGTTTGGACGTGTCATTTACCTTTGTCATCCGTTCATGTCACGTGACCCTCCATTTGGTATATGTGAAGCAAGCAAAATGGCCACGAGAACGCTATGAGCATAGTATGTTCTCATGTGCTATATGACAGGCATATCATGATTATTATGTTTAAACGTGTCATTTACCTTCATGCTCTATTCACGTTACGTGATACTAAAAGTGGTAAATGTGAAGCTAGCGAAACGGCTGCGAGCGCACCATAAGTGTGGTATGTTGTCATGTTCTTACATGAAGCGCAGGTCATGATTATCATTTTTTCTCCAGCCAGATACCTTCGTCGTTTATTGATGTCATGTAACACCAATATTAGTAAATATGAAGCTAGTGAAGCGACCACCAGTGGACTATGAGCCTGGCCTGTAGTCATATTGTACATGACACGCATATCATGACTATCATGTCTAGAATTGTGATTTACATTCGTCGTCCGTTCGCGTCACGTAATGCCGAATTTGGTAAATGTGAAGCTAGTGAAACGGCCGCAAGCGCATCATAAGCTTAGCATGTGGTCCTGTTCTTAAATGGCTTGGATCTCATAAGTATCATGTTTGCACCAATCATACCAATATATCACCAATACACCTTCGTCATCTATTGACGTCCCGTAACGGCCAATTCCGTAAATGCGAAGCTAGCGAAACAACAACCACGAGCTCACCATGACCATGGCGCGTGGTGATGACTTACATGACATGCCTGTCATGAATTTCACGTTAGAGTCTGTCACTTAAGTTCGCCATGCAGTCATATCATACCATACCATTTTTGCAATATGTCTTGTGAACGAAACCACCGCAAAAGCTTTGGCCATGAGGTGCAAACTATGACCTTTATGACATGCTAATCTTCATGATATGACTTGTCACCTGTGCTCGTAATACAGTCATTTTATGCTATATCAACTTTGGTATCGAGACCATTATCGAAATAGCCAAGAGAGCTAAAAGTTATAGGTGGCTATATAGATCGATCGATCGACAGAGAGATATATAGATAGATAGATAGATAGGTGGATAGATAAATACATCTTTAAAAAGATTGAGCCTTCTTTAAGAGCGATACGCAGTGGTACATCAGGATTGATTGATTTGTGAGGTTTAACGTCCCAAAACCACGATATGATTATGAGAGACGCCGTAGTGGAGGGCTCCGGAAATTTCGACCACCTGGGGTTCTTTAACGTGCACCCAAATCTGAGCACACGGGCCTACAACATTTCCGCCTCCATCGGAAATGCAGCCGCCGCAGCTGGGATTCGAACCCGCGCCCTGCGGGTCAGCAGCCGAGTACCTTAGCCACTAGACCACCGCGGCGGGGCATGGTACATCAGGAGCTGACACTTCGGGTCTAGAGAAGCTGCTTTTGTACTTCGTCTAAAAGGCTCTGCAAACCTTCGCTAGTAAACAATTCCGTGTACACAATACTAACAATTCAGTTTTTAGAAGCAGCCACTCTTCTATCTACGCTGCAAAAAATTGAGCGTATTTAAGGAGAGAAAAGCGGACTCAGTATCCAGGAGCCTCCCCCCCTCCCCTTCTTCCACATCATGGATACAGAACACGTTTAAGAGTCACAGACTTCACCACTTCGCGAATAATATAGATGCAGCAGACGTGTACCAATATTGTTTCACTGAATCATGAAAATACAAGTGTCTCCTCCGTTAACAAAAAGAAAGTAGACGAAAGTAATCATTTGCAATACGGATGACTTCCAGAAATTTATACTAATATGGCCGTCACATACCATCGTTGCATTCATCGCCACGACGTATTCTGCACCACTTTTATTCTACGAAACTGTATTTGTTCCCTAATGGCGGTTTCGGCGGGCATCGCGCAAAGAGGAACCATTCAACCGCGGCGGGCGCATCGCCATCGTCATTCATCCGTCGGCTGTCAATACTCTAGTCCGTGCCCTCCTCAAAGGCAAGGGCGCACACGTGGAAGGGGAGCCGGCTTGTGCTGCTTTTTTGTCTGGTCTGCATCTTAGAGGTGAGTGCCTACCTTCTCATTTACTCACCATTTGGGTTACAGCTCGTGCTACTAATGATCTGTGTCATGTAGCACCTACGTTATATCTCAGATTAGGTCGCTTCGAGTAAAGTCTAGGCCACAAACGCAGTGCCCCTTTATTGATGTCGTTTTCGCGTGGCTTGTATCATGCATGCATTTTCTAAAACGGAGTGCCTATTGAGACCGGAAAATACAGCATTTACGGCAATTGCGGATTGATTGTGCTGGTCGTGTTTATATTTCGAGCGTGAAGTTTTCATTGCGCTCCGATTACTTGTCCACAGCACTTGCATGCCGACAGTGTTCGGGTTTGTCAGCACCGTAGTGCAGCCGTGTAATGAGGGCACCTCCCTTTATGCTGGCGGCGTTAGGTGAGCCTCTGTTTACGGTGCTGGTACACCGCTGCGTGGTAAGACGACGATATCTACCATGAAATCTTGGCGCGCTGCAGCCTGTCAGCGTGTTGTCTCGGTCGGCTCAAAGATCGTCTCCTCTGCGTTGTCTAATAAAAGGTGGCTGGTGGCAGGTAGCACCAAGGTGCGAACAGCCAGAGAGACCTTTAACTCAAGAAACCTAAAACAGCATGCGAATTCTTCGTGAAAGCTAGAAACTACGACTCGTAAAACGCGTTCTGAAAATATTAGAAGAATCTGTGTTTCGTCTG
The DNA here is from genome assembly GCF_043290135.1 of Rhipicephalus microplus. Lineage (NCBI taxonomy): Eukaryota > Metazoa > Arthropoda > Arachnida > Ixodida > Ixodidae > Rhipicephalus > Rhipicephalus microplus. Next base: position 159,626,626 of record NC_134706.1, read on the forward strand.
CCGTGGTGGTACAGTGGTTACCGTGGTCGGCTGCTGACTCGAAGGCCAAGTATTCAATGCTGGCCGTGGTAGTCGCGTCGTGATGAACGGGTAGTGGTAGAGGCGCGTGTACTATGCTATGTCATTGCAGTCTAAAAATGACCACATAGTAAAAAATTCCGGGCCCCTCCAGCTCGGCGTCCTCCATAATGATATCGTAATTTTGGGACGTAAAACCCCAGGACTTATTTTTAATTATTTGTTAATCTCCAATTTGTTCAGTACAAAATTTTCTGAGTAGAAGAATTGTATAATTTTCAGTACATGAAGAATATGGTTCATATTGGGTATTTTTTTTTCATACAGAGATAACATTTAGTGAAATATGATAGTTCGTATTAGCTGATTATCAGAGTTTTCTTTCTAAAGGCAAACAGTAATTCGATATGTGTACAGCGCAAAATAATTTTTATAGCTGGTGAAAAAATTACAAAGATGTAGGTTTTGATCGTTTGAATTGAATTTTATTGGTCACACTCTTTACAAAAAATTTGCATACACTGCGTGGACCCATAGCCATAGGCTAGTTTGGGTCCAAAAAAGAAAGATTTGATAAAGGCACTTCAGAAAAGTGTAACTAAGAAAGTTATACAATATCGATAAAGAATTCACTTGAGTTTTTAAAATCTAATGTAATAAAGAATCGGCAAAGAAACATTGCAGTGCATGAAATAACCGCACTAAACCGTTACAATATACGAGAGAACGAAAACGAAGTAAACACCTGTTTACATAATGAAATCAAGACAGTCATCAGACTAATTATGGCGCCCCGCCACGGTGGTCTAGTGGCTAAGGTACTCGGCTGCTGACCCGCAGGTCGCGGGTTCAAATCCCGGCTGTGGTGGCTGCATTTCCGATGGAGGCGGAAATGTTGTAGGCCCGTGTACTCAGATTTGGGTGCACGTTAAAGAACCCCAGGTGGTCAAAATTTCCGGAGCCCTCCACTACGGCGTCTCTCATAATCAAATGGTGGTTTTGGGACGTTAAACCCCACATATCAATCAGACTAATTATGACAGGACAATAATAAATCAGTACATTTTTCTAAATAGTGTTTTTCTAGTGCCTTAGTGAAATTGGAACACATTTTTATTTCAAAAGGAATAACATTCCAGATTTTAATACCAACAAACTGTAAAAGCCGTTCACCATATACGTTGTTAGTTCATGGAATATTCCATTTACCAAAGGTTAGTTGTCTAGTAGAACGAAAAGGGGCGGAAAACATTGACACATGAAAAGGATGGTTGTAATAATAAGTGTGTGTACGCATCTGGCTAGTTTTAATTTCCATAGCTTGTCGAAGGGCAAAATAAGTAATCTGGAAAACAAAGGTTTGCTGGGGTGGTTATACTTGGAATTAGTAATGATTCTTACAGCCCGTTTTTGAAGTCGTCTAACCGGGTCCAGATAAGTTGTGAACGTGCCGCCCCAAGACTCAATGCACTATGAGATATGACAATGAATAAAAGCATAATAAAGAATTAGTAGAGTAGTGGTATTGAAATATTGACGAGCCTGAGTAAGTGCATGACACCCTGAGGCTAATTCGGAACACACATTTTGAATCTGCATCTGCCAATGTAAGTTGTTATCTATAGTGACATCCAGATATTTAATTGTGGTTACTTGCTCGATCACGGAATCGTCAATATTCATGTGTATGTCATTAGCATCAATAAATCTTAACCGAGAGAGAAATGTGATGCATTTAGTCTTATCGGTATTTATAGATAGTTTATTATTCGATAACCGATGGGCGAGCTTTTCCAGTTCTATATTGGGCTTCGATTCAAGATCAGTTAGATTTTTACCTGTTACTAGGACACAAGTATCGTCAGCATACATCAGTATGTTAGAAGGCTGTAATATCTGCGGAAGGTCATTAATATACAAGGAGAAGAGCAATGGTCCCAGCACAGAGCCCTGGGGAACACCAGTACTCAAGTGGCTCATAGAAGAGATGAAATAATTAATTACTACAGCCTGTTGACGATCTTTCAGGTAATCTGAAAGAAGTTCAAATATGGTCCCACAGAAACCAAAATGTGGTAATTTACTTAGCAGTATTCTGTGGTCTACGGTGTCAAAGGCTTTTTTGAGGTCCAGAAAGATAACTGTTACTAATTTATTTTCATTCAATGTAGTGTTTATTGCTTGAGTAAGGGTCATAATGGCGGTGGAGGTAAAATAATTTGGTCTAAATCCGTGTTGCTGATGGGAGAGCAAGTTATATTTCGCAATGAATTTATAGAAACGATTGGCAAGAATTTTTTCGAAGATGTTGTTTATTATGCTGAAAACTGAGATTGGTCGGTAGTTTGACAGTTGAGAGTGATCACCACTTTTATGTATCGGAATAACTTTTCTAATTTTTAAACAAGAAGGGTACATGGCTGCTCTCAGAGTATGGCTAAATAGTCGACATAAAAACGGTCCGAGGACGTCTAAATTTTCTTCGAGAAGCCTTACAGTTATCCCATCTAGGCCTGCCAATTTACTCATTGACATTCCTGACACAATTCATATGATTTCCTCAACGTCGATGTCATACATGACAAAAGAATTGGGATTGAAATCTGCGACATCATGTTCTTGCTTGGGTTCCATGAATTTTTTAGCTAGTGTTGGACCAATGGAGGCGAAAAAGTGTTCAACGAATCAACCGTATTGGAGTCGAGGATATCAGGAAGCACATTAGAAGCGGGAGGGTTTCCGACAACGTCATTTATAATTTGACAAAGTTTTACCGAATTACCATTCGCCTGCTCTATTTGTCATGTATAATAATCCTTTTTACTCATCCTCATCAAGGCAACTGATTTATTACGCATTGTTTTAAACCGGCGCAAATAAAACTAGTTATGCTTGCGCCGTTTCCATTTGTCATACCAGTAATCTTTGCTTCTTATGACTTCCCAGATTTCTTTATTCATCCAGGGACATATTGGCGTTTCCCGTGAATGAACCAAAACTTTTCTGCTGCTTCCTTTGATCGCGTTTTTAATAAGAGTAATCAAGTTCGAAAAGTCAAGTAGTCTATTTTTGTTACAAACCTCGGCCCTTCACGTTTTTCATTCTTTAGGCAATCAACAGAGACAAATATTGGGTAATGATCTGTGATAGGCTTGTCATACACTCCGGCACTAATATATTTCACGGAATTTGTCAGTGCGCGATCGATCAATGTAGCAGACGTTGCTGTTATTCGAGTTGAAGTGATGAGATTGCGAAAGTGATACAATTTTAGCAAGTAGTTGTAATCATCGTTCACTGGACTACAGGTATCAGTGTTCATATCACCAACAATAACAGCAGATTTTTTGACATTGTTTGTTAGTTGACTCAGGATCATTTCAAGCGTTTCAAGAAAGGAGAGAAAACACGCGTTGGGGGGACGATAAACTACGCCCATTGTAACTGAAGATTCCAACCTGATGAAAAGTGATTCAATGGCTCGTTTGCTGCATGATAGTGAAGAAAGAATTGTATATGAATGCTCATTTTTTACAAAGAGAGCAACACCGCCCCCTCGAGAACGAGAGTCACATGGCTGCGATAGCATTGTGTAATCAGGAATAACAATGTTTTCATTCGTTTTTAGCCAAGTTTCAGTGACAGCGATTACGTCCGGGCGTTGTGGCTGCTGGGCAATAAATGCGAGAAGCTGATTAAGATTTTTTTCTTATGCTGCGAATGTTGCTGTGAAATATCGACATGCATCTGCGAGTGCAATTGTCTTGTTAATTTAGGCGAAACATTTTGTTTGAACTGGGTACGTGCACTGGGTATAGGCACAAGAGAACCACTTGTGCCGCGCTGCCAAGGTCGTCTTCGCATGTCACTTGAAACACGCGCGAATTTTCATTTTTACGCATCAGGATCCTGCCGTCAACCACCCACACAAGCTTCCAGTTTTTTTCTCGATTTAGCTGTATTGCCTTCCCAAGCAGAACCTTGTACTCGGGGCACAGATGTTCGTTTACGAACACCGGCTCATTTCCCTCGAAACCAAGGGTCGCTCTGTTCAGTCTGTGTTTTTTGGCTGCCTTCAAGATTCTGTCTCGTGTCGACCTAGACAAAAATTTCAGCACCACGTTTGGAGGGCCACTACCACGCGTTGGAACACGATGAACAGCATCAAGTGCGTTCTCATCAAGCCACACCCAGCGACAACGCAATTTTGTTGATAGTCAGAGATAGGTCCTCATTAGGTACCTGTGGGATTCCCTTCAGTTCAATACTTTGCTTTCGACTGTACTGTTTAAGCTCAATTAGCTGCTTCTTAGTTTCCTTCAATTCCTTATTTAGCATTCAAATTTCCTTTTGACACTCTATGCTGCGTGTCTTTGCCTCCGAAAGTTCAGAGCGCATGCTTTTCATTTCGTTTCTAAAGTCTTCAAAGCAGTCCTTTATGTGCCCCATTGACTTTGTGACAGCTATCAATTCGGCCTTCATAGCATTGATGGTTGAGTCCTGATTTTTAATTGTAGCAGTAAGGTCAGACATGGCCTTAACAAACTGCGCAGTCATTTCCATAAAAACCTTTGTGACTTCCTTGATGCTGCCAGGGGGTTTGTCGGCTAGGGACTTTGCAAAGTCAGACAAATCGGCTGTTGCACACGACATGATTGCACAACAAAGACAGGGAACAAATGCGTTTTTCAGAGCGGTCCTGCAGCCACAAAATTTGAGAAATTAATATTTAGGGTAAATGCGTACTTGCCTACCGGAAATGACGCAAATCAACGGTTTAGAAGACGTGAAGTACGGCTGCCAGGACCGCTCTGAAGTGCACAATTCAGCTGCGTGGTTTCTTATATTGGCGACAGAGATGCCGCCCCTCGATGAACTCCGGAACGGTGACGTACTCTTGCTTGTTCGTTGCGTACGGTGTCCGCCAGGATGCGCATGTGTCCGATGAAGGCCTGCTGGCTCGGGCCAACTCTCGAAGTAATATTCGCTTCACCGAGTAGCATCCAGGCAGATACGGACACTCGTTCAACTAGGGCTTTGTACACGTTTGGTTATAAATTTAGAATTGAGGTGGTCCTAGTAAAAACTATGGTAAATAACACATTTAGCATTAACCTTCGTTGGTTACTGTCATACAAAGTCATCAAATCGCTACTTATTTTAAGAGATAAAAACTTTTTTATGTGGTTGCTGGACTCTGTGCTTGCCCATTTTTATACCTTGAAGCAATGCGTCCTAGTGGTGAGTACTAGCTGCACAGGCATGAGGATCATTTATACAACATATTAGCTTCGTCCGTGTTTACTTTAATAGATTGCTATCTAGCACTAGCCTGCATAAGTAAAGGAGAGATTCAAACCATACTAGGGTGCATTTAACCACATGCAGCTATCTTCTGACAGTTCGAATAGTGTGCTTTTGCAACAATGGTTAGTGACACCGATACATGCGAGAACTTATTACCTGTGCAATAACATTTGAAAGGGACAAGAACACTACAATTAAGAAAAAGATCTATTGAAATCAGAAAAGAAAGGACATGTTTTTATCATGAACGAATACAGCTGTATTAAAGTGACAATGCCTGCTATTAAAATGACAATGTGGTGCTACCCACTGTTTAATATTTGCTGCAAAGTTTAGACGAATGGATGAAAAAAAAGGAATACGAAGACACTGCTAACTGATGACGTTTAATAAAGCCACTGCAGAATATAAGGCTGGTATTTGCTCCAGTTAAAAACTGCTGGTGAAAGATAGGAAAAGTTAAAAAATAGTAAACCACAGTGGGGCACTTATCAAGAAGGTAGTTGAATCTTTTAAGGTGAAGCTTCATTAAAAAGCTGTGTACTTTATCTTCAGCTCTGCTTGTAGTTTGCAGGGTGAGAGGTACCTAATATTTTTGATGTCACTTCTATTTACAAGGAACAAAGTTGATACCCTAATGTTGGTAATGAAATAGAATCAATTCATTTTTTCACTCGGAAACAGAGTTAATTCCTTATTATTGTGACTGAAATAGAATAAATAATTTTTTACCATTCGAAACAAACCTTACAATTTATTTCAACAGAAACTTTTACATTTGCAAAAGGTATGCCTTTTCTGCACAAGCTCAACTCTATGTGCTTTGGTTATTACTAGCTTATAAATAGTAAAATGGTTTACATGATGGCTTGCGATAGTGCCAACTTTTGTATACTAAATTAGAAAGCTCTTATTCATTTTAGTGAGAACTGAAATATTACAGGGCAAGTAATTGGCTCAGGTGATTAGTGTCAAGATGTTTTAGAAGCCCATATATGCTTACTTTTATATTTTGTTGCATATATTTGATTCAACACACTCGTTATAAACATACTATTTTTCTAAGTTTTGTTAGTGTATTACCTGGGATATAATTATTGTTCATAGTGCAGCAGAGGGCACAAAAATAGCTTCAAAAACTGTGCTTTTTGAACATTCTCATGGACTAATACCAAATAGAATACTGTGAATCTCATAATTTGTGGAGGTCAATTTCCTGTGAGATTCAATGGCAAGCTTTCTTGGCTGCATTTTGTTTACTCTTTGAGTCAATTGTTACTAAGCTGATATCCATTTTTTGTGTAAACTTATGAGCTGTCAGCATACCAAGGGCTTACCAGATATGTCAATTGCACTGATGCCTCAGGAGTAGCTGATGGTACAATTTCATACCTTTACTCCCATCTGTCCTTTTAAGAGCACAGACGTCAGCTTTATGAAATGCAGGTACATGCCACGGTGCCTTGATGTGCATGTCATAATTTCTGCCAGGTAAAACAGCGCTTCATTGTAGCTTGTTAAGTCGTATATAAGTACTTATTTATTGTTTATTACTCTGTTTTAAACAAGGATAGCCAACATTGCAAACACACTCAACATTGCTTCAATACAATGCCTGTTTTGCTCGATTAGTCTTTTATAAAGCGATCACAACCATTAGTGTGGCTATGCACACCACCTGGAATTCCAAGGTTCAAATGCAGCTGGAACTGATATTTACTGCAATTTTTCACTGAAAATTTTAACTCTTTGTAAAGCTTCTACTATTGGCAACAGATGCACTGTTGTACTGTCTCGTTAATGCTTACTCAGAGATGTCCAAAGTGCAATTTTGCTGCTCCTGAGTTAAAATACGCAGTGAATCACACGTGGGTCATACCCACAATTCACAGACAGTAGTGTGCAGGTATGCAAAAACGTGACTGAAGAAAAGGTTTGACATCGTGTTACACAAGCATGTCACGGGGGCATGACACAGCAGTTACAATGTTACACTCACTATTTATTCTCTTCCAGGTGCTACTTCTAATGTTTTTGGGACAGCTGTCTTTCTCATTCCAGCACCACTATGACTATTCATGCCACAAACACCTTGGTGACGTGATGTTGCAGTAATTTGTGTCAACACATCACCGCAGATTATCAAGCGCCATCGTTTTCCCTGCATCCTCCACTGCCGATTCTGGACGGTTCAGCGTTCAGTCCAGCAGCATGGAACAGAGGCAGGTGATGAAGCAGCTCATAAGCACACCCATATCTTTGTTGCATGAGGCCATAGCACTACATTGAAGATTTCATACTCATTGGTAATGTTCTTTCATATTAGTGAGTGAGAAACAAACCTGTACCATGTAGATGATGTTTACTTTATTGTCATTATCCAGTTATTATCCAGCGGATGGGGTTGGCTATTTAATGATGTTTTAGGTATCGTTAGGGCGACCAAATAGACAAATGTGCAGACAGACAGACCGAAATTTTTCCGTCGAAGGTGCCCAAAATGACTATCGTCTTCAAAAGTCAGGAACAATACCTTGATTTTGAAAGGGCATGCTTAGGCCACTTTTCAACTAGTAAGATCAGACCCATCATTGCAAAATTGTATAACAAATAAGAAGTTTTTTTTGTGATGAGTAGCAGCTTTCCTGTTGCAAGGCAACGCCTCTAGCTGGAAGTTCGTAACATCATTTTCAAATATAAGTGCGGCTTTCGTAAATCTTTTCATGTTACACTACACTTGCTTGCCTTTTTGACTGTATACATTTATTACTTGACATGAGCTGTGAGGTTGATGCATTGTTTCCATATTTTTCTGCAGCTCTTGATAGAGTTTCTTGCTACATATTTTTCTAACATAGCAAAACATTCCTGTGACTGTGCTCACTTGGGTTGAAGACTTTCTTTTTGGCAGACCTCTGTTTACATTTGTTAATAATGACAACTTTTTTTCGGCTTATGTGACATCTGCTGTATTGCAAGGAAGTGTGCTCAGTGAAGGCCTGTAGCCAAAGGGGTGCCCCAGAAGTTTGTCCCCCCCCCCGCCCCCGAATTGGCATGTTGTGGGTTGTTCTACTGACCATAAGTAATGAAGAGAGTCATTTTTCCTGGCCATCAACTTGTGCCCCCCACCGCTCCGAAAAACATTCCTGGCCACGGTGCTGTCTCTGTATGAGCTCGTTATTTCTTCTTGCTCGTTCTTCAGCGTTTGTTTTTACCTCGAATTGTCTTCATGTGTATGAAATATAGGGTGTTTCAAGCAATGTGTCCAATATTCGTTGAAAATTAGAGAAAGGAGGTACTTTCATGCTATTTGCGGCATTGCTCTTCCTGTGACAAAAGGAATCTTCAGATAGGCACAAACATCAATTACAATAGTATTTATAGCAATTACGACAATTATCTTTTTTACCAGTGGTAGTAGCTGGTAGAGTCAAAGGGGCAAATTCAAGTCATTTCTACTGAAAGTCTATAGCCACTTCAATATTTTGGAAAAGCAGCCACTGATAATCACTATGAAGTGATGCAATCTGCATAATTTAGCTGTCGAAATGAAAACCAGTGCACCAGAAAGCACATATACCATTCATTTTGAAAACGCCCTCAATGATGACACTTTCTCTAGCCGTTATCTACCTTCAATTTAGACACTTTGCTTTGTGCCCACTTATTGACGCTCACTTAATCTTCTCCCCCAATGCAAGAGAAATAGTGTCGCCATGAAAGGCATTGTGGAAGTGAATAGTAAATACACTGTTTGGTGCGTCGGCTTCAGTTTCGCCAGCTAACCTGAGCAGAATGCATAGCTCTGCGGTGATTACCAGAGGCTACTTTTTCTAAATTTTAAACTGGCTGTGGACTATTTGTAGGAAGGGGCTCGATTCGCCCATTCAACCCGACCGGCTATTACCACGGTTTAAATGAATAGTTGTGTTAATTTATATAATCACTGCCGTAATTAATGTCTGTACGTATCCGAAGATGCCTTCTGCCACAGGAAGGCAATGCCACATGTAGCACGGAACTGCCTCTTTTCTCGAATTTTTTAAATTATTTGACACATTTCTTGAATAATCTGTTGATGTTATCTCTAATGATTCATTCTATGCCAAATCATCCAACTTTTTCCCGACCATAATAAATATGGCTGATAAAACTTCCACATATTTCTCAAAGTGCGAAACTCGACCTGGTCTTTTATTTATGTTGCCAAAAGTTTTACTTCCTGTTTATGAGATTCTATTGTTTGGCACCATGTATGGTAAAAGGTGTCAAACAACAATTTTTGTCAAAAGAAGTTTTTGGAATGCACTAGATAAAAGACATTTTTGGCAAGGTAATGAAGTTATCTAACTTTGAAATAATGACTTAATTATGTATAACAATTCTTTGAGGGCTTTTTACACAAACAATATTGAATGAAGTTGTCACATTTGGAGTTTTCTTCCGGGAACAAGGTAAGTTCCAAGGACACAAATAAAATATGTGCTGGTGACCTGTCAACATGCTACAAATTAAAAATAATTTGGGCACTGATGGTATAACAGATACCACAAAAGATTGTGTCACTTTGTTTGGGAAAACCTTGGTATTCAGAATCAAACCTTGCCTTGGTGGTCAGACTATAAATATGCACAAAATTTCATTTTAAAGCTCTATGAACAAGCTCATATAGGTGAAATTACTAAAAAGTGTTATTTTTAAATTCGCAAAATATTTTTTAAAACATGTACCTGCACCAGCTTTTCACCTACGTAACTCAAGCGACGTGACACACTCGGAAAGGAATCTTCAGCAAAATCTCACCGACTTGGAATACAGAAAGCGAATTTGGTGCTCTCTACAGAGTAATTGAAATGGGAATGGGGTGATAAAAGGACTGGGTTCAGTGTGGTGACTTCCAGGTGAGCCATACGGCTTTATAGAAATAAATTCAGACATCCTGCTTTTCTGGGGAGTTCTGCAGATGTAGTAGGTGTGTTTTATACACTTAATAAAAATATTTAGTCATATTCAGTACATATGTCTTATAGCATGCTAGTAGCATTGATGCAGTACACTGAGAAACGCTATCATAAAACAGCCGTTTATTATTTTTCTGGCTTTCAGGAGAGCACCCTGCGTTCTGAGACCCAAAGCCTGTCATATGAATACAGAAGCCAAAAAAAGTAGTCCATTGAAAACTGCAAGCCAAGGCAAAAGCCTCGTTTATGTTGTGCGTAAGGGATAATTGTGTATTGTATACTTTTTAGCGGCTCGATGGCTCATCTGGGAGTCATCACCAGTTGCGTAGCCAGCAAAGCAGGAGGAGCTGCTTAAATCCGCGCCCCACCACAGTCCCGGTATTTTTTATCCTAAAGCCATGTATTGTCCTTCTACTGTGACCGGATTATGACCGCGTATTTTATCGATGACTCAGTAGAAGGCCCTAGTGTGAGTGACAGGCAGACAGACGGATTCACGGTTACCGATAAGACGCTCAAAAGTTTTGCGCCACACATCATCATTCACTTCATAGATATGCTGTGATTTTCTTAGTTCTGCATATGCATATCTGCATGCACACATACAAACACACAAGAATATACATAAAGTATGACCGAAGTCTCCTTCCCCTCACACATTACCCCCACGCGAAAAATATCTTTTTGCTACACTAATGGTCTGCACACTCTAGCAACATTCATTTTAGCGCACATCTGTTGGCAATGGAATGAGATAATAGCCCCTTTTCAATTTCAATTGCTCTGACAAGCTTGCTATGTGTGTACTCCAGGTCTGTGGAAGTCTGTTGAAGATTGCCCTTGCAAGTGCTTCATGCCACTTGAGTTAAGTAGGGGTGAAGCTGGTGGAGATACATAATTTCAAAATAATACTTCTCAAGTTTAAAAAACAATAGCCTTTAGTAACTTCACCTATATTGAGGTAGTTCATAGAGTTACAAAATGAAATATTGTGCATGCTTTTGACCAACCACCAAGGCAAGCTTTTTGATGCTAAATACAAAGTTTTTCTCAATCAAAAAAAAAAAGAAATTCACAATTTTTTAGACTATCTGCTAAACCTTAGTACGTAAATTATTTTTAATTTGTAGCATGTCAAGAAGGTCACCAGCACATATTTTATTTGTATCCTTGGAATTGGCCATGTTAGTAAAAAAAATCCCAAACCTGGCATCATAATTCAATATTGCTCGAGGGAAATGCTCTCGAAGAATCGATATACAAAAGTAAGTCAATATTTTTAGTTTGATCACTTCATTACCTTGTTGGAAATGCCATTTATTGAGTGCATTCCTAAACATTTTTTGTAAAAAATTGTTGGTTGACGACCTTTGGCTCAGTCGGCGCCTTAGTACAGACTCTCATAAGTTGGGAGCAAAATTTTTGGCAACAAATTAAATGACCAGAACGAGTTTCCAACTTGAAGAAACGAGAAAATTTTTCCCCATATTCGTGATGGTCAAAAAAAAAACACTGGGTGATTTTGCATGGCATAACCCTAATTGTGTTATTGTTTAATACATTGAATTACTCCTTCGGTCCTTTTACCTCAAGTAATACTGTTAGCCAATATTTTGGTGTGCTCATGAAGTTGTTTGTGCTTTCAGCCTTTTCACTCTGTATGGTTTATATTCTTATTCAATATGTGTGATGATTTATTTTTCTGCTGCAAGCCAGTGCCTTTAACAAGGCCTAATAGGAGTCTTCAAATGAATAAATTAATTGTGCTCGCACTATTTTTTGCTCTGTACTCACCTGGTGTGGTTGTGCTGACAAAATGTTTTTCCTCTTTCTCAGAAAATAAATCTGCACATTACTGTTACAATAGAAAAACAACACAGGTGCTTTGGGTATCTGGAAGGTATGATATCTCTTCTTTTTATTTTAAACTCCTGGTACAGCGCTGCCAAAGTAAAATAAATTTTTTCACAATTTTGTTCACAAAATTTGTAGCATAACTGTGCTCTATTTTGTTTTATGATCATGGATAAAATAAAATTTGATTTAAGTGTGTAGAAAACATGTTTTTGTTGGTTTTTAACATTTAAATTCACTTCTTAAAGTTTTAACATGTGTAGATGCCGTAAAAAGTTCCAAGGTGTGCTGCCACAGGATTAGTTGGAATAGTGGACTGGGAAATTTCGAATAACCTTGTACCTGCAGGAAAAAGATCCACTGATTACGTATGCCTCATGTTGAATCTAATGGAAACACATTTGTTATTTACGGACATGTACCAATAGTATTACGAATAATGCGTGAGAAATGGCCCTATGGAGCAGGGGTTGTTCCATAGCAGCCGTTACTTTATTTCTTAAATGTGGAGACTTCCGTGAAAATTAAACGGGCTGTATGTTTGCTCTGCGTGATTTCTGGTGTACTATTTTCTTTTTACGGAAGTCGTTGGCAGCATGTTACCTACGCCTTTTTACGTAGTCAAGAGAAAATATTTTTGGCGGTCTATTCAGGCACGCTCTTTTGTTTCACTTGCCACAAGGCAATGCGCTGAACGCACTGCCTCAGGTCAGTGCGTCTGGAACGCGTTTGGGATGCCTCGACGGTTTACATTGTAGTTTCATTTGAAGTCAAGGTGACAAAAATAAATAAAAAAATGGCAGCATATTCACGGAGTGAATGATGGAGAGTGGGGCGAAAAATTGGTCCGTCCATTCGTTCTTGCTTCCGTCCGTCCATGCGTTCGTCAGTGTGACCGTCCACGCGTCCATCAGCCCGTCCGTGCGTGCGTCTGTTTGTGCGTCCGTCTCTGCGTTAGTCCATGCAGGCGCCCCTGCGCCCGTTCATGCGTCCATCCATGCATCTGTCTATGTGTTCGTTCGTCCATCTATTCAACACTCCAAGTACCACCATCTCGCATCTTTTCATCATATATTCCCCATATAGAAGCACCGCCATCCAGCAGACATTCCAAGCACTAAACGAGAGGTGACACACGCACACTTTCTTACGGCTTGCGCTTCGGGTCCACTTCCCACCTTTAACCACCTCGAGTTTATGGTATATACTATTTATTTTTATTTATTTATTGATTCTTCAAAGGTCCCATAGGGACATTACATGAGGGGTGGGCATGACACGGCACTTGAAAGAAGGGTAACAACATGGTAACAGCAACAGACTATGTACAGGAGTTATGGCGGCACTTCTATATAAGGGGTGCGGCACAATACTAGAAAGGAGGGTTACAATATCGTAGCGACAGCAACAAAATGGGTACATTAATTATGGGGGCACTACAATGGCGTGCTTGAAACGAGATTGGTCCATGATGGTAGCAACTTCAGCAGGTAGGTCATTCCAGTCTCGGGATGTGCGTATGAAAAATTATTGTTGGAATGTATTAGTATGGGCACGTTCCGGATAGACTGCGTTGGCGTGGCTAGTACGGGAAATACGGTGGGCAAGTCGGATATACTGATTTCTGAGTTGTTGCGAGTGGAAGAATTTGTGGTAAAGACACAGTCGAGCTATTTTGCGGCGAGATTGAAGAGAAGGAAGGTTAAGGTCTGCTTTTAACGCGTAAACACTTGAATAATGAGAGTAATCAGACAAAACAAATCGAGCCACGCGATTTTGGACAGATTACAGGGTGTTGATCAAATAAGTTTGGTAAGGATCGAAGATAGCGTTTGCATATTCTAATTTGGGCCGCACGAAAGTTTCGTATGCAAGTAATTTTATTGAGGGAGGGGTTAGGCCAAGATTACGGCGCAGGTAGCCATGAGCACGGTTAGCTGAGTTCGTTATGTGGTTAATGTGACAAGACCAGTTTAAGTCGTGTGATATATGGGCACCTAAGTATTTAACCAAGTCGGCAGAATCAATAGCAATATTGTTAATAGTATACTTGGGCTGCACAAAATTGTGGCGGTTGTGGAAAGAAACGTGCACAGTTTTTTGGACATTTAACGACATCAGCCAGTTATTGCATCAAACCTGTACGCGAAATAAGTCTTCTTGTAGTGCGGATATGTCACAGGTGCTACTTATAGAGCGATGAATGACGCAGTCGTCTGCGAAAAGACGGACGTTCGATGTAATATTTGCGGGGAGATCATTTATATATATGAGAAAAAGAAGTGGCCCCAGAACGGTTCCTTGTGGAACACCGGAGAGCACGTGCGTGAGTGATGATGTATGCGAATTTGCGTGGACAAATTGCTGGCGGTCATTTAGAAATGCGCTTATCCAGGTCAACACAAATGGGTCCAGATTAAGGCGAGACAATTTTAGCAGTAGGCGATTGTGTGGGACTTTATCAAATGCTTTTTCAAAATCAATAAAGATTGCATCAGTTGGAATGTTGCGGTCTAGCCATGAATGTACGTCATGAAGAAACATGGAAAGCTGAGTGTCACAGGAATGATCTTTACGGATACCATGCTGATTAGGATTGAAGAAATTAACGGAATGTAAGAATTTGGCGATGTGCGAATACAATACATGTTCCATGATTTCAGAGCAGACACTGGTAATTGAAATCGGTCGGTAATTATTGGGGCTCAAACGATTTCCCTTTTTAAATACTGGTATGACCTTGCCGATGCCCCAGTCATAGGTAAGCGATCCTGTGTTCAGAGACTGTTGAAAAATGAGTGAGAGAAACAAGCTGCTCATGCGTTTGGTGTTTTTTAGCACTTTAGTATTGATACCTTCAATACCAACAAATGATGAATTTTTCACCGAGTCAATTACTTTCACGAAGCCTTGTGGTTCAAACATAATACACGGCATGGGGGGGTTATCACAAGAAGGGACAGTAGAAAGGTCGTTCAAAGGTTCACGTGTAAAAACAGCGCTAAATGCGCTGTTTATTATACCTGGTACTTCACAGTCCGGAATAGGGAGCTCAGAGCTATCGCACAGGCAAACAGAGTTAGATGCACTGGGATTAATCGTTTTCCAATCGCACAGGCAAACAGAGTTAGATGCACTGGGATTAATCGTTTTCCAGAAGCGCTTTGGATCAGTGCGTAGCATAGAGGGTAATGTGACAGAGAAGAAACTTTGTTTAGCGTGGGCAGCTGAGGATTTGTAATCGTTTTCAGCGGTGTAATATTTTTGCCAGGCTTGATTCGTGTTAGAATTTTTAGCTGCCCGGAATAATCGCTTTTTCTTATTGTTTAAGCGTTTAAGGGATGTATTAAATCATGGAGAACTCGGGCGTTCCGATATCATTTTAGTAAGAATATAAAGGCGTATTAGGCGTTGCATCTCTGATTTAAAAAGAAGCCAGTTGGATTCAAGTGAACGCTGCGCAAAGCTGGCTGAAAAATTTTCAATGAACGTTGATAAATCTCGGTTCATACTGTGGTAATCCCCTTTATCGTACAACGTAAGTGTTTTTCTGGTTTTTTTACTTGTGTGTAAACTGCATGAGAATGAGGCATGCAAAACCAAATGGTCACTCAGGCCACGCAGGTAGGTGATAGGGGAGACGTTCTCAGGGTGTGAAGTTAAAACAAGATCTAATATGTTAGACGAGTGGTCGGTAACACGCGTGGGGTGAGAGACTAGTTGGGACAATCCGAAGGTGAGGCAAGTGTTGATGAACTCGCCAGGGGGGGTATTTTTTGATGACATAGAAGCAGTATCAGACCAATTTATACTGGGGAAATTAAAGTCGCCAAATAACAATATAGGACTATTTGGGTGGGTCGTTCTTAGTTGGTTCGAATTTTCATGAAGCAGACGTGAAAAAGAACTGTCAGTACTAGGAGCGCGATAACAAACTCCGATCAAGATGCGCGGGTGGGATGCGTGGCAGCAGAGCCAAACAATTTCTAATGGTGATGTAATAACGATACGCATGCAGCGTAGGTCCCGTTTCGTGGCTACAAGGACACCACCACCACGCAAGTTGTTATCCCTGTCCTTGCGAAATATGTCAAAGTCAGAGAGACAAGGCAATATTTCCGAATCATCGACTACCGAGTTAAGCCACGTTTCTGCTAGTAGCACAATATTTGAAGATGAAGAATTTATCAGGTCGCATAGCTTATCTCGCTTCGGAATGACACTCCGTATGTTGGTTAACAAAAATGATAAAGACTGATGAAAAGGACGTGACTCGCGTAGTTTATTTCTTGGCTGCTATGAGCTCTTTTTGACAACCGTATCTGAAGCATGATCAAATACATAGGTTTTGTTGTTTACGGTCAGTGTTTTATGGCGTAGCTTGAAGCTCGAGTTTTGAGTTTTCCCAAATTCAATTAGGCGCTTACGGGCAAGGCGTGCACTAGGGGAAAGATCCTGAGAAATGCTGAAGACGGTGTCTTTGAGCTTACTGTTAAGTGATAGTATATGGTCCTTATCTTTAAAATGTGCGAATTTCACTATTATTGGTCTGCACTTTCCGGTGCGGAACGTACCTATGCGATGGGCCCTTTCAATGTCACGGGGTTGAATGATAGTTCACTAGTTCACTGTATTCATGGCACTGCGGCCGAACGCTCGCTAAACCTTTCGAAAATCAAGGAGGTTATGCCCAGCGAGTATGACGTAGCAAACTTTTCGGGGTGAAGCTCCTTATGGCGTGGCGTGTGCGTCCGTCGTAGTACGTAACCACCAGTGGCACATACTCGAAATAGCGGTCCTTACGATTTTGACCTCTAAGGTGGTTCGGGTGAGAGATTTCTTCCGTGCGTTGTTGAACAATAAAAGATAGTGCTCAAGGCACATGTTAATGGCTGCTAAGGGGAAATAAGAGACAGGAGCATTCGGCCTTTAGGTAACGCGCACGCTGCGATCACCATTAGCAGCTATTGGCATGTACATTGAGCACGATCTGACAAGAAAGGGTTACTACGTTATGCTCGCTTTGTGTAATTTCCTTGGTTTTAGAACGTTTTAGTGAGCGTCGGGCCGCATAGCCATGAATACAGGGAACTAGTATATACCATGAACTCGAAGTGGTTAAAGGTAGGAAGTAAACCCGAAGCGCAAGCCGTAAGAAAGTGTGCATGTGCCACCTCCCGTTTAGTCCTTGAAATGTCCGCTGAATGGCGGTCCTTCTATATGGAGAATATATGATGAAAAGATGCGAGATAGTGGTACTTGGAGTGCTGAATAGATGGACGAATGGACACACAGACAGATTCATGGATGGACGCATGAACGGACGCAGGCGCGGATGCATGGACGAACGCAGGGACGGACGCACGAACGGGTGGATGGACGCATGGACGGTTACTCAGACGTACGCAGGAACGGACGGAAGCCAGAACGAATGGACGGACGAATGCTTCGCTCCACTCCCCATCATTCCCTTCGTGGATATGCTGCCATTTTTTTCAGTCAGATAGTGCTCAATGTACATGCCAATGGCTGCTAATGGGAAACGAGAGGCGGAGAATTCGGCTTTTACTTTCTCACGGCTTGCGCTTCGTATCTACATCACATTTTTGACCACCTCGAGTTCATTCATGGTATATACAAGTTCATTGTATTCATGGCACTGCGGCTCAGCGCTCGCTAAACCTTTCTAAAGCTAAGGAGGTTACACCCAGCGAGTATAACGTAGCAACCCTTTCTTGTCAGATAGTGCTCAATGTACATGCCAATGGCTGCTAGTGGTGATCGCAGCCTGCGAAACTAAAAGCCGAATGCTCCTGTCTCTCATTCCCCATTAGCAGCCATTGACATGTACATCGAGCACTATTTTTTATTGTTCAACAACGCACAGAAGAAGGCTCTCACCGGCACCACCTTGGAAGTCAAAATGTTATACTCGTTACATACTACGGGGGCGAACGGGTGCCGCTATAAGGAGCTTTTCCCATAAAAAATGGCAGCATATCTACCATCCTTTCCGTTGAGCTTAGCGGGACGGCTCAGTGCTCTCCCATAGTTGAGTACGAAGTACTCGAAATCGTTAAACATTTTTTTTCTAAACAGTCAGCATATCTACGGAGTGAATGATGGAGAGTGGGGCGAAGCATTCGTCCGTCCATGCGTCCGTCTGTGTGACCGTCCATGCGTCTGTTTGTGCACCCGTCCCTGCGTTCTTTCATGCATCCGCCCCTGCGTCCGTTCATGCGTCCATCCATGCATCTGTTTGTGTGTCCGTTCGTTCATCTATTCAACACTCCAAGTCCCACCATCTCGCATCTTTTCATCATATATTCCCCATATAGAAGCACCGCCATCGAGCGGACATTCCAAGGACTAAACGAGAGGTAGCACACGCACACTTTCTTACGGCCTGCGCTCTGGGTCCACTTCCCACCTTTAACCACCTCGAGTTCATGGTATATTATAGTTCACTGTATAGATGGACTATAATAATGTTTCACTTCGCACTGCGACCAAACGCTCGCTAAACCTTTCGAAAACCAAGGAGGTTACGCCCAGCGAGTATAACGTAGCAACCTTTCCCTGTCAGATAGGGCTCAATTTACATGCCAATGGCTGCTAATGGGGATCGCAGCGTGCGCGTTGACTAAAAGCCGAATGCTCATGTCTCTCATTCCTAATTAGCAGCCATTGGCATGTACATTGAGCACTATTTTTTATTGTTAAACAACGCACAGAAGAAATCTCTCACTGGCACTACCTTGGAGGTCAAGTGTTATACCTATTTCGGGTATGTGCCACTGGTGGTTACATACAAGGGACGCCCAAGCCACGCCATAAGGAGCTTCGCCCCTAAAAATCGCAGCATATCCACAGAGTAAATGATCATGAGTGGAGCGAAGCTTTGAAGGGTATTATCAGCAAACCGTAAATCATCAGCGGGCCGCGTCCGCCCATCCGCCCGTCTTTCTGTCTCTTTGTCTGTCTGTCCGTTTGTTCATCCATCCGTCCGTCGGTCTCCGCATGTCCATCTGGCTGTATGTCCGTCCGCCTATCCATATATTGAACACTCCATGTACCATAATCTCGCATCTTTTCATCGTATATTCATCATCTACAAGTACCGCCATCCAAAAAATAATCTATTGACTAAAACGAGAGGTGGCTACTACATACAGGAGACGCACGACCCACGTTTTAAGGAGCTTCGCCCCTAAAATGCTCATACGTCAAACACCACCGTAACACAAAAATAAATCGATTCACACTGTTTTGACACAGTTTCCGTTCTTGCTGCAAGATACGTACAATTTTTATTTCAATTTCAAACATGCTTTTGACTTCCTTGCACTCATGGTGTCACGATTGCTTTGATTGAAAGACGCTTGGCTAAGACCTTGGCTAACACTAACAACGCGCGTTGCGTTACCATAACGTCGAGTGTTTGAGCGGAATGGGGAACTGACCACAAAATTACTGTCAGCTATATAGCCTAGACGGGACTCTGGTGCCGCGGTCGTTCAGCAACCAAGGGAATTATGAGTATGACGCGGATTTGCCTAGTTTTTGTGATGGCGGGCAACGAACGCACTTGTGGTTTCGTTTATTGCTGTGGTTTGGTTTTGTTTCAAAAGAAAGAACAAACCATGTTTCACTTCGTGACCCGATTTGAAGGTAACTTCCGAACATTTGCTGATTTTTATTTCATGAGAAAGCAACTTCAACACTGTAAAAAATGAGAACCCTCCTTCACGGAGGAAGCTGAAGGTATAGCGTTGCTAAGCACTTATGTGAGACCAATTAAATCGGTTTCTGTAAGAAGGAGTCTTCCCACGGAATGCTAACATCAGCACGGCCACCACAAAGCACCCCGTCCCAGCTTTTTTGATAGCAGACACTCTTCCGTGACTGGAACACAACAATCGCCCTAAAACAAAATCTTAATACGTACTTCTTACGTAGCTCTGATCACAGCAGAGTACTTCATTCTAAAGAAGCACCTTGCAGTGACTGTTATACAGCTGTTTTTTAATTAAGGAGTCTCTTGCAAACATCTTACGTTACATGTAAACGCAACCCTCCGCTCCAAGAACAATGCATACGTAGGTCGCAATGATAGCGAGAAATGTAAAACATACGTTGTTGCTGACTAATTCGATGTCATTTCAGGTCAATATTATATTTTGTGGGATGTACTGACCAGTGATAGATCTAGAGCGGGACCAGTAAGGGCGATTGCCCCCTTGAAGCCGTTGCCTGAGCCCCCCCCTAACTTTTCGCTAGCGGAAACGCTGTGAGGCAGGATGTGTGGGTTATATGCTGTGATGGAGTTCTTGCGAATTTAGTAAGTAAATATCAGAACTCCCCCTTTTCCATTTCTGTTCCAAGTGAATTCCCAGGGGAAGATCAGCAAGGGTGAAGCCCTTGCTGATCTCCCCCTCAGGCTGACAGACCACAATATTTATTCAGACTTGCATGAAGTGAAATAATGCACAGTGCTTGCAAAAGGCACCACGTAAAAGGTAAAGGGCTGAGCTTTGCACCTGGAATATAGATCGACAATAGTGCAGTACATCCCGGGTGAAGGTAAACTAAAAATTCTTTATAGGGCACTTTGATATATTATTACCGTATGCATTAATAATATATTCACAGGTATTTTACCACTCACCATATGTGGATTCGGTACATGTGGTTTATATACATATTGCACTGTTCATGTGATATCGTAGGCTTATGCGAATACTCGAGCAAGTCAAATGTTCAAATTAATAGTAATTTATTTCAAATATTTCGGTTCTAATATAAATTATTGAAAACTAGGTGCCCAAAATTACGTGCAACAAATAGGTGCATGTGATTCTCTGTAAAAGTATTTTCACTGCAGTATGAAAGTGCTAGGCCATGAAAACCTCTTTGCAAAAAAAAAAAAAATTTGCACTACTGCAAAGCCTTACTTTTATAGGTTAAATTGACATATTGCCCCCGAATCAATTTTTGTTTTCAACTTTAAAAGATTGTTATGCTGTCTTATATGCTCCAAGTATAACAAATTTTAAAATGTAACATATTTTACTAGTTATCACTTGCATTCTGCCCAAAGTCGAATTACACTAGCACTAATCAAAGTTAATGGCACTTCCTTTGAACCAAAAAGACCGACATTTGCACGCACCTTGTTTCACTTGAAAATAATATTGTGTAAGTTGGCTGGATGATGATGAACATGGCCATTTTTTTAAATATGTGAAATACACTATTCAAATTTGATTTAAAATTACTCCAGCTAAATTACTACTCACTTCGAACTTAAAATTCGCTACGCCCAGAAGCCTGCTACGACTTGTGAATTTGTAAATATGTTTTTCTCACCTGTATATATGTTCAAGCTGGGACAACGAATATACACATCTGTTTTTGTTTACCCAGTACTTAACTGTTTTTTCGATTCGTTATGCTGTAATTTAACTTGTAATGTAATGCAACTGACGGCGTGCAATAATAAAAAATTATGGTCGTGCATGCTTTGCTTAAACTTTGTCTTGCGTTTCTTCAGCAGCAAAGTGGAAGCAGCTGCTGGTACTTGTCAGTAAACATTGCGACTCTGCTAGCTTGTCAAATTTTGTAGCGTGTCACTGTGAAAAGCACATCTTTCAGCGGCATGCATTGCCCCAGATAACAGTGTTTCTCAGAAAACAGTGTTTCGCCTGATATTTCTCAGCAGAGGTCATAGCATTTACTATGCTTCCTACAAAGAGTGAGACAGTCCACAGCCTTGACAGGAAGTGTGCATACATACTACTTCTTGCGAAATAGACTCTGAACATCGAGCCATTCTGAACATATACCGGTGGAATTTATTTTGACAATCGCACCATGTCTTATGGTTTACCTGAAAAGAAATACAACAAACGGAAAATATTAGGACACGTCATATAATGAAAGAAGGCAAACTTTGCCAATATAAAATACTGTTGCATCTACCTAGCAATAGCAAATGAGACACATAAACCGGCTCTAACGCATCCACAGTACAAACGAACTCCTCGAAGAATAAAAGACAGGTATCCCTAAAATGTCTGGACGAGTGAACAAAATTAAAATTCAAAACAAAAAGCTGATTGACTTCTGCGTGGATGCCACAAAAGGGAAGCACTGAAGGGTGACCATGTTAAGCATAATTTCTAGACTGTCCTTTAGAGATCATAAATATGTAACTCCTAAAAGTA
Organism: Rhipicephalus microplus; assembly: GCF_043290135.1. Taxonomy (NCBI): domain Eukaryota; kingdom Metazoa; phylum Arthropoda; class Arachnida; order Ixodida; family Ixodidae; genus Rhipicephalus; species Rhipicephalus microplus. The sequence continues at coordinate 159,648,992 of NC_134706.1, forward strand.
CTAACAAAAAAAATTCGATTTCTGTTTTTTCTGTAGCAATAAGTACAGTAATTCCTCGTAATAGCGAAGTCAGCAGGACGGCGAAAAAATTCGACATAAGCAGTGATGAGATATACGCAACTGCCCGATAAAAGCTAAGCAAGTACAGCCAAATTAGCCATGACAACTTCCCAGAAGTGATATCAAGTGAAACATATCATTATTCACGCACATAAAAGTCATTCAGCTACCTTTGTCGGGTGCTTTGGCTGGCCGCGAGGATTGCTAGCTTGAGTTTGTTGAGGCAAATTATGAGGTCATGGTCGCCGCCCGAACTCTATTTGCAACAGACGCACACTTCTTTTGCGTTTGTGCCATTGTTGGTATTTCGCGGAGCTGTTAGTCTAGCAGCTCATCTTCCTCATCAGGGCCTCCAAGCAAGTTAACTATTTCGGCCGGCTAGTCGACTGGGGCTTTGCTGCCTTTCCCAGTATCAGCAAAGGAAGTTTGTCCTCCCCTATCCCGTTAGCACCCAACAGTACTGTCGCTTTGTTTACATCCTGATAAAGTTTCGCCCTGTGTAGTGTGCGCGCGCTTTTGAAATAGTTTGTAAAAGAATGCGACCTCACTCAAGTTGTAAATGTCTCTATCTGCGTACAGCTGAAGTAGGGCGCTCAGCCGACGTTTGCGCCATCCGTCCACGAAATCGTTGTCTATGGCTGCTCCTTCACCAATGATCGATTTTAAGACACATCGTGCCCTCTTTCAAAATGTTCAAGTCAGCCCTTGCTGCACTTTAAATCTTACTTGCTCATTCGGGTGTCTAGTGCTTTGGATTCTGCAGTCTATACAGACCAGTTACAAGAAGGTTTGTACTTCTAGTGCTTTTCAACTATTCGAGAAGCACTATTTTCACTTCAGAATACATAGAATCATGGTTGCGCATTCATTTCCTGAGAAATTCTCAGAGCTGTCCAGTACAGGATCCTTATTCTTTAGAACAGTTGATGTTGTTGCGGTGCTATTTTGAATTGTCTTGCAATTTCAGACCTTTGCCGGCCTTTTTTCTTTCACCTGACGCATCAGTTGAACTTTCTGCTTCAATGTCAGACACTTCCGAAACGGGCACCGGCGAGCCAGTTTCGCTCGGCCTAATTGCTCAATGTGTTCGATCAAAAACAGGCAGCTAGATTCTGCCAAACTTTGTCTTACTGTACAATCAATGTTTCGAACATTTAGAGCATAACGCCTGCCAGTTGGTGCTGTTAAGCTGTACACACCCCAGCTTCTGAGTATTCAGAAAATCAAGGCCCAAGAATGAATATGCGGCCGAAAAGGCTCCATTTTTTTAAATAGAGACATGACTTCACTTTTCACAAAACAATTTGGAAAATTATTCCAGTACTCACTAGACATGCAAGTTCTCAGGAGCTTTTCCCATTCATTGTCTCAGTACTGAACTACGTGAATTGTAATCCAGGCAATAAATAAAAAAAATTAGTGCTGACAATACAGTGGAACCCCAATTATAAGACTTTCATGGCATCACTCAAAACCGTCGTATAATCCGGATGTCGTAAAACCGGAAAACCAAGATTACAGTGGGTGACACTGAGCCTTGCCAAAAAAGATAAAGGCCACAGGTTGCCTGAATAAGCCAAGAAGCATGACCTTGTGGCTCTGCAACGAAGGTAGATTAATCCAGTCTTGCCAGTCGGAGCTAACGACATCATTACTTAGTTGAAAGAGGTGCAAGCAAATCTTCATTCTCAACCCTAAGAAATATAAAATCTAGCGCGCATCTTTCTACCAATAGGGTCCGAGAAATGCCTGCACAAGAAAATGAAACTGAAATGGGGTTGCCAGCTGCTTCCTATGAGAAGAGTTAGGCAGAGTGCCATCTCTGTCAAATAATGGCGACGGACCACTAGTTCTAGTAAAAATCTCATCTGCTGAGAAAATCTGCTGTTCTGTTGTTTTGCATCTCTAGTTAATTCACACATAGTCTCGTTTTGCAACATATGGCAGTAATCACTCTAGATTGATTTCCGCAAAAAGCGATGAACCCAGAGGGCTCCCAGTTGAAATCATTATCGTGCACACTGAGTTGTTCGAATTATCAGGAGTCTTTCCCCATAGAATAATACACAGGGCTGTGCCGGGACTAGGGCATCAGCTATAATTCGACGTAAGTTTGAATTAACAAGCATTTATTGTATGAATTTTAATACAACTCTGCTTTTGTGCAACATGAGGGGTGGCCCACCGGTCAAATCTGAAAATTTTGCTTTCTTTTCATAAAGGGCAACTTGTGCAAAACATTGTCTTCTTTCAATAAAAACTTCTTCTGGTAGATCTCCTCACATTTCTGAATAACTTTGAATTATTCATGCAAACCATATTAAATAACAAAGTACCCTATTGCAAAAACCAGCGCCACTGGGTACCAGCGTCCAGCGCCATGCCTGATTATGGGCCCAGTGTAACACTGGCACACTGGGACGCTGGCATATTGGCATACTAGGACATTGGCATACTGGGACACTGGCATATTGGGAGGCTAGTTTTCAGCAAAAAAAGGCAGCTGGCACCCGCTATTACGCAAGAAAAATGACAAAATTGCCGACCAGAAACATTTAATCAAATATTGCAGACTTGATGGTCTCGCAGAAAGCATTTGGAGTTATCCCGCTTTCAGTGTCTCGACCTGCGGAGAAATGTCCGAGTGATTTTCTTGTGTATTCAACAGTTTACCTTCAGGAGCTTGGGTACTTTTTAAAATTGTCGTAATGCTTTCCATGTTATCTGAAAAAGAAAATATTACACAGCAAGATATGATATCCAGTGCAACCCACGCATATGGTGCGTTGCTATTCTATAGAAATATTGCAACTGACGTACGGTACATGGCTGGCAACCACTTTTTTTAACGTGAAAAATGAGAAGAATCGATACAGAACAAATACATTTATTTAAGGAAACTAGGTCCGCCCGCTTCAACGTCAAGAACACTTCGACCACTGGCCCAGTCTGGCCATTTCGGCGAATATGTCCAGCAGTGCTTTCCTCGCGTTGCCCCGCCTCTTGGTCTCAGCCACGTCACTTGCACTCTCTGCGATGACTTCTTCCACAGTGTCTGAAAAATGTAAGCTGCTGCGGTGAAGCACCTTAACTCACAAAAATATATGCAAGCAACATATATAAATGTGCACATTGACTTACTCATTATAGCCGCAACTTTTACTGGTGTTGCTCTCTTTTTTTGCAGACTGTCAGGTGCCCTCCTATTGGGCTGTCCAGTTAAGCACCTTTCTTTAAGTTCTGACGTGCTCTTGAAGAATCTGGCCATGTCTCTGGCCAGTTTCATTTTGTGGCCAGATTTTATATTAATTTAAACTTGCTTTCCGAAATGGACATTCCTTGTCCAATGTGCACCTGTAAGCATGTAACACAAAAAGGCTTATTTATTGAGCACAGCAGTTATACCCTTAAATATTCAAATGAAACTTGCATTGCCGTTGACCACTTCGAATAGGTTGGGTTCTTTGGGAGCGGGCGTGCTGCTGGTCGGGTTACTCCTATCTGAAGAAGTGACGATTTCATTGAAAATCCCACAAGAAAAAAACAAGCACTATAGCAGCACATATGAAGTACACAACAAAAGGTTTTCCTATATAAGTTATGTGTATGAAAGGTGCCTTGAAACTTCTTTGTCAATCTTCCATACACATGCAATCAGCCAAAAGTAAGCTTTCCAGATTATCAGAAACATGAGGATGTGGGCGAGTTGGTACATCACTGCACAAGTAATTTCAGCAGGAAAACATATGCTAAATAATAAGTGAGGAGACAGAAAAAAGCACCAACATCATACTAAAATGTTTAGGAAAACACACATCGGCACATGTGCGTGTAACTAAATTTGCATTACTACTAAAGAAAACAAAAATAAAATTCCAAAAATAAGATATTATCCGTAGGATAGACATTAAAAAATGCCCCGTATCTGCATGTTAATCTACAAGCGTCGTCAAAAGACGATAGTCTTGCGTGTGGAGCGAGTGAACAAAACATTTATTTGATGTTCTGCACAAGAAAATCGGTAATTGGTATTCTGTAGGCGCTGCATTAGGGTGCTTCGAGCATGCAGCGGAGACAAACGAACGGATCAAGTCACATCACACGTGAGACATGTGTGCCATATGGCAGTTATCTTAAAAAATAAAGTGGGCGCGCCCGTCTTGGAGGTGATAAGGTGTAGAACGCAAAGCGTCAGGTAGGTGCCACCACCATGTCGTCTTAGCAAAGCGTTGAAAACACTCGCCTTTTCGTGCAAGCGTTGCATGGTCATTCCAGTGTGATAAGCGCTACGGTCCTTAAAATTACTTATGTATGCCTTTTCTAGGAAAAGAAGCACATACAGATTATTTACGTGTTGTTATGGTGCCTCAAATGTGCGCAATAATTGCTTTTTAATTGACAATCACACAAGTGTGAATGCTGAATCTTGAGCAACATTGGTGGCGCTGCGAATGGGGTCAACCATTTGAAATATTGGCTAATGCCGTTTAGAGTATATAATTCCGTTAAGGGTGGACAAACAGAGAAATATACAGACAGACAGGCAGGCAGACCAAAATTTTCACATGGAAGGTGTCCAAGAGAGACTTTAAAGAAAGACTTATATGTGAGGTATTGCTCATCATAAACACTGTGCACTCATTGTCCACATGTACTAAGAAGGCATAGTTGTTTTTAGAGTGGTAATTAGCTGGCAAGAGAGACTTGAACCAGCCTAGATGGCTCAAGTAGGTGATTCCTGTGCAAGCTTGCCTTTGAAATTTATTTGAAATATAAATGCAAGTTATAAATTGCATGTGTTGAATACAAATACAGAAGCAGGTCTCAAAGTCACAAGACTGAGTCTTTACTTTCAAGAACATAATTTTTTAAAGACGAGAAGAACTCCGTGCCCTGCCAGCAGTCAAGGGCATCGTCTATGCGAGGTAGCGGGTAAACATCTTTGCGCGTGATCTTATTCAACCGGCGGTAGTCGACGCAGAATCTTATTGAGCCATCTTTTTTCTTGATTGGAACAACTGCGGATGCCCACGGGCTGTTAGAGGGCTCAATAACACCTTGCTTCAACATGTCATCAACTTGTTCCGCGATTATGCGACGCTCAGATGCCGATACCCGATACGGACGCTGACGTAAAGGAGCGTGAAGGCCAGTGTCGATTTCGTGAGATACCGTGGAAGCACGGCCCAAAGTCAGTTGCTGGTGGTTGAAGCTGGCGCGGAAGCGCTCGAGGAGGGTGATGATGTAGGTGCGCTGCTGGGCCGTAAGGTTGGTGTCGATGCAGCGCGAAACTGCGTTGGTGAATGATGGGGAAGAAGATGACACGCAGCAATCAACAGCGTCAATAGGTAGCGTAGTCGAGTGGTCAGGAACTACACGTGCACTCGAGGGATCAATGTCATCGGCAAAGTTCAAGCACTCTCTGCACAATAACTTGGAAGGCGAGGGAAACGAATTTGAAACATAAATTGCACTTAATGCATCGTGAACATTCAGAACGGCGAAAGGAATCAGGAAGCACTTGCGGCGAACAGCGGTTTCAGAAGGCATAAAAAAACAGTTGAGCCACTAGAGACGTCACAAAAAAGCGGAACTAGGGCGGATGCGAACGGGGGTATTGAAGTGTCAGCGGCAACGAAAACTTTTGCAGGTGAAAGGGATGAGTCGAGTGAAGCAGCGTGGCATAACGGCGCGAACTCCACTTCGGTGCGAGCACAGTCGATGACGGCATGCTGAGTGCAGAGAAAGTCGCAGCCTAATATAATGTCATGGGAACACTGCGGGAGCACTACAAACTCGACGACATAAGTATCGTCAGCAATAGCGACACGTGCTGTGCATGCACAAAAGGGCGAATTCGTTGCTCACTCGCAGTGCCTAAAACGAAGTCGTGAAGAGGCATTGTGACTTTTTTTAGTCGATGGCAAAGTTTTTCAGTCATTACAGAGACTGCGGCGCCAGTATCCCAGTATCGACCAATGAAAAAACAGGTATACCTTCAACGGAGACAGCAACGACGTTGGACGGCGAAAAACAAGGTCTTGTGGAGTTCGAAAGATCCGCAGTTCTTGCCCCCGTAACTGTGGCTCCTAGTTTTCCTCAGGTACAGGGCGAGGTTGACGTAGCATAGGGGAAAGGGAACGGCGTTGAGGTGAAGGCGACTGGTGTCTGTTGAAGTTCCGGTGATGTGAAAATGTGTTCATGGTCGCAGTATCACCAGATACAGCAGGCTCTGGTCATTGTGAGAAATCATAATTGTTGGACCTGACGTCGTCACGCAGGAAAAAGTCACATCGTCGACAAAATCGTGCCACGTGAACCGCAATTCCACAGGTGAAGCATGTGGGGCGGTTGTCTTAAGTGCGCCAAAGGTTCTGAAAGCGCGGAGGTGGTGGTCGGGAGAAAAGACGGGCAGCCTGGTTCATAGGCTCAGTCGGTACGACAAGGGGGCGCGTGGACGTATGCGTTCGCAACAAAAAAACGTGGCCGTTCCAGACAGGCGGACGTCGGGTTCCGTTCAGTGCTTCGGCATAGGTCAATGGAGAAGCCACAGGTGGTGCGTGAGCTGTTGGTAGCGCCTGGGACACTTTCTCCTGGACTACTCGCTGTACTAATGGCGCTAAAGTAGATGGGGCACCTTCGGAGGTATAAGTCACGAGGGACAACTGGCGTGCGACCGCCTCTCGTACAAATAGCTTGATCTCGAGAAGCAAAGTGGTGTGGTCTATAGCAGTGCCAGCCGATGTTAAAGCGGAGATTGTTGCACATGAGGCGCTGGCACGACGAGTGGTGTCACGCTGTTTCCAGAGCTCCTAGCTCTGACAAAGTTGGATCACTCCCGCTACCGTTTGCGGGCTTTTGGCGACAAGCATCTGAAATGCGTTGTCAGTCACGCCTTTCAAGATGTGTTTGATCTTCTCGGCTTCTGTCATGGCCGAGTTGACACGCCGGCAAAGGTCGGCCACATCTTCGATATAACTGGTGTAATTCTCATTATTCTGCTGAGCCCTAGTACGCAAGTGGTGTTCGGCCCGTAGTTTGCGAAGCGCTGGACGGCCAAACAAGTCCGCGAACGCCGTTCGGAAGGCCGACCAGGTGGGGAGATCTCTCTCGTGATTACGGTACCACAAACTGGCGACGTCAGTCAAATAAAATTGGACGACAGTAAGCTTGTGCGCATCTTCCCACTTGACCTTGCTCACCCGGTCGTATTCTTCGAGCCAGTCTTCCAGGTCTTTGTCATCGGTTCCACTGAAAGTAGGCGGATCGCGTTGACGAAAGGAGCCGAGACAGACAGGAGCTGCAGTAGTTGGAGCCGAGGCGGCCGCCTACTGATCGTCGTCCGTGTACATTGTAGCAACTGGAGGCAACGTATGGTTTCGCAATTCCAGGATTAGGCGTTACCCAGCACTCTCACCAATTAAAATGAGGCGTTTTAGAGTGGCACTCTTTTATAAAACACGAGAGTGGTCACGACACGTCAAGTGGTAATGGCGAAACCAGTCTGAGTACCCAGCCAACCAAACGTCGTCTTCTTCACCAACTGAGTCGTACCCCCTGCCTTTCTGAGTAGCACTCATCTTCTTCACTACACTTTCTTTATTTGTTTCTTTCTGTGCCAGTACAGAAAACGGAGCGAAGGCAAAAGGCTGAAAGCCTGACTAAGGGCCTTTGCTCCAAATACAGTGAGGCAGACAGGCTGTCATAGGAATTTCGCAGAATACTTAAAAAATAGAAAAATATACAAAAATACCAAAGGTACATGTGCAAATACTGTAACACGTACAACAGTAATAAAATATTATTTCTAGTAAACAAATATATACATAACCGTCGTAGTGTTTTAAATACCAATAGATATAAGTTGTGATTTCTCATTACTATTGCAAGATATATACAAAAATAACAATATACATAGGGAAGCATAGAAAAAAGAACACACACATAAAAAGCATCAGATACTACTTAGGCAAAGAGGACACACAAAACGATAGTCAAGAAAATTGAATGTTGTTTTCAATCAATACCATCCTGATCGTATGCTTAGAAACTGTTAGAAATTTAAATCTGGGAGGCTGTCAATTTTGATTAAAAACGTGGGTATCTGAAAAGATGAGTGCTGTCGTCCATAGATCGTTCGAGTCTTCGGAGTACTTCTAGCGTAAGTACGAAAATCGTACAGAGAACCACGAGAATCCAGCGAATGATAGAATCTATTGCGTTTTATCCCTTACAAACAAGGTATTAATCTCCTATACAGTAGAATCTTGTTCATATGAATTACCAGGGAGCACACAAAATATTCGTATCATCCCAAATTCTTATTACTCATAACAAGTTACAAGCTGATCATGAAGAAGACCGGGAACTTGGTGTCCTTTTCAACTTTCCTGCCTTCACTGTCCGTGAAGAAAGCTGCTGAAAGGGATAAAACCGTGCCACAATTTCTTCCCTCGTGCTGCTTGTGCTGAAGACTTATTCACTTTTGACTTTAAAATGAATGAAAACACTAAAACCCACCCCAAATTTTCTCACTTTGCTACACCTAAGTGGCCGAGAAAGCACGTTACGAAGTTGACACAAAAAAATCGGTCCTGGAGCATTCAAAGTTGGGGAAACTTTTCTGCACTGTTTTTACATCTCAAGCAAGAATAACCAAATACCTTAACTTTCTCTTTTCTTGGAAAGCATAGCAAAAAAAATGCCAGCGCAACCCAAAAACCACGTAAGCACACACAGAAAACGTTCATTTTCATTCGGCCCCTCATACATGCCACCATCTTTGCCACTTTAAGAATTCATTCCATTTTATTCATTTCCCGAGCATTAAAAGTCATAGCACGTTCTTTTTATACTGGCAAATCAAGGACAATAAAGTTTGCTTCTTTTCACAGATTGCTTTGAGAGATAGGAGCACATAAAAGACACAGAGAACACTTGAAACAGCGGTTTGAGCATGCTATGTAAAAACGAGACACATCAGGTCAAGCTGACTCTCTACTGCTGCACCTTATTTTACTTCTCAGTGTCCGCTATCCAAACCAGGCTCTCGATGAATGCATCCTTGTCAAAGTCATAAGCTTTGTCATACTGCATGGGTAGTTTGCAATCGCATCAATGTGAGCCACCATTCATGCCTTAGCCACCATTTTGTATTCGCAACTTAGTTTGAACTAGTAGAGCCAAAGTTGAAGGGAAATGCGATGGTGTCACGTGGCAGTAAAATAGGTCTCAGGCCGATTTTCTTCATGGCGTGGTTTTCTGTCCACTTGGGCAGCAAAGCGGAACAAATTCCGGTAAGTTTCGCTTCGTTTGCTCCCTTCGAGGCCAAGTGTGAGCGGTTTCTCTCACAGACAAGCCATTTATCAGCATGACAAGTGGCGAACACTCCAAGCTTATCTTGCTACCAAAAAGCTTGGTTTAGAGACACTTTTCAGAGCGCGAGCACTCGCACAAAGGCAGTGCACCAGCAAACAGCCACACTTTGTAAATGCCGTTTTGTATAAACATTTTCTACCTAGCCGGCTAGCTCACAACACTAGAAGAACTTTTCTCACCAATATAACATAAGACCTTATCCCTTACAAACTTTGCACAGACCACTGCATGAACATCACTGGAAAATTTTCTAATAGGGCACTCCCTACAATGGCTATTGCAGTAACATGATTGTTTTACCTGACCCAAACTTCAGCCATAGTAGCTATCAATATGCTTACAGTATACTTAGAGAAGAACTGAAGTTGCACAAAATCAGGAATAGCGATTGTATAGCTAAAACAAGGTAGTTTTTTTTCCATAACCCTTCACCTTGAGAAAGTTGAACCACATGCCTCTACCAACTTGGCCTGCATTGTGAGTTAAAGGATCTGAAAGATCATGGCTGCAAATATAGTCCCCTGAAAATTTTAATAGTTCAACACCACAAAAGCTCTCATAAGTGAAGCAAGTTAAAATATATCAAAGGAAACATTTGCCTCTAATAATTGGTCACAATTGCCTATACAGGAAACTCCAACAACATATTTAAGAAGTGCAATTTGGTTGTCAGAACTACTTTAAGAATGTAGCACACTACAGCTTGACGTACTTGTCATTATGCACTTTGCACACTGCCACACATGAAACATCTTTGGTGCCCAGGGGGGGGGGGGGGGGTCAAAAGTCCTCAGGCCACTATCCCATATATTCCTATAGAAGTGTGGCCTGGCACTCCCCCTTCGTACCTGTGCCAATTAAATGGCAGCAAACAATCACATATGTGGTCAATAAAATGGGTAAACCTGCCTTGCTCAAAACTCTGTGCTAGGAGCTCACACGGCTGCAGTAGACCTGCAACACAAGAAAACAGTATTGCACTATGAAAAACACTCAGTTGTGCCTTGATCCTTCATGATTTCTATTTGCATGACAAAGTCCAAACTGTGTAGAAAAACTGTTTGTACAAAAGCTGCTTGCGACACCTCAAGTTCCATGACGAGTGCTATAGCGCAAACTGAAGACAAGTACACAGAGACGAACTAGGACCAGCGTTAACTTCCATCCGGGTTCATTGAGCAGAAATGAGGGTTTATGTGGCAAACCACAGAGAACAACAACACTGTCGTAGGGCCCCTTTAACAAGCAATACTTCACAAACAAGAAACCTATGCAAACTCATACCTGAAGCCTCTACTGAAACGAGCAGATCTGCAACTTTTTGGGGGGCTTCACATGCTCTTCCTGTGGTGCATGCCATTTCTATATCAAAAACATTGTACGCAGAGTATAACATACAACATAATGCAGCATTCATAATAAAAAAGTAGACATCCTTGCATTACGGACTGCCAATAGCACACTCAATGCACTGTAGTATAACAGTATTCAACTTAATGTGTCTAAGAACATAATTTTCTGCAGACTAGTTGGTTCATACTTGAAAAAATGATTTGCTGCACAAGCTTGAAGGAAAACAAGTTAGACAGGAAAGAGCGCAGACAGATATTGAGACATGCAGATGGACTGTGCAACAATGTTCACGCGAGCCATAGCAGCTTGTGACTTCTTCAGGTAACGTAGGAAAAGGTCCACAGGACTAGAAATATGTTGAAGCAATATTTGTTTGCAGACTACTTGGTTCATACTTGAAAAAATTATTTGCTTTACAACCTTGAAGTAAAACAAGTGAGACAGGAAAGGGCGCAGACAGATATCGAGACATGCAGATGGACTGTGCAACAAGGTTCACGCAAGCCATAGCAACTTGTGGCTTCTTCAAGTAACGTAGGAAGCGTCCGCTGAACTAGGAATATGTTAAAGCAATACTTTTTTGCAGGCTAGTTGGTTCATACTTGAAAAAATGATCTGCTGCACAAGCTTGAAGGAAAACAAGTGAGACAGGAAAGAGCGCAGACAGATATTGAGACATGCAGATGGACTGTGCAACAAGGTTCACACAAGCCATAGCAGCTGGTGGCTTCTTCAGGTAACGCAGGAAAGAGTCCGCAGAAGTAGAAATATGTTAAAGCAATACTTTTTTGCAGACTAGTTGGTTCATACTTGAAGAAATGATTTGCTGCAGAAGCTTGAAGGAAAACAAGTGAGACAGGAAAGAGTGCAGAACAGATATCAAAACATGCAGATGGACTGTGTGATAAGGTTCACGCAAGCAACTTGTGGCTTCTTCAGTTAACGTAGGAGAGTCCGCAGAACTATAAATATGTTGAAGCAATGCTTTTTTGCAGACTAGTTGGTTCATACTTGAAAAAATGATTTGCTGCACAAGTTTGAAGGAAAACAAGTGAGACAGGAAAGAGCGCACTTTCCTGTCTCACTTGTTTTCCTTCAAGCTTGTGAAGCAAATAAATTTTTCAAGCCTAAGAACATAGCTGTCGCTATGCTGTTTAGTATATAGCTCCTCTGCCACTCAAGATAGATATGTGGTGTTTAACATCCCAATTTCACCATATGATGGTTTAACGTCCCAATATCACCATATGATTATGAGAGATGCCATAGTGAAGGGCTCAGAAAATTTAGACCACCTGGGTTTCTTTAACGCGCACCTAAATCTGAGCACACAGACCTACAGCATTTTCGCCTCCTTCAAAAATCCAACCAATGAAGCCGGGATTCGATCTCGTGACCTTCGGGTCAGCATCCGAGTACCTTAGACACCAGACCATCGCGGCGGGGCTTCTCTGGCACGAAATGAGTGACAAATTGAATTGGAGGAGTTCACAACCTTTAGAGCTGTATGCAATTTGTAGGGACCATGTGCCTTGCTACACAGCTGAGTAATTCGTTGGCCCGAATTCAGCAACTATAGGATCACTTGATCACTGCATGATTAGCAGAGTCAATATTGAGTGCGAGACCAAGCAGAGTCGCTGGCTGGTGGGAACTGGCCAAAGAGTCCAAGTGTAGATTGCTCCGTGCGTTGTCTGCTAGCCACGTCGTGTTTCTATGTGTGCGTATGTCATGCGCGCTCTCAAAGTGTGGTTTGTGCGGTCATGTCAGCACCAGGGCAACTGTTTCTACGTATGCCTGAAATGAGCTATGAAAGCATTTGGTCTAGCTCGGTCGCTAATGCATTGTAATAAGACCGGCAAGCGCAACTTTCCAGAGTGCTGTTTATTGTTGTCATACACTCCATTCACCAGAATAATTTCAGCGTGGGTGCCGCTTTCTGCTTCAAGCACATCGCAAAATGCTCTTGGAATCCTCCCAAACATGAGAATTATTAAATGCTATGTGAATTCAGCATTTTAGAATGACTCAGTTGTAAAAAAGAAGGCTCTCAGCCATGTACTTGCACGCTGTTGGGGAGTGTACAGCTACGGCGCTGTAGTTTATCGATCATGCGGGTACCACTACCTACAAATATGTAGTAGTATCACATAAACTGTGAGACTTTGGTACACTGTACTTAAAACAGAGTAACCATGCACAACCGTGTACTTAGATTTAAGAACGCTTTAAATAGAGCCCCTGGCGTTGAAAATTAATTCACACGGTATGCCTAGTATATTTATTATTTATTTATTTATTTTCAATACTGCCAGTCTCATTCCGAGACCATAGCAGGTGGGCGTACAGATTGTACATGCAGGTGGTACATTAACAGCGCAGAAAACAGAAACAGGATTGTAGTGAAATGACAGTCATCACAAAGTATAAGAGCGAAAAATATACAAATTCTCTACATCTGCAAAGACAAAGAAACCATCGCCAAAAAGAAGAGAAATTTTGCATGAAGTGCAGTGGTACACAGGCGAACAAATAGCGAACTTCAAAACACTCTAGGTAACACTTGTACACTCCACTAATACGCTTTCACTGGTGGCACAATGCTTCTGGTAATGTGAGTATTGCCGCAATTAAGAGAACATATTATCTAATTTTAGTGCAAAGTCGGATACCGATTTCGCACTAGTTATGGAGGAATCCAAACAGTTCTATTCCCTTATGGCAAGTGAAAAAAAGGAGTGCTTGAATGTGTCATTGCGGTAAGAGTACTCTTTCAGTGTGTGTGGATGTTAGTGCCTAACAACGCGGGAGTCTGACGGACGGATGTACAATGATGGGTCAATTTTTAATGGTTGTGAAGTAGCTGAAAAAGAAATGTAAGGCGCGCTTGTTTTGCTCGAATCGCAAGTGTTTGGAGGCGAGAGCTTGCTAACATATTTGTAGGAGAATCAGTGCGCTTATATTTGTTGCAGATGAATTTGCTGCCTTTCTCTGTACATTTTCTAGCTTTTGATTGTTAGTGACTGTATAAGGAAACCATACTGTGTTAGCATATTCTAATACTGGTCTGACGTAAGTAGTATAGGCTAAAAGCTTGGTTGAGTGAGGGGCCAACCGAAGGCATCTGCGAAGATAAAAGAGCTTGCGCAGAGCAACCGAAGTAATGTTAGAAATGTGCGCATCCCATCTGAGGCTTGACGTTATCGTGACGCCTAAATATTTGTGCGCATTCACTTTTTCAAGCCTGGTGCCTTTAATGCTGTAGTCATACTGGATAGCTTCTTTTTTTCAGGTTATCGTCATGCACACTGTTTTTTTTTTGTGGTTAATCGACATTTGCCACATGTCGCACCAGTTAGGAAGATGGTGTAAAGAATCGCTTAGTGCAAGGTGATCTGAATGACGGTTAATTTCTTCGTAAATAATGCAGTCGTCAGCGAAAAGCCTAATGGTGCAAGAGATACTGTCTGTGATATCGTTAATAAAAACAAGAAATAAGAAAGGCCCCAAAACGGAGCCTTGTGGTACTCCGGACGTAACAGGCAAGTTTTCTGATGGTACTTGGTCATACAGGACATATTGTGAACGATTAGTTTAGAAGTCCTTAACCCAATTTGTTAATATTCCATCTCCAATAATACTTCGAAGTTTTGCAATTAATTTGTTGTGACATACGGAATCAAACGCTTTAGCAAAGTCTAATAGTATGATATCCGTTTGCGTGCAGTTGTTAATAGATAATGCTAAATTATGAACAACTTGTGTTAGTTGCGTAGCAGTCGATAATCCGCCGCGAAGCCCGTGCTGGCAAGATGACAAAACACCTTTACCTTCTAAAAAAACGGTTAGGTGTTTCAAAATTATATGTTTTAATATTTTGCATGATGTGCTGGTTAAAGATATTGGCCTAAAGTTTGAAGGATTATCGCTATTTCCTGCTTTGGGAATCGGTGCTATTTTAGCTTTTTTCCAGTTGTCTGGAAGTTTTGCTACGGCGAAAGATTTGCGGAAAACCATACCAAGGTATTTGCTGCACCATTCGGCATATCGCTTAAGAAAGGGATTGGGGATGTCATCTGGTCCCGAAGGTTTTTCGGGGTCTAGGTCGAGCAAAAGAGAAAATATCCCTTCATCAACTACATCTATATGGCTGATTCCAATATTATTAATGTGTGCAAGCTGTGGAATTTCCCCATCATCTTTTGTAAAAACAGAGTGGAAATAGTTGTTGTACATATTAGATTTCGCCGTTTTCTGTTGCAATGAAAGTTCAGGACTGCTGTTTTTTCTAGGGCTGAAATGCTTCCAGAAACTTTGTGGGTTACCAGTAATGAATGACGGTAGCATTACTTCAAAGTAATGTTGTTTTGCTTGCTTTGTTTTGACCTTAAAGTGTGAAATAGCTGTTTTTAGTTTTGATGTATTCGCACAGCAGCACTGTTTTTTTTACCGCTTTCCGAAGTCGTTGGACTTTCCGCTTTGCGTGTAGAATTTCTCTTGTGATCCAGGGGTTATGTTTTTGCGGCCGTGTACGCCGCAGTGGTATAAATTCATTCATGCAGTGCAGAACAACGTGCTTGAACCTTAGCCAAAGGTCATTTACAGTTGTGGCGGGATCACGGTTCAATTCTACAAACTCGTAAAACTCATGGGCTAAATAAGTTAGTACGCTGGCGTCGTCTGCTTTACTGAAGTCTGGGACATGGTTTACTGTTGATTGTAGGTGTAATCTGTGATCAAGTGTTAACCAGTAAACAGGCACTCTGTGGTCTGAAATGCCCTCTACAGCATCAACTTGAGTGTCCACATGGGTAAGGTGACTACTAATAAGTATTAAATCTAGTACACTTGTGGCTGTTCCTTGAACACGAGTTGGGCATGAAACAATTTGATGGAGGTTGAAATTTAACATTAAATCAAATAAATCCTCTGATCCCTGTGAGGTGTGGTGCATGGTACTCCAGTTTGTGTCAGCAAAGTTAAAATCACCCATTATCACGACTGCAGAGCTACGGACATGCTGCTGAAGAAAATTGTGGATGGAAACTATGCATTCCGAACCAGAGGATGGGCTACGATAAACGCAACCCGCCACTATGCTTGTGCTATTGCGAAAAATTTCGCAGAAAACCGCTTCTGTGTCCGGAACGTCTGGCAGTAGTGTGTATGAAATGGAACGTCGAATGAACAACGCGACGCCTCCACCTCGAGATAGTCTGTCTTTTCGGATGACAGAATAGCTAGGGGGAGTGAATTCATGGTCGAGTATATCTGATGAGAGCCAGGTTTCTGTGATTGCTACAATATCTGGTTCATGAAGTAGCGACAAGTTCTCAAGAGGCTGCACTTTATTCACGACGCTTCTGGCGTTCACGTTTAGCAATGTTAATTTTTCTTTTGTGTGGTACTCCGCGTGTTCGGCCGAGTTGGTATTTCGTAGTTTTTTGGTTTGTTCAGTGGCACCCTTTCTTCTTTTTCCTCATCCCAAACGAACGCGCAGTTATTTATGTACAGCCTCTCGAAAGCCAGTGCCACTTTTTCCTTTTTAGCTCGGTTCAATTTTGCACTGTCCCAAAGTTTTTTTCTAATTTCGCGAGTTTTGCGACAGAAATCTTCGCCAATAGCGTAATCAGTTCCCTTAAGGTGCTTTCCATTCTTTAGTATGGCTTCCTTCTGACGCGAATCCAGAAGTTTAAAGATAACTGGTCTGGTTTTATTGGGAGCTGGTTTACCTAGCCGGTGGGTGCGCTCGATCGCAATCGGTTGTAGTTTGAGTTTATCCTGTATGACGCCCTTGTTTACTGCTTGTTCGAAGGTTTCACTTGTCTCAGATTGTGCTTCCGGCAATCCGTATATGATTAGATTGGATCTTCTGCTCCTATTTTCAAGATCGTCTATTCTTTTTTTCTAATGTTTGTATTACCCTAGTCATTGAATTAAGTTATATTTTACAGTGCCAAAGCTCTACCTCAAGGACTGACAGAGCGTCAAGTTTGTTATCAATGTCTACTAGCCGCTTTTCTTTTATTTCCTTAATGTCGCTTGCAATGTCCTTTACTTGGTTAAAAACTTCTTCAAGGGTGGGGCCTGGGTTAGCTTTAATGTCTCCTCCCAACAACAACAGTTTTTTAAGATACTTCGTGCTGGCTAACGCCATGCTAAACAGCCGTGGGCACGGCGACGCCAACAAGAAGCGGTCACTTGAGCGAAAGCATTTACCGTACTTTCTGCTCACCTGCAGAATGAAGACAAATGGGTTAGCGAACCGCATTCCGCTGGTGAAGCCGTGCCCAGTGACTGTCGCCTCAGGGAGGCTGGCCTTTATAGGTGGTCTGGAGGGGGGCGCTGCCAGTTGGTTCTGCGCACCAAGATGCGCCGATGTCGTCTTGCGTAGACTGATTCCATTCAGCAGGCCCAGCACGTGTAGGACCCTCTTGTTCAAGATTAGCGCCGTTCCGTTTATGCTCGGCCATCCAGTGTCGCCATTGCTGGCGGGGTACAGCTGGATGAGGCAGAACTGCAGAATGAAGACAAATGGGTTAGCGAACCGCATTCGCTGGTGAAGCCGTGCCCAGTCATAAAAATTATAAAAATTTGTATATAAAAATTTGTATAATTTCAATAAAAACTTGGCCTTCTTTACACTGTTTTCAGCGTTTGTGTGGCATCGTTAGTGACCGATGGAAGGCTGTAGCTATTTTTCTGGCTGAAAAAGAAAACAGTCTTGTCCCATTAACCAGGCCTTTATTGTAGCATTGTCATGCACGTAATCTATCAATGAAAGATTTCTGCAACACTCATCTATAAGATTTTTTGTAGTTTTACTGGTGCAAAAACACGTGGTAAACACAGTGTAGCTCAAAGGGGCGTCAGCCATTAAGCTTTTTTGACTAGACTTACTGACTGTCCCACATTCTATGGTGAACAGAATAAAAAGCGAGCGATCATACTGAACTAATCGCACTATAATGCGGGCTTTGTACGATATTTTTCGCTTTATTGTAGTATGCAGATGACAAAGATGTAAATAAATAGTTCAGTCACGCTACAGCAGTGCGTAGCAGGCGCAACACAAGCTAACCACGTACAAACAACGCAGCAAAGGCGTGGTTTAGTGCAAAAGTGTGAAGAGGGTCACCCATCGCGAGCATCCCTATGAAAGGCAGAATGCTTTTTACTCGAGGGTAATGTTAGTGTTGCATAGGCATTGTGCACTTATTCAGTAGTGAAGAGCGTAGATATTCAGAGTAAGCTGTAGTCAACGCTTTTTGTCTGCCAACAATCGGCTCAGACCACACGCAATGAAGCACCGCTGCGTGTATTTGTATACGCCCCGCCGACCGCCCATTCATAGTTACGCGGGGATGGTGCTGCAACCTATAGCCTGATCTCGCCGCGAATAGCTACCACACTGACATATACCCAGATGAAGCAAAGAGTGTGGTTACAGCTGGGTGTTTACTGCACACTAAACTTGACAGCATAAAAAGTCTAAGCATAGACACGTGTGCTTTCATGTAAAAAGGCTGTCACAGAGTAGTATTGGAGAGACACTGGTGCCTCAAGACTCTGTAAAGCATTAAAAATGTTATTGACATGACATTTTTGCCACTAAGTTAATTTGAAAGTACAGTCTAGTGCAAGAATTATTATATGTATAAATCATTAGGAATACTACTTATGTCAGCACTTCATATAGAAATTTGTAGTTTTTGACAGGAAGCTAACACATGTAAGTCATAAGTGTATTAGAGGTAGTGGTCACCATTTACATCACTGCATTTCATTTTTGTAAGAACCACTACATAGGGTGCAGTCAAGAATGCAACATTCAAAATGCAATTAGGAGAAATTTCTGGAGCAGCAAAATGTAACGTTTGGAGCCCTAAAGCTAAATTTGAAGCAGGTTACAGGAAAAAAACATGCATTTTATCGTAAAATACAAAGTTTTGAGCAGTATAAAAAACCTATACTTAAAAAAATGTATAAAGCATTTAACATGGCCTGGCGTAAATCTTGCAGTGTGAGCATAAGCATGGCTATTTCAATGAAAGCGGTGTTTTGAACCACCCCACAGAGCTAACAATGATAAAGACTATAATAACATTTGCTGTGTCTGTAAAATCACTGGAGAGACTCTGCAGTTTTGAATATGAGTCTTCCAAGCTTGCGACCTTGCACTTTGGGAGATTCGTAAAGCTAAGAGATAGGGGTGGAGAAAAGAAAACTGGTCCACAATTATTGTTTTAGGGAAACAGAAATGTCATAGATTGCTCCAAATGATTGCCAATAGCTTATTTACACATCAGTTATTATTCTGGTACTCATAAATATGCAGAGTACAAACACATAAATAAATGAACAAAATGTGCAGTGTCCCGTGACTAGTGTTGCCAGCCCCTTCAAAATCTCAAGAGGCTTTTTCGTGGGCTATTGCCGTACTGCGGCAAAGGTGGTTTAAGCAGCATTCTCTGCACAAGTCAGAATCTTAAGCTCAAAAATTTTCTAAACACAACACCTCCCCCCCCCCACCTCCCCAAAACTCGTTACATATTTTCTTTCACCGTGAATCAGGTACCACTTCGGCTCCCTTACAACGAGCGTTCGACCAGGTAAAGAAACAATGGAAGGCACCCGCTGGCTCGGCGATGGTACCGGATATTTGTGGCCAGGACTGTGGCCGAGACAACGCAACTTCAAGACAGAAAAAAAAGTTTAAGTGCCTTTGCTGAGAGAATCAGCGTGGTCGCTGGCAACGCTAGCGTTCAAAGCCCGTCGAGCTTGTTCGCATGAGGAAAACGCGGCATACGCTTCCAGCTTTAGTCTCTAACAAGCCACAGCAGCGTTTTCAGGCTAGGAAATTTACATATCTTGCGAAGAATTGGCGGCTACAGCAACGCAGCTTTGCCTTGAAAGTTCCGTCGTCCCGCTGATAGGTATCTGCTGCAGTCAGCGGACCAATTGGCGCGAAGCGTTGTTACTTTATCCGGTCAATAGTGTCCCACGGGCGTAGGGCTGGTTAGGGTCTCCGCGCTTTGACTGATGGCGTGGCCGACGTGGCTTGCATTTCTCGCCAAAATTAGCGCATCTGTGGAAATTTTGAGGCTGGCTGGGAATTTTGGCGCAGCGTGGTGCAATTTTAGCAAATTTCCTAGTTTTGGCGCAGCTCGGCACAACAATTGGAAATTTTATCAAATTGGTGCAATTGGCACAGCTGTTGCACCGCTGCTGATACTGCACCACAGAAATGAAGGCAAGGAAAGCTTCATGATTGCGACTTAAAAGTCAAGAGGCATTGATGCGAGTTTGCAACTTACCAAACTTGTTCAGCAGGGCATGTGTGAGTCTTCTTGATCGCTCCCTCTCTTGCTCTAAGAGCACAGCAAGCTCACAGTTCTTTTCATTCATTTTTTCTACCTCCTTCTTCAGATTCTCGATTTCATTTTCCAAATCCTTATATTTGTCCTCATATACCCTAAGCTTTTCCTCATTTGGAGGAACCCCAGCAACTGTTTCTTGCTGACTCTCCGAGTCGCTGTCGTCAAACTGAAATGACACAGGACACAATTAAAATGCCTTGGTAATAGGTGAAGAACAACCTATGAATAATTGGCATTTAGGAGCGAGCAACTCAGCTGGCATTATTACATACTAGCATGCGACGTTATTGAAAAAAAAGATATTGACAAACACATAACTCAAGGTTATATGTAATTGGCAGTGTTAAATAGAAGTGCACTTCTCAAAGAAAACTCGAAGTTTTAAGGCTTACGCATCATCACCAATGAAAAAAAAAAAAACTGCATTTACCTTTTTCACACTAACAAATCTTAGTGGCTGTTATAAATATTTTGCGTCCTATCAAGACCAGGCAACACTTTACAGCTAAGCAGTGATAGTTACATATTATATTGCAGAGAGCACTTTAAGCCCCTTCAAAACGAACAAAAGTAAATATTGAAAAGAAGTTCCTAGAATCAGTGCAGTAGAGAGTGAATTACACACAAAAAAACCTAATAAAAATGCCCCAAAAATTGATGGCAGACATTTTGAAATCATATCCTGTCAGTACTAAAATATGTGGCAAAAATGATAGTCCAAAAAAGAAATTCTCAAGAAAGTAAGGACTATGCAGCATACAATAAAAGAAAAAGATAATGGGTGTAACATTAGGAGATTCATTATTAATTATACCAAACCCCAAGCAGTGGTTGGGACATGTAGGCAAAACTAACCCGCTAACACATAAAGGTACAGACATGTAATTTCATGCCTGGGACCGCCTGTAGATTGATTTCTGTGAACATGCATTGGTCATCTACCAAATATCAACACTAAATATAGCTTGGAAGAAATCCTGTATCAATTTGAAAACTTTCATGCATGATCCAACACTATTCACTGTACATTGCAACACTGACATCATACAAAGTGACCTGAAGGTAACCCCTAACATCCACTACATCATACCTGAGACCAAGATTTAAGATGCCCAACTAAATTATAACAACCCAGTTACCGCTGCACTTCTGCCGCTCTTTTGCCAACAGGCTACTATTCCATTCTTGCTCAATACACAAGCTAGCGGAAAATGTCGAGAAAGTTTTTGCCACCATACGATGACGAAAATAACGACGACGGTCATAACGAGACCGCACCACGCATGCAGCAACAAAAGAATGCAATCAGATGATGCAGGCAGCATGAGAGAGAGTATCAGTTCTGTGTCACAAGCTAGATGGCGTTGGCTGCACTCAGTAGCTTGCCATTCTTGGAACTCTCCCAATATCAAATTGAGGCTCGTTGGTAATAGAAAGACTTCAACTAATTATGTGTCATGCACTGTAGCAAGCAAGCAATGGGCTGCATTATAATAGGCTCCCAGCAACGTATTGCACAAAAAAAGCACCAGGCAAAAGTTTTTGTCTCAGCACATCTTCAGCTTTTTGTGCGACAGCGGCACACATACATCCCCTTTTCTCTCTGCAAAAAACGTTTCCTCCCACATCACCTATTGCAAATAGTTCAATACGAAGCCACCCAAATCTTACCCAAGTCTATGTAATATCGAAGAAAAATCTTTTAACACGCTTTTGAAGTGTGTATGCAGTGTTACAATAAAACTGAATTCCCGTCAATTTTTTATTACACCTTCTCGATTTTCCTCCGCTTTGGATAGATAAAACCTACCATTGAAAATGGTGGATAATTTCTTTTTCTCGTTTTTAAAAGTGATAATATTTTTATTATTTATTATTTATACATAATGTCAATCCCCGAGGGATTACAACAGCTGGACAATCTAAGGCAATGATTAAGTACAGTCAATAGAAAGAAAAAAAATATAAAGAAAAAAGTTAAGAAAACAACAAAAAAGAAAACATATAGGCACATTTGTCAAAGTACAATCATATGGGTACAATCATATGGGCGCTAGAAAACAGGCCTGAAGCTGGCTTACTCGAATGCTGCGAAACCACCAAGTACAAGTTGAGCGGCAGGTCAACATAATATTGCTCATCACTGTTGAAGATGAAATCACGGCATTCTTTGCTATGGCACAAGTGTGCCACGAAAAATCAATGTGCACCTAACAAATTTCTCAGCATGACAAAAATAAGGCCATAACTCACTGACGTAGCCTATGTAGGTATCAAAAATTGGAAAGAAACAGTGCAAAAAACACAATCCAAAACAAGAAAGCTTAGTAAATAAATAGTGCAACACATTTGGAAGCAATCAATGGAACCTACATCAAACTATAAGACTTATTTAATAAAAATGCCCGAAAAGCAGAGCTTACCAACCAACAGGTTTTGCGCATTATAACTGCACCTATCACAAAATGACACATAAAATAATGATACAGCAGGTTACTTTATTCGATCAAGTTTCAACCAAAATACTTATTGACTGAAAGTTTGCCATCATGTCTCAGTATTGCCTTTAACAACACAGTGCATGCATAAATATTGCTTACATGTTCACGGTCCTGGGAGTCCTTAAAAGCTTTCAGAATACGGTCGAGTTCCATCCTATTAGCTTTTCTTTTTCTCTTTCGCTGCTCCCGATGTGACATACTTTCAGGTGCGTTAACCATTAAAATATATACAAATGAGACAAATGTTTTACACTTCCTAAACAACATTTACAAACTCATTGGCGTCTAATTATGTTATCAGTACCAGCAAGAACTCGACTTACAGCCTAGAGAGTATGCATGAAATTTTGGATTCATTGCGGGCACAGAAATATTACTATGGTCTGAGGCCTGTGATTGGAGAATGGTAATGTTAGAAGCAATCGTAGGATGTAACCAAAATTGAGGTTACTATGGTGTTTCATTTTTTTTCTGTCTTTTTTCTTTCTACCTTGAACAGATGCGGCAGCAACAAAAAAGATCACTGTGTCTACAAAGCACGACAGACACGCTGGCTATTATTTCGCTTCTGGATTTTTTTTACTGCGCAGGTCGTACGTTTGCGGGCTGCCTCTTTCGTGATGTACGCTCTTCATTATTGTTGATGGGGTGCAATGCACCCTTTCAGTTCCTCAGGCAGCTCAAAAAAAAAAAGACTCGCGACGAGTTAACAACATATACTTCACACCCTCATCCTCCCACAAATTCCTTTTTCAGCAAAAAAGAAGGAAGTGACACGGAATGTTGTAAAAACAGCAGAAAATACGTCGCCTCAACATGGTACCTCCTGCTCGTGTTCTGGCGAGCCAGGTCTCGGGCACCATATTTGTTACTCTGGCAACAAGGCCAATATTACTTTGCAAAAAACAACTTAACGGAAGCTCGCACTGATGTGCGAGCTTCCGTTAAGTTGGCGCTTTGAGCTCATTTTAGTGGGGCAGCCCTCCAATGTCACTGGCGAGTGAAATGTGGTCAGGTGACCCCGCAGAAAGTGAATTGAGAGTCAGTTTTTTTTCTTGCATTTTGAATTTTCTA
The DNA here is from genome assembly GCF_043290135.1 of Rhipicephalus microplus. Taxonomy (NCBI): domain Eukaryota; kingdom Metazoa; phylum Arthropoda; class Arachnida; order Ixodida; family Ixodidae; genus Rhipicephalus; species Rhipicephalus microplus. The sequence goes on from NC_134706.1 coordinate 159,672,738, forward strand.
AGCGAAATAACATCAGACTGTGTGCTGTTTCTACTGCCATTTTTCCTACATTATTCTGCTTGTACTTCAGTCTACACAACCCACAAATGAAAAATGGGGAGTTCAATAATCTTGGAGGGCCTGTTTAAGCTATCAAGCTCAAAAAAGATATTTGAAAGAAACCTTACCACGATGTCTTTACCAAGCTTTCCTATAATTACTCGAGGAAGTGTGCTTCGGGATGCTTTCAGCTTCACAACAAGGGTGTCAAGAGAGTCTGAAAAAGATTAATAAAAAGTCTCATGAAGGAACACAACATATAAAAATGTTTTCACATGAATGCTTCAATCATAGTGTCTAGTTATGCACTAAAACACTTGCATTTTTCCAACGTCTTGTATAACAGTAAATGCATATGAAAAAGCTCTTCACCACACCATGGCAGAAGAGACCTTACAGGCATCTTCCACCTGCTTGTGCACCACTACGCATAACTCATTATCCTATTCAAGTTGCAAATAAAGTTTCCTAATTACACACACAGTTATGGCACCCCTATCTGACAAATTTTTTGAACAAACAATTGAGCAACTTCAGCTGTTAAGACACAAAGCATCTCTTGCTCTGGTCTACGTTTCACGACGTCGGTGTCTGCACTCACAATATGAATGCATAACTTTTTTACTCTCCTACGCTTTCCCCTCTCGCCTCGCAACGCCGACGCAGGGAGCGTCTACTAACCTACGCTTGCACCCCCTTCTCCTCTTAGTTGCTTTAAGAAAACTGCCAGCTCAGCTGTATCATTGCTGTAAAAAATGAAGCCCTGCCAAGGTTTTTTAACATTTTGTAGGTTAATGTAATTGGTTTCAAGAAAAACACATGACCTTGTGTTATCACAGACTTATTTTAGGGGCATATTTACTGTGCCTTTTTATATAATTTACTAGTATGCTACTGCCCACTTCGAGTCAAACTATTACGCCACAATCGTTACACAAACATCTTCCGGCAAGACATCTGCTCGTGTACCTGCTTGTGACCACTATTCAGTGCTGAGCGTTGGCACAACAAGTCTTGGACAAGATGTGCCACCAGTGTCGTTATGTATTTCCACTATCGTGCGACAAGAATTATGCCAGCCAGATGGGAAGGTACGTGAACTAGTCAGCACGTGAACACTAGCTTCCACTAAAAGGTTGAGATGCGGCACATTTGCCGACACACTGCAATTCACATAAGTGTGAGTTGTGCCTGAATAAGATTAAGATTCTCAGTAGAACCAGCGACACCATGGCTAGAGAACTGTTGGAAGAATTTCAAATAACAGCATGAGGCTTCTTATGTATCATTGTTTCTTTCACAGGCACAGAGAAGGTTCTTGGATCACAAGTGTGTCTTGCACTCGTGTGTCTTGCATGCTGCGCATGTATATGCTTATAAATTTCATTGCAGTATTTATTGAATAAACAATCGAAAATTTGCGCTACCTTTCACCACTTGTCCCGTTTTCATGTGTAAAACAGCCATACATTTGTAGCTTGTACATGAGCATATACCAGATTGAACATGTGCATATTTGCACTGAAAATGTGCCATATATAGTGAATTGGATGTCATGACGTGAATGACTTCAATGACCTCAAAGACAAGCAAGGCAATGTACGCAGCTTTTCGCCGGCTACCTCCCATTACATACCGTAAATTCCCGTAGTGTGTGGAATATGGTGGACCTCTCCAAGGTTTAATAACAGGTGAAGATATTAATAACGTTGGGTGTAGAGGTACATCGGACGTACTGAAATACTAAAAGCTTAAGGTACATCAGACGTACGCAAAACCGCGAGTCTAAAGATACGTCGGGTGTGCGTGAATCCGAAAAGTTGAAGGTACTCTGCATCAGACGCACCCGTCACCGCGAGCCTTGAAGATACATCGGTTGTCGCGATGTAGTGTGACCCAACAGTCGCAGGGTGGGTCGTGGCTACTGCGTACCAGTTTGCGTAATACCAACAAGAAACGAGCTGAATCAGCGCTGCCGATGACAACAGAAAACTTTGAGCATCGCATGGTTGACGAACATCGTTGCAGTTGGTGGTGCCAGTCGCAGACTTCTGTCAGTCACCGGTGTGAATGCCTTCTAAAAGGACTAGTGACAAAACTGAAAATGTGATAACATGTCAGGTAGATTTGTCTAGGATTTAATATCAATGATTTTAAAGTATGTCTCTAGTTGCCTGCCCACCGCACTCGAAATGCGCCTTCAGTTCTCGTGAAAAGACGAATTGCCATCTGCGTCACAAGTTGTGCTAGCTGCCACGATCCTCGCGAGCGTTTTCTCGTAGCTGATCTTTTGAATGGGAAGAACGGCTAGACTCGCACAGAAGTGCGAGTCTGCCCCTTATTGCTATTTCTGCCCCGTCTGCCTTGAATTTTCTTTTAAAGGTCATACTTTTCGTTATTCATTTTCTTGTGGGACTGCGAGTGCGTGGAATGCTCTTTGGTGAATTATTGTGAAAATTCCATGTAATGATGATTTTTACTTTGCTTTGTGTGTAGAAATGAATGATAATTTGATCTAGTGAAGTATATACCCCCCACCCCCTCTGCTGTAATGCCTGCAAAGGCGATGCAGGTACTCAATAAATAAATAAAGTTTGCCTCTGCGGTGCTTTTTTTGGGAGGGAGGGGTTACGTTTATAGTTGCAACCTCCGAGAGGGGATAGTACTAACCTCCTAGGGCCTCATTTAAATGTGGTTCCTGTGTCCATGCAGCAAGTTTAGTTTGCAGAAGCCATTCTGGGCCGCCTCACTCGATGCCAACCGCAACTGCGACCATCTTTTAAAAACTGACCAGCGCGCGTGAGCCCGCTTTGTTTTTTGTTTGTTTGTTTGTTCAATCAAGTTGTACAACCAAGCTTAAGTAGGTGACAAAGTGCAACGACCAACGTATCTTTAGACTCCCTTATCCGCGCTTTCGTGGGCTTAGGATATCAATCGTGCGAACAAACGACAGACAGGCGCGACAGGCTGGTCTATTCTGGAGTCACTTCAGTGCAAGCTCGCGGGAAAGCGCGACGTTCATGCATCTTTAGATTAGACACCTGGGTATGGGTATACGCGTCCGACGTATCTTTAAGCTCTCTGTTTCGCGTACGTCCAACGTACCTTTAGCTTTTAGTATTAACGTACGTCCAACGTACTACCTTTAGACACATCGTATTAATAATACAGATGAAATGCAAAAACATGATAGTCTATGGCTTGCTTGAACCTGCCACTCGACTCAGAGCTTTCGTGAAATGTGGAAATTGCTCCCTTCGGGCAAGTAAAATTTACATAGGCTTACCTGCTAGAGCAGTGACCGTGGCCGGCTAAAAGTTCTCACCATGGCCGTCCTTGTGACGCCCAGTAGGCCAGCCCTACTGTTTCCTTGTTGAAATCTTGCACCTTGCGCGAACTAAAATCTTTCATCAACAACACAGGGAGCACAGCCCGCTCCTTGTCTTCCGTATATTGCACACACGCCAACATGCTTACAATCTGCAGTCTATACACAGAACAACTGTATAACTCACAACGCGACGAATATTTGAGTAAAAGTACTACACACGTGGAGCCATAACTTCGGTAATGCGAACACTACACACGAAAACCCGGGACTGCACTGTAAATATAGATGGCGCTAAAAACAACACTTTCTTTTTTCTTTTTGTTGTCATGTGTGTGTTTGTGTTACCTTTTAATTAAAAAATATTTTGCAGTGCAATTGATATTTCGTAGCTAGTTGGATGAACTATGTGTTCTTGTTACATCGTAACTTTGTAGACTAGTTGCATCATAGTTTCGGTTTTATTCACATAAAATCAAGAACACAGCCATCACAATTTTCTTTCTCCATTTTCATCAGCGCATTTGTTCCGCACATGTAAGGGCGACCAACATATGAGTGGTGATTTGAACTGCAGCATTACGAAAAGAAAAATTTTTTGCGATCAATTCTTAATGATCGTGGCATTTCTCGACTGTATCATCTGCATTTAGTGCCAATGGGCCATTCACCATCACTAAACCTGATCGTAGAAAAACGAGCCTTGAAAGTTCCCATTCTTCTCTTCAATCACACAGAATGAGATTACTGTCGAAATGACACTGCGTGGCACCCGTTTGACAGCTTGGAGGACAGGACAACGGGTGAACTTAATTGACTATGGTGCCGGGTCACCCATGTAATGTAATACCTTTTATTCGAATATATATATATATATATATATATATATATATATATATATATGTATAAAATGAGGGAAAGAAGTGTATACCTAAGGGCTCGTTTTTCCGTGTTTTAACACAATATTAATGAGATCTAACAGACAGTAATGCCAAGGAATGTACAGGGGAAGTTATTAGAACCAATGAAATGTAAATAAGAAGAAAGAAAAGTGGGTGAAAAAATAACCAGCCGTGAGCAGGAATCGAACCTACGACTTTCAAATAACGCGTTCGATGCTCTAACCACTGAGCTACCACAGTGGCCTTCGCTCCATCCACTTTTTGTTTTGGGTTTATATGTGAATTTAGAAGTAGGAGTGTCAGTCAGCGCCATCTATAAGCCAAGCGACGAGTGAGAAACACTCTTTTATGCGCATGTTTGACGTCACGTAGCACGTGAACTTATTACGAGCGGGCAGCTGAATAATAGTCACTCGTATACAACCTAATGACACCAAGTCTGCCAGTACGAGGCCCTCGTTCAATGAAATAAGGGAAAGAAGTGTATACCTAAGGGCTCGTTTTTCTGTGTTTTGACACAATATTAATGAGATCTAACAGACAGTAATGCCAAGGAATGTACAGGGGAAGTTATTAGAATCCTTTGTGGTGGCTCGACCAGCCGCAAGTACGTCTAGCGATACCAGGAATCAAAAAGAAAAGCAATCACTCCAGAGTAGCATTGAAGCAAGCAACACTGCTATTATTACATGACTTGTACTTAGACCAAACGCAGATATACACTGATGGGTCCGTCTCAACCAGAAGCTCATCAGGTGCCTCTGTAACTCCAGCTGCAGCAATGGCAATAAAGTTTAAGTTGTCGCATATGACTACATCTACGGCATCAGAGCTTGCTGCTATAAGGGCTGCTTTACAATATCTCGTTCAAGAACGTCCAAGAAAATGGGTCATATTCTGTGATTCGAAGGCAGCGCTTCAGAGTTTACGGTCTGCCATGCGTAGGAGGGGTCATGAACAATCGGTACAAGAATTAAGACATTGCCATCGTGAAGCTCTAGCACGAGGGCATGATATTATATATCAATGGCTGCCTGGACATATCGGTATTACAGAAAATCAATTAGCCGATGATGCAGCCCGCTCAGCACATGAAGGAACCCGTGTAGTCCCGAATTCTCTATCAAGAAGTCATGCAGCAAGACAACTTTACCTGCTGGTTCGAGATCTCACACGCACGTTCTGGTCGTCTACCAGCTTCCAAAGGTGTCAATTTTATGAACTGGATCCTTCGCTCAAGCTAAAGCTACCATCACAACTTTCCCGCTCCGATACGACACTTTTATGCCGCCTTTGATTGGGCGTTGCTTTTACAAAGGTGTACTCCTTTCGCATTTGTTCGGCAGGCACTCCTACATGCGACTACTGCGGAGCTGAAGAGACCATCGAACACGTCCTGTGCAGCTGCGCTTGCTACGACACACAGCGATGCAAGCTCCGCATGATTTTGAATCAACTTGACCCCGGACCATTTTGTGTGCAGAAGATACTAGGACCTTGGGCATCTGCCTCAGTTGCACAGAAAGCGACTAAAGCACTGCTACTTTCCTTAAAGTAAACAGACCTGAGCGACCGCCTGTAGACTGTGTGTGCTCCCCGAGCGTGCTCGTGATTGTGTGTACCTTCTCATCTCTCTGCAACCTCTTTTTTCCCCGTCATCCTTTCCCCAGTGCAGGGTAGCAAACAGGATGTGCGTCTGGTTAACCTCCCTGCCTTTCTTTGGATATTTATCTCTCTCTCTTTCTATTGGAACCAATGAAATGTAAATAAGAAGAAAGAAAAGTGGGTGAAAAAGTAAACAGCCGTGAGCAGAAATCGAACCTACGACCTTCAAATAACGCGTTCAATGCTCTAACCACTGAGCTACCACAGCGGCGTTCCCTCCATTCACTTTTTCGGGTTTATATGTGAATTTAGAAGTAGGAGTGTCAGTCAGCGCCATCTATAAGCCAAGCGACGAGTGTGAAACACTCTTTTATGCGCATGTTTGGCGTCACGTAGCACGTGAACTTATCAGGAGCGGGCAGCTGATTAATATTCCCTCGTATACAACCTAATGACACCAAGTCTGCCAGTACGAGACCCTCGTTTATAGAAATAAGAGAAAGGAGCGTATACCTAAGGGCTCGTTTTTCCGTGTTTTGACACAATAGTAATGAGATCTAACAGACAGTAATGCCAAGAAATGTACAGGGGAATTTATTAGAACCAATGAATTGTAAATAAGAAAAAAGAAAAGTGGGTGAAAAAATAACCAGCCGTGAGCAGGAATCAAACCTACGACCTTCAAATAACGCGTTCGATGCTATAACCACTGAGCTACCACAGCGGCCTTCCCTCCATCCACTTTTTTGGGTTTATATGTGAATTTAGAAGTAGGAGTGTCAGTCAGCGCCATCTATAAGCCAAGCGACGCGTGTGAAACACTCTTTTATGCGCATGTTTGGCGTCACGTATCAGGTGAACTCATATATATATATATATATATATATATATATATATATATATATATATATATATATATATATATATATATATATATATATATCTATATATATATATATATATATATATATATATTTATATATATATATATATATATATATATATATATATATTTATATATATATATATATATATATATATATATATATATATATATATATATATATATATATATATATATATATATATATATGTATATATATATATATATTGTCACAGGTAATGGGTATGAGCCATCAACGGTAGGCGGAATCCCTTTGAAGTGAAGAAAGAAGAGGGCTTTTGCGTCCTGGTCTGAGGGCAAGCAAGACGTCGTTTCGTCGCTGTCTGTTATTACGTTCGCGGCACTGGTGGAGGTGCTGGGTAAATGCGCCTTGGCCGCAGATTTTCAGCTGACACACCAAGCTACTTGGAGACAGCTACAGCTCCCACGGCAAGAAGCAGTCGCCGCCTGCGAGGACTATCTCCCGAGTACGGTCCCCTCTCTCAAGACGAGATGGCAACTTCTACTAACAACCAGGCGAGTCAAACCAACGACGCCTATTCTTTTCTCCCGCATGTTTTTCATGCGCCGCAAACACCACGCTCATTTCATGGAGATATTTATGAAGATGTTGACGACTGGCTTGACCACTTCAATCGAGTTGCCAACATCAACGAATGGGATGAAGCTCGCAAGCTGCGGAGAGTTTACTTTGCATTAGAAGACTCTGCCAAAACGTGGTACGAGAATCACGAGGGTTCCTTTGCGACTTGGCATGAGTTCAGCCGACAGTTTCGTGATGCGTACCGCAGCACTGAAAGGAAAGAAAGAGCAGAGCAGGCTATCTCGTCTCGGAACCAACGACCCAACGAGAGAGTTTCGATGTTTGTCGAGGACATGCTGCGACTCTTCAAGCGTGCTGACCCTGCAATGTCCGAGGAAAAGAAGGTGCGGCATTTAATGCGTGGGGTAAAAGAGCAGCTCTTCGCCGGACTCGTGCGCAATCCACCGACGACTGTGGCAGAGTTCATAAATGAGGCAACCACAATGGAGCGTACTCTCCAGTATAGGTCGTCACAGTATGAACGCCGCGACGTGACCCCTGCTGCATGCTTTATCGGGGCTGACAGCGAGAGGCATGCCCTCGCTGAGTTCATAAGAAGCGTCGTGCGGGACGAGCTGCGCCAACTCCAAGCAGCGGGACCCCAACCACCCGTAAGTGCTTTCACAGACTTAATCCGAAATGAGATCCGACAGGTGGTCACCCACTCGCGCCAACAAGGCCTGAGGCCCCTGTACTGACTTATGCGGCGGCTCTGCGATCTCCTGCACCACATGGCCTTGATCCCACCATGGGGAGAATGGATCAGGCTAGCCATCGATTCCAGGGCACCTCTTCGACTCCACCACCCGCCTCAAGGTTTCCGAGTGCACCAACTTATCGTTCGTCTGGATCGCGGCAGAACGCCACAAAGGCCAGCGTGTGGCGTACGTCCGATAACCGACCACTCTGCTACCACTGTGGCGAAGCGGGTCACGTCTACCGTAACTGCCAGTACCGCCAACTTGGTCTCCGTGGCTTTCACCCTGATGCTCGGTGCCCGCGTTACGGTGAGCGTCCCCGCGACATTGAAGCGTACCTCACGGGCCAGCAAGCTCCTCGCCTTGGTCAACGCCCAATTTCAAGATCACCATCACCTCGCCGCCCCACGTCACCTAGCATTCCCTCGTCATCTTTTGCTCCTTTCAGAGGCCGGTCACCGAGTCCCCACAGGGGAAACTAGAAACCGCGGCTCCTGGGGGTGAAGCCGCGTCCAAACGAACTGTCAAAGAGCCTCCTTCAACGCAAAGATCCGATGAAGACCGTTCTGACTTTCCAGTCGTTTCCGAAAGTCATAAGACTGTTTCCGCCGACATCACCGTACACGTCGATAATCACGTCGTCACTGCCCTCGTCGACACCGGCGCCGATTATTCAGTTATGAGCAGCACCCTAGCATCCCAACTGAGGAAGGTAACTACCCCTTGGCAAGGACCACCGTTGCGCACGGCAGGGGGCCACCTCGTCACGCCTACTGGAATGTGCACAGCCCGTGTTCGAGTCCATGCTTCGACGTTCACAGGGTCTTTCCTCGTATTACCTGTGTGCTCCCGTCCACTCATTCTGGGGCTGGACTTTCTTCGCGAACACGGCGCAATTATTGACCTACGAGACTTGCAGGTGTCGTTCGAGGACCCGTTTCATCCTGAACCGGAAAACGCCCGCTCATCGAAGGCTGCCCTACGTGTATTCTCCGAATCTGTTACTCTGCCTCCCCGCAGCAGCCTTTTTATCAACGTTGAATGTGACCAAGACGTCTCCGATGCTGTAATTGCAGAAGGAAATTTGTCCCTACTTTTTGCACAACAAATCTGCGTTGCCCGAGGTATTGTTCAGCCCAGCAGAAAGCAGGCTTGCCTATTCGTCACGAATTTCAGCGAGGAGTATCGCCATCTTACCAAACACACTGCGATCGCATACCTTGAGGATATTGCCGACGTCCCTGGTCCCTCAACATTATCTGCTCTTTCGTCGTGCGACGATTCCGCCATGACATTTGCAAGCACTCTGGACGTAAACCAGGGTCTACCGTCTGCACAACGGGAACGTCTTTTGAAGCTACTCGGCTCATTTCGGGACTGCTTCGCTACGACTTCGAAAGTTAACCAAACACCGCTTGCCAAGCATCGTATCATCACCGAGCCTACCGAGAGACCCATTCGACAGCATGCCTACAGGGTCTCGCAAAAAGAACAAGACGTTATACGCCAACAGGTTCAGCAGATGCTCAAGGACGATGTCATCCAGCCATCGACCAGTCCCTGGGCGTCCCCTGTTGTGTTAGTCAAGAAAAAAGATGGTACTCTGCGATTTTGCGTCGACTACCGAAAGTTGAATAAGATCACGAAGAAAGACGTGTATCCTTTACCACGAATAGACGACTCGCTGGACCGCATTCGCAATGCTCGCTACTTTTCTTCCATGGATCTACGCAGCGGCTATTGGCAAATATCTGTTGATGAGCGCGACCGCGAAAAGACCGCCTTCATTACTCCTGACGGACTCTACGAGTTCAAGGTCCTTCCCTTCGGCTTATGCTCGGCACCAGCTACTTTTCAAAGAATGATGGACACGGTTCTTTCTGGGCTAAAATGGCAATCGTGTCTTGTGTACCTTGACGATGTGGTCGTCTTCTCGGACACGTTTGAGCAGCACGTCCAGCGCTTACAGGCAGTTCTTCAGGCGATTCGAACAGCTGGACTTTCTCTCAAACCTGAGAAATGCCACTTTGCATTCGAGGAACTAAAATTTCTTGGTCACGTCGTCAGCCACGCCGGTATACACCCAGACCCTGAGAAAACGAAAGCTGTTGCCGCATTTCCTGTCCCAACGAACAAGCGCGACCTCCGCCGATTTCTGGGACTCTGCGCATATTACAGACGCTTCGTCAAAGGCTTTTCTAAAATCGCTGAACCGCTAAATGAACTTGCGAAAGACGGCGTACCGTTTGTTTGGGGTCATGATCAGCATCACGCCTTTGACACGCTACGAAACCATCTCCAAGCCCCACCTGTACTCGGTCACTTTGACGATAACGCTGCCACAGAGCTACACACGGATGCCAGCAACGTCGGACTTGGAGCTGTACTGGTTCAATGGCAAAATGGCGTAGAGCGCGTGATTGCCTATGCAAGTCGAACACTATAATCTGCAGAGAAAAACTACTCTGCAACAGAAAAAGAATGCTTAGCCGTTGTTTGGGCTATAACAAAGTTTCGCCCTTATTTATACGGTCGACCATTCAGGGTAGTTAGCGACCACCATTCTTTATGCTGGCTCGCCAACCTCAAAGACCCTTCCGGTCGTCTAGCACGCTGGAGCCTTCGGCTGCAAGAATTTGACGTTACAGTCATTCACAAGTCAGGACGCAAACACACTGATGCTGACTGTCTCTCGCGTGCACCAATTCGAAGTACGAACGCGGACGTTGAAGAGGACGATACATTCCTTTCCTCTGTGTCAGAAACCGACTTGGCTCAACAACAACGCGACGACATGGAGCTAAGCCCGCTGATTGACTACCTCGAAGGCCGAAAACGCAGCCTTCCTCGAAACTTTGCACGTTCGCTGGCCTCGTTCTGCATCAGGGATGGAGTCCTCTATAAGAAAAATTTCGACCATACCCAGGCTACTTACCTACTGGTTGCGCCGACCTCGCTTCGGGACGATATTTTACATGCTTGTCACGACGAACCATCATCCGGACACCTTGGCTACACGCGCACATTGGAAAGAATTCGCCGCTCATACTACTGGCCCCGCCTCGCGAAGACAGTCAAGCAGTACGTCCGCACATGCCGCGACTGCCAACGCCGTAAGACTCCGCCTGTCCGACCAGCAGGACTATTACAGCCTATCGCCACGCCGAAGACACCATTCCATCAAATTGGCATTGACTTGCTCGGCTCATTTCCCACCTCTTCATCTGGAAACCGATGGATTGTGGTTGCCACCGATTATTTAACGCGTTACAGCGAAACAAAGGCCCTGCCCAAAGCTACCGCAGCCGAAATTGCACAGTTTTTTGTCACCAGCATCGTACTTCGTCACGGAGCGCCAGCTGTGATAATTACTGATCGTGGTACAGCTTTCACCGCAGAGATGCTTCAAGAAGTGCTGAGACTAAGTGGTACAGAACATCGGAAAACCACGGGTTATCACCCCCAAACAAATGGGCTCACTGAACGGTTGAACAAGACCATTGCAGATATGCTGTCAATGTATGTGGCCGTTGATCACAAGAACTGGGATGATATACTCCCTTACGTAACTTTTGCTTACAATACAGCAGTCCAAGAGAGTACAGGTTTCACCCCATTTCGCTTAGTTCATGGTCGAGAGGTCACCACAATGCTCGACGCAATGCTCCTTCCCAACAACTTGAGCATGTTCAACACGGACGCTGCATTGTTCGCTCAACGCGCCGAGGAGGCCCGTCAACTCGCCCGATGCCGTATTCAGGCTCGCCAAACTGCCGACGCACACCGATACAACCTTACACACCGAGAGGTTACCTTCCAACCAGGCGATGAAGTTTGGGTGTGGACTCCCATCCGACAGCGTGGTCACTCTGAAAAGTTGCTTCGGCGCTACTTCGGCCCTTACAAAGTTCTGCGCCGACTCAGTGACGTTACGTATGAAGTTCTCCCTGAGGGCGCCTCAAGACGTTCCCGTCGGTTTCCACAAAGTGATGTGGTGCACGTGTCAAGACTCAAGCCATATTTCTCGCGTCATCCATCGAACGTGGACTAACTTACCATCCAATGACTATTTTTTGTCCCTTTGGTTTTTTTTTTATCGTCTTGTGTACTTACTCCTTTCTTTATTGAGTACTTCTAGGACGCCAGCCCATTTTTTTTTTCTCTCCCTTACGACGGAGCCGTTGGGTTCCATGGTAGCATCTTTTCTTTCTCTTTTTTTTTCTCATCGCTCATTACCAGCATCGAGCCGATGCTTTTCGAGGAGAGGGAGTAATGTCACAGGTAATGGGTATGAGCCATCAACGGTAGGCGGAATCCCTTTGAAGTGAAGAAAGAAGAGGGCTTTTGCGTCCTGGTCTGAGGGCAAGCAAGACGTCGTTTCGTCGCTGTCTGTTATTACGTTCGCGGCAATATATATATAAAATCGCGAGGGGTGTCATAGGCTGAACAGAAAGTAAATTATGTTACGTTTGTGCATCTCCCGACCCGTCATCGGAGCGCAAAAAAGAGGGACACAAATTAAGAGTAGTAGCCATGGGAATTAAACAAAGTACAGGATGAGTATGTTTCATGAGTCGCTGGATGCATGGTGACTTCTCAGACAATAAAGGTCATTGATGGCTTACTTAAGATATGATGGCAATGCAAGCACTTGGACGACATTAAAGCGCCAACCTTCAACAAGAGTTGATTATTATTACTCAGTACTTACGTCGTCGATCGTGTATTCAATTAAGAGCTCTACATCGATCATCACTTCTCGTTTCGCATGTTTTTGTATATAGGTTCACCAGCTGCTTGGCCAGAATCAAACATTACCATACTAGAAATAAAATTGATACGTACCAGTACACTATGCACAGTATTACAATTGCTACACCAATTAAATATATAATTCATTAGTGTTGCATATTAAGCTCTAAAGCAAGTGCATCTTCACTGCAGTGCCACACAATTCATTTTTATTGAAATACATACTAATTGAGCAACAAATTAACAAAAATCTATGATGAAGTTCAAACTGTTTTTTTATTATCGCCTTCAGTCGATCGTTTACAAAATTACCAATTAGTATAAATTACACTGCATGTAGCCATGGCGTCAGTTCCTTGCAGCAACTATATGCATGCCTGGACAAGTGTGCTGGAATTACCGTCAGCGTTCGCCAGAGTTAGTATATAAACTTCATGCGCCCGAGGTGCACCAATGCAAGCCTAAATTAACGCAATCGTTCATACATATGATCGAATATTATACTGCAGCCTTAAGCGACGAAAAACCTAGTTGGATTCTGCTGCTCGTAGATGCTTCTGCTGCTATTATGCACTTCATTTCTATCAGATGATTTGAAAAGCTTGTTATTCTACCAAATATATCAAGCATTTCGACAGAGAGAGAATTGCAGTGTCCTTCACACACACCGTCCATTTTACTTTGTTAGGAGATGGCGTGTGACGTATTTTTATTGGATGTTATTCAAAACGCCTAAAATGAAAACGACGAATTATCGAAATACCAAACTTGATAACACCAAAAATAATATAGCTGGATATGCTAAAAACCGAACCCATGTACCCAGGAATATGCAGATAACAGCAGTAATTTTAACGCAAGAGTGTTAAGAAAAAGCATAAATTGGTTGCGTTGACCCAACAAATGCAAGCAATAAATGTCAAGGTCCCGGCAGATATCGACGGAACCTAAGCAATTTGCGTGGTATTCAGGTATTCTAGCACAGAGCCACGCTAGTTCTCGGGACAGCTTAACGTCAATTGTGGTTGCAGTACGTGCTGTCTAATTTTATTAGCATAAATACTTCTAAGATACAGCCCAGGGGTTAACGTGAATTGTATAGTTAGGCACCGTCCGCTCAAAGATGACTGATGTAGCACCAGAAAACACCTATACCACTTTCACTGTCGAGGTCTGCCATTCTCGCTTCCAGTATCCCTACACATCAACATACCACTTCTGTTGTTAATATATTGGCGTCGTTGATGTTGGCATGATTACGCAGCTGTAAACTGATTATACCAAACATATGTGACTGTTCAATATGTCTGTGCGTATAGCATTTTTGCACATCTTTAGCGTAATTGCGTAACATCTCCTTCTATAAAAAATTACAACACAGTCCTCTTCCCTAGCTATGCTTCGCACAGCATCGATTCCCAAGTTTCATGCATGAGATCTACAGAATTTTGTTTCCAACAGTCGATCATTTCCCCTTGTTTATTGTATTTCAGAAAGATAAAATGTGTGCCGTTCTTTGTACAAGTGAAACTTAAAGCCTCGACATTGCTCCAGTTGCCCAGAGCAATTGCCAAACGATTTTTGCGCAATCTCTGGTTCTTTCTGTGATCGAGCTGCGACCCATTTTTCTTCGACACGAGCGCGATTCAGCCATTCAGTCATGTTATAATATTTAATTTGTCTCTTAAAATAAATGATCAACATTTTGTGAGCACGTAAGTAAAAAATTTTAATCATATTTTCGTAAGCGCTCCAGGGTGTGTAGTTCGTGCAGTGACTTCGCAGTGATGCATGTCGTTAGCTCGGCGTAAAGGGTTGATTTAGTTGCTTAGTGCTTTTAGATCTTGGCGAAGACCTGGAGTTTTCTGTAGCAGCACACTTTACGTTTTTGTTAGCCAAGCCCCGCTGATGGCGACGTGCGTTTAGTCCCGATCGGCAAAGCTTAGGCTTAGCGGTTTTTGTAGCCGCTCTGTGCACTAAACGTGTCCGTTAGCCTAGCCTCGTCATGGCGACGCCTAACGAAAAAATTGCGGAAGGAGTACTTGCACCACAGCCGAGAATTCGGTGTGCCAAAAACGACGTTTTACAGACACCAAAGAAGAAATGCGCAAGGTCTGCAAGAGAGCTGTGACGAAGCAGCGTCATCCATCTGCGCGGATAACACGCCATCCTTCTGCGCAGGCCAGCGCTCTAGCGCACATGTGCCGCGTGAACCATCGCCTGCTCTTGTTGAAGCAGAGTCGCCTACGTGCGCGGATGATGCACCGTGCTCCAGCACTAGCCAGTGCTCAAGCGACGATGTGACACGTGAACCGTCACCTACCCTCGAGGAAGCACAGTTCTCGAATGCAGCAGAAGATCCTGACTCCACAGCATCTGACGAAGGCAGATCGCCACCACACTACAGCGAAGACGAAATACTGGCCACAGCATTTGGGAAATCATGCTCAAAAAGCACCCTAACTTCGGCACATCAAAAGCAGGGGCTGCTGCCATGGCCATGTCGTTTGCAATCTTGCAAGGCTTGACATGGACAGCATTGGGCGACCTTGCTAAGCTTGTAAATAACATAGGTGGTTTTAACATATTGCCAAAAAGCAAGTATACTCTTAGGAAATTGTGGGAAACAGAGAAAAATGAATTAGTTACATACTGCTACAGTTGTCATAAGTGTCAGGCTTTGTTGACTGTTGACGGTGGTGATGCTATGTGTACTATCTGCCGCACTAAAGAAAGTGTCTCCAAAGTACACGAAAAAGGCTCATTCTTTGTCACGCTCAATATAAAAAGCCAGCTTAAACATCTCATTGACCAGACAAGAGAAAGCCTGAAAGAAGGGTTGTCGAAAAGATGTGAGCGACACCAAAATGCAGTGACAGATATTACAAGTGCTGCCTGTTTTGAATCACTCAGTTTAGACGAAAACGTGAGAGATGACGACTTGACTTTGACAATAGATACGGATGGCAGTTCAGTATTCGAATCATCCAAGACTACTGTGTGGCCTCTCCAAGTGTTAGTCAATGAAGAGCCACCTGCCACACGGATGCGAACTCCCATTTTAATAGGACTTTGGTTTAGGAATTCTCACCCAAATATGCAGCCCTTCCTGAGAAGGTCTTTTGTCCAGTTGGGTAATATGGAACCAATTATTTGGAAGACACAATCGAAGGTGCATAATTCACGAGTATTTGTGCTGTGCTGTGCTGTGGATGCACCGGCACTTGCTGCCATTCTAAATATAGTGCAATTCAATGGCTTGCATGGCTGCCCACGGTGCCTTACAGTGGCAACACACAAAGATGGCAAGATATGCATGTACCTTAATTGTTATTTTCATAAATGTTACAGTAGTATGGCTATTGTGTTTTGCAGGTGTCTACAATTGAAAATTTTCAATAGTAATGTAGTCGATGCTTATTGTCAAGTCGGATAGGCAAGAGCAATAACGTGTAGCCTGAATAAAGACCTAAAAAGCAGTGGCAACTATCAATAGATTATTAGCATACATCATGTGTAATACAAATTTTGAGTCCTGAAGTACACTTATGTAGCCTATGTTAGAATATAGTATATGGACACATTTCACTCATTTTAATAATCAGGTTCCTCACACCCAGGCTCTTTATGTCGAAATCTGAATGTCCAATCAATGTGCAAGCTGCCATGGTGGAAAATTTGCTTCATAAACTAAATGTGTGCTGACCAATGAGAACACATACAACTACAGAAAAAAAACATCAGTAGAAGTGACTATTAACCTGACGAACAAGAATGTGAAGAGCACCAGAATTTTGAGCTAAGGATAAGCTATTTAATGTTGGCCACTGCCAGCTGATCTTGTCACACTGGGAAGCATGCAGCCAGATTCTGGAGTTCTTTTGCTTCAGTATTTGACACTTGCAATAATCTGACTCGTTTGGCTCTTGATGTCAGTCTGAATCACGGGCTCATTGGTTCAGCATTGTGTGCCCACGTCTTTGACGAGGAAATGCCACAGACTTCTAAAAGTTAGAAAAAAACTATAGAAAAAAATTGATCTGGCTCATCTGGCACTGAAATTAGAGTCCCGGGGTAAAAGAGCCCAGGCGCAGGCGTCTCGCTGCCTATCTCTCCACAGTGGCCAGGTATCCATAAAGTTTGCTTCCAGACTGCCTCAGGACGGCCATCTGCTGCTTGTGAAAGTACTGTGCATGCTACACTGTAAACACGTTTTAGCTTATTAGGGTGTTTTTGACTCGTGTTCCACCGTGTATCCCTAAGGTAATAAGTGGAGCGCCCTTTAAAATGAGGTTTTCACTAACACCCTTGCCTGCTGTGTTTTTGTAGGGTCTCTGGGGAGTTTTGTTTTCATCGTTTGGACACCAACGTGCTAAGGGCATAGGTTGAACAAGATGGCGACGCCTGTTAAAACGAAAGCCGTCCACTTCAAATCTTTCTAGTGGTCAGCCTGTTTTATGAAACTCATTCATTGAGAGACATTGCTCGTATTTGATTTAGAATCGAGTAATGAGGCTTCGCTAACTGTGTATCACCGACAAAATAGCTTAGTTTTTGAGATACACGGCCGATTTGTGTTGGCAGAAGGTTTAACGAGGTTTGTTTATGAAATAAATGAGGTCAAAACAGGGAATTCAGGAGGTAACGCTGGTGTTTCTATTTGAACTCGATTATGGGTCTTGAATGTAGCGCAGCAGAAGTTTTTTCTGCTTTTTTTGAGAGTCTTAAAAACGGTCGTCGCTACGTACGTTTCTGTCTCGCTTGCTAGCGCCGGAAGAATCCCACTCAGTGTTCTCCAGCTCCACTACAACCCATACCTTGTCCTGCCCGACCGTTTGACCGTGTTGGTATCGATCTGTATGGTCCTCTTCCGATTGCACCGGCTGGAAATTGCTGGGCAATCGTCGCTATCGATCACCTGACGCGCTACGCAGAAACGTCACCACTCTATTCTGCGTCAGCGAGTGACGTCGGTCATTTCATATTGCATCAGATCATTTTACGTCACGGTGCACCACGTGAACTCCTGAGTGACCGCGGGGGCGTGTGGTTTTGCCAAATATGCCAAATTTGACAGATAGGCCAAATTTGGTGTTACGTGGCGTCAATGAGTGACGAAATATATGACTGGTGCAAACATGATAATAATGACACGCGTCTCATGTAAGAACATGACAACATACCACGCTCATAGTGGGCTCGTGGCCGTTTCACTAGCTCCACATATACTAAATTTGGTACCACGTGACGTGCAGGTAAAATAGATGACGAAGGTATACAAAACATCCAAACATGATAATTATGATGGCGTGTATGGCATCATTTGCCTCCACTACGTAACGTCGTGTTGATTTTAAAGTGTCAGATTGACAATTCTCATTCGTGCTACGCATATCATCGATTCCCACAGTATGCGGACTCTGCCGATTTTTTTCAAATGTTTCCATTTGGACAATCGTGATACCAGGTGATTCTCATGCGGTGCTCGGAACTTCTTGAAAAGTGAGAGTTCTACTGGTGAGGTGTCTCGAAGCAGCGCGTTTCGGCTCAAGCTTGAACTGGTCAACCGTGAACAGTTTCTAAAGATGCGTTGATTACAACCTCCAGTTGCTCTCTGTACGTGCATACGCACAAGTAATTTTATACTCATTGGCAAGCACTAGACGCGCATTAGACGTTAGGCGTTTAGACGCGCATTAGACGTTATTTGGCGTTTCAATAAAAACTGACAAATAAACTAATCGCAGATCTGCTTCGACGTACGTCGACGGAGTTGCATGAAAGCATTGGCGTGAAATGTTTCATGGCTACACTTCATGGTGTGCTTCAT
Organism: Rhipicephalus microplus; assembly: GCF_043290135.1. Taxonomy (NCBI): domain Eukaryota; kingdom Metazoa; phylum Arthropoda; class Arachnida; order Ixodida; family Ixodidae; genus Rhipicephalus; species Rhipicephalus microplus. Next base: position 159,691,379 of record NC_134706.1, read on the forward strand.
CTCGGAGAGCATGAGGTAAGTAAATATTTTTGGTTGTTTTACCGCAACACAGCATTGTTAAAAAACACGGAGATTGCATTGAACAAGCTCCACGAAACAATCTTGGTTGACTTGGTGCTCACTGAGACGCTCCTCCTCTTCAGTTTATGTCCTGGCTACGATTTCGTATTTGGTCACTGCGAGAATCCGGCTGGAGCCATATGCGCATGCGTAGTCGTTTGGAACCTTTTTCAAATTATAAATAACACCACCAGCCATGTGCGAGGTCACGTGCAAAAAATGCACCAATTACAGATGCGGACGGCAGAGAAAAAGAGGGGTAATTGAGAGAGTAAGGAGGATGGCTCGAGAACAATTAGTGAAGCTACCTTTGAAACCTGTTTGATCTAGGGACCTTGGCCTCTCTAGGAAGCCTACATGACCATTTTTGGGTGGAAACACCTAAAAAGTGCCCTAAAATCTCAGTCAAAATCAGCGGCCAAAGAGGCATGATGTTTCCAGTTTCCGCGAAATTTAGCATGATGTTTTGTGCACCGCCATTCCGGGGCCAGCGGTACCCCCCTTTCCCCTCTAGCTACTCTTGATCTGCAAGATTATTAGTGACTTCCAGGGTGTTTTTAGGGCCCTTTTTCAGGCCGAAATTTTATTAAGGCAGAAGCCTTTGATACATATCAGGCGTGCAAGACCGGTGGCGTCCAGCGTTGGTGTCAAAACGTTACAAATGCCTCCCATTACATACATCAAGCTCGAAACGCTACCGTAAGCGGTGTCCAGCATCGGCGTCAACACGTTACATGTATCAAGCTCGAAACGTAACAGTCGGTGGCGTCGTCCAGCGTCGGAGTCAACACGTTACATGCATCAAGCTTCAAACGTAACAGTCGGTAGCATCGTCCAGCGTCAGCGTCAACACGTTACGTGCATTACGCGTGAAACAAAACCATCGTCTTGCGTCAGCGTCAACAGTAACACTGAGGTGTATCAATTGCCAAATGTAACCGTCAATGTCGTCAAGCATTGATGTCAACGCGTTACATACAAAGCCCAAAACATAACCCTCGGTGGCGTCATCCAGCGTCGGCATCAACACGTTACATGCATCAAGCTTGAAAGGTAACCAACCGTCCGTGCGTCCGTCAGACTTCCCATGCGTCTGGCCATGCACCCGTGCGTTCGTTCGTCAATTCGTACGTGCGTTTCTTCCGTGCGCCCATCCATCCGTCTGTCCGATTTGCCCCACTCAACTTTCACCTTGGGGATATAGTGTGATTTTTCGTGCTACCTGGGACTTTGATGTATCTAATGATTCGTGTTGACGCTGACGCTGGACGCCACCGACAGTTACATTTCACGCTTGACGCATCTGCTGTGGACGCCAACGCTGGACGCCACCGAAAGATACATTTTATGTCTGAAGCTTCTACTGTTTTCTGTTGATTTCGATGCTGTACGACACTGACGGTTACAATTCACGCTTACGCATCTACTGTTTCATGTTGACTCCAACGCTCAACGACACCAACAGACACATTTCACACCTGATGTATCCACTGCTTCGTGTTGACGCCGACCCCAGGCCGTATTCTTGATGATGAAGTGGAGGCAGGTATAAACGCATTGTGGGTTAGATTGTGGAGCGATAGCATGACATTGTTGTCTGACAACAATGCGTTATGGCGGGCAGAGGAGCATTGGCAGCATTTAGTGGGTAAAAGGCTGGCACCACCTAAAACAGGCTGTCATGGAGGCTCCTTGGCGCCTCCAGATTCTCACGACGCAGTGACGCGCGCTTTCATCTCCCACGCTTACTCTCCCCCGGTGAGAGAGGACACTCCGCGTGCGTTCACTCACTTTATCTCATGGTGGGGACAATCGTACGCCTTGGGCTTTCACCGGAACAATTCTGACTTAGTTACTGGTGCGCAATGGACACTGCCCTCGTTGCACAGTCTCTGTTTGCGAAAAAGGCACTTTTTTCAGACACAACACAGTAAAAACTGAGGCGCTTATTCGTGTTCATCTCTACCTGTGATAGCATTTCGTGCGTCATTTGTGCGTGAGAATCACGGCGCATGTATCGGTCACTTTGCCATCTTTTGCATCACCTTTTAATTTGTTGTTATTGTGTTCTTTGCTTTGCCTTGGTGGCAAAGCTGTGGCTTCTTAATAAGAACTGAGGCAATGATGCCAAATAAAGTATATGGGATGTTACTAGAAGTACTTGTAGTGTAAATGTGAAGAAAAAATTGGCCCCGTATCTGCATGTTATACTACAAATTTCCTTAAAAAACGATAGTATTTCTTGTATACAGAATAAACAAAACATTTATTTGATGTTCTGCGCAAGAAAATTGGTGAATATTATTCTGGAGACGCTGCGTTAGAGTGCATGCCTCGAGCGTGCAGTGGAGGCGAACGAGCGCATCAAGTCACGCCCCACGTGAGGCATGAGCGCCATTTGGCAGTTTTCTTGGAAAACAAAGCGCGTGGCTCGGAGACGGGTGTGCGCGCCCGCCTCAGAGGTGATAAGGTGTAGAACGCAAGGCGACGGGTAGGTGCCACCATCATCTCGTCTTAGCAAAACGTTGGAAACACTCGCCTTTTCGTGCCAGCGTTGCATAGTCAGCCAAGCGTGATAAGCGCTATGGTCCTTGAAATTACTTAAGTATGCCTTTTCTAGTAAACGACGCTTATGCAGATTATATACGTGTTGTTATGATGCCCCAGACATGCGCAATAATTGCTTTTTAATTGACAATTTCACAAGTATGCATGCTAAACCTTGAGCAACATTGGTGGGCGCTGCGGATGGGGTCAGCTGTTTTATGTACCGGTGCCATGAAGAGTGGACAAACAGACAAATGTTGAGACAGACAGACAGACTGACAGACAGACAGACCGAAATTTTTGCGTCGAAGATCTCCAAGAAAGACTATTGTCTTTAAAAAACTTCGACCATATCCCCGAAGGGACGCGGGTGGGATGTTACGCGGCAGCAGTGCGCAGGGCGTTGACCCAGTTGAAACGGGATTCGTCGTGGTGGCTGGAAGAACGGTTTGAAGTGAAACACGTTGTGGCGTTTACTCTAGTTAACAACGTCTCCATCTGTGAATGTTAGGCCATGTTAGGCGTAACCGCGTCAGCAGAAGTTTCAGCGTGTGAAGGAGCGCCATTCCCGGTGTCCTCTTCGTCCAAGGTAAATTAGCCGAAAGTGTCTTACCGCTCAATGTGCATTCGAGGGGGCAGCTCGGAGGATTGCAAGCTCAACGGTTGTGCCTCCCGCGACATCAGACGCCCGCGTAGCTCGCGCTATCTGGTTCGCCCTCCATGACCTCCTGACGCCGTGCAACTTTCGCCGACTGGTGTATCGTCCTCCGACTTTTTCGACTGGATCCCAACTTTCCTACCGCCTAGCTTTTCGGTTGCTTGCCTGTCCTATTCCTTTTTTATACCTTCCCCCAACTTTTTTTACCCCTTCTTCCCCCTCGACTATACGACCTTGCGCCGTGTCACCTAAGAAACAGAGAGAATTTAGGTGCCTTTTTCCTCGTCTTGAAAACCACTCAACAGTCAAGCGTAGCGAACGGTGGAGAGCATGAAGCGAGAGAGAGAGGACACGTATAGGCATGCTTCAACAACAAATTCATGGTCGGCGAGGTAGCGAGTGGTAGTCGCGGTGGCGGAGCGAGTGCGCGGCAGATGAGAAGAGAGTGACGTCAGCACGCAGTGAGAGGGGAGCGTGACGTCACTCATATGGAGGGACGGAGTTACACGGGCTAGTCAAAGAGCTGCTTTGCATCTAATACAAGTAAACGAAAAGATAACTTGTAACCGACAGGATTCCAACACGCGGCCTTCGAATAACTCGTCCGATGTTCTAGCAGAGAGCACAGAGGTGGTGGTCATACTATTGTGCAATGGCTTGGTATATATGCGCAATTAAACTTAAGAGCGTCGGTCAGCACGGGCACTAGCCATTACGCTGAATGTAGAACACTTTTATTTGCCTGTTGCTGTCACGTAGCAAGCGTACATATCACGAGCTGGCAGCTTACCAATATTCGCTCGTATACTACCCGAACGCTTCAAGTGCGGCAGAACGAGACCCTCGTTATGATTGAAGAAAAAAAGTGTAAGGAAAAAAGCGTTAGAACAGCAACCGATCCCGACAAGGTATTATACAGTGTTCTAGAAAAATATAGGACCCAACGGCATGCCAGTTATTCTACAGATATATAACTATATTGTCACCCACACGTAGTGGGTCGGCTGCAAGAGCGGCTCTACCATCTGGAGGAAAGGAAGAAGATTTGCGTGTCTCTTCTCGGCTCGAGAGCCAGCCACGACTGACGCATCGTCCTAGAGCTAGCTACCCGGTTGTTCAATATATCTCCCAGTACTTGTGACTCATCGTGACAAACTGGTGGAAGGTGCTGGGTAGTCTCACGGATGCTGCAGATCCCCCCAGGAAGCCGTAATACGAGTCCAGTGCCAGTCAATACTCCCGTGCATCGGACGAGCCGCCGAATCAGGGGATTGCCTCCGGAAGTCAACGATACTGCTACCACCACGTCAACAAACATGACCAGCACTTCTGTACAAACCTTGCCAACCGGCACGGGAAGCACGTCGTCGAAGCGATATACGTTGGAAAGCCCACGGGCACCGACGACGTTCCATGGTACGGAGAGCGAAGACGTTGAGGACTGGTTGGCGGACTTCGAGCGCGTAGCCAACTTGAATCAGTGGGACAACGCGGCGAAACTGGGTCGTGTCTACTTCTATCTCGAAGACGGGGCTCGCGCGTGGTATCAAAATCGAGAGGAGCAGCTGACGACGTGGCCAGAATTCTCTCGTAGACTTCTGCAGACATATGCCAGTGCTGACCGCCAAGAAAGAGCTGAACGAGCTATTCTCGCCCGCGTCCAGTCGCCAAACGAAACTGTGACCGCGTACGTCGAAGACATGACGCGTCTCTTCCGACGGGCAGATTCAAGAATGACGGAGGACAAGAAGTTGCGTCACTTGATGCGTGGTGTCAAGGACCAGCTTTTCGCCGGCCTCGTGCGAAGCGCTCCGAAGACGGTCGCGGAGTTCTTGTCTGAAGCCGTGACAATGGAAAAAATGCAACAGCAGCGATCAAACCAATACGACAGGCAAGTCAGAGGCATGTCCTCTGCTGACATTTTCGCCGCCGCTGGGACCAGCAATGACTCCTTACGTGAACTCATCCGTAATATCGTACGTGAGGAGTTGCAAAAGGCTGGTGTAACACCTAATCCTACGGTTAGCTCTATTGCAACCGTCATCAAAGATGAGCTGCACCAGGCCCTCCGGGACACCTTGCCTCCTGACACAGCTGCGCCAGCTCCTGCTGAATACCACCGTAAGACAACCTACGCGGAAGCCCTGAAACGCCCTGCTGCATCGCCGCCCTTGTTCGTTCATCCTGTCCCTGCAGTTTCACTCGAGTCAGCGCAGCACATGCCATACTACGAAGGCACGTACACGCCACCGCCCCTGCCCTTTGGCCGTGGTGCTTCTGTTGCCCATCGTTCGGTACAACCGGTCCAGTACATCGACGATCGGCACTCGTATCCTCGGAAGTCTGATGTCTGGCGCACACCCGATCACCGGCCTCTATGCTTTCATTGCGGAGAAGCTGATCACTTGTACCGCCAGTGTCCTTATCGCCGTCTTGGGCTTCGCGGCTTCTCTGCGTACTCGCCGCCCCCCCGTTACGGTCAGAGACCACGCGACATCCAAAACTACCTCTCCCAGCAGCATGAACCACCGTCTGTCGGGCGCCAGTCGCGCTCGCCATCACCGAGGCGATTTTCATCAATGCCCCAGCGGTATTCTACCGCACGATCTCCCAGCCCCCGCCGGGAAAGCTAGCCGAAGCGACCTCTGGGGGCGGGGTCGCTGAACGTCGAAGCGCTGAAGACCTCCTATTGACGCAGAACCGTACAGAAACTGGTCCGACATCACCTGCTGCTGCAAAGGATAGCCGGCTTTCACTCGACATAGCAGTAACAATTGATGGTTGTGTAGTTAATGCGTTAGTGGACACCGGCGCAGACTATTCCATACTGAGCGGGAAACTGACAACGCAGCTGAAGAAAGTAATCACGCCGTGGCATAACTCGCAGATTCGGACAGCTGGTGGCCATGTCGTTACTCCACTGGGCGCCTGCACAACTAGAGTACAGAGTCAAGGGTACACATTCGTAGCAAGCTGCCTTGTTCTACGTGAATGCTCCCGTGACGTCATTCTGGGAGTTGATTTTCTACAGGAAAATGGAGCTATCATTGATCTGCAAGAGCGCCGCGTCACGTTTTCAGCCCAGCGAGCAATCAACGTGCAGGATGACGGAATGCGTGTCGACGTACTCCGTATTTCTGAACAGAGCGTGACGCTTCCTCCCCGAGCCAGTGTTCTAGTCGACGTAACATGCTGTGGTTTGAGCGATGGCGATGTCGTGGCGAGACAAATTTAGAACACCTCCTGCAGCAAGGCATATGTGTAGCGAGAAGTGTAATACACGTTCGTGACGGCCGATCTGAATTGCTCGTTACCAACTTTAGCAACGAGCATCGACACCTTTTCCGTGGCACTTCTATAGCGTTTGCCCACGAAGTAGCGAACGTAACCAACTGTCTCACGTCAGAAATAGTGGATAACGCAGACACATCAATGAGCAACATTGACATCAATCCTGATCTGTCCACCGATAACCAGACTGTGCTGCGAGCGCTCTTGTTCGAGTACAGGTCTTGCTTCGCAAGTTGCTCAAAGATCCGCCAGACGTCCATCACTCAGCACAGGATCATCACGTACGAGGACGCACGCCCAATACACCAGCACCCCTACCGCGTGTCGGCTAAAGAACGTGAAGCGATACGTACGCAAGTTCGCGAGATGCTTGACGATGGCGTTATCGAACCATCCAACAGCCCGTGGTCATCTCCAGTCGTGCTTGTTAAAAAGAAAGACGGATCACTACGCTTCTGCGTCGATTACCGAAAGCTCAACAACGTGACCAAAAAGGATGTGTACCCGCTACCGCGTATCGACGATTCGCTGGATAGACTTCGTCGTGCCCATTATTTCACTTCTCTCGACCTCAAAAGCGGGTACTGGCAAATCGAGGTAGATCAGCGAGACCGCGAAAAGACAGCCTTCGTGACTCCAGACGGCCTATACCAATTTCGAGTACTCCATTTCGGCTTGTGTTCAGCGCCGGCAACTTTCCAGCGAATGATGGACACTGTCCTCACAGGGCTCAAGTGGCAGACTTGTCTTGTCTACCTTGATGATGTGGTGGTCTTCTCTGCCACGTTCGAGCAGCACCTACAGCGCCTGCGCAGCGTGCTGGAGGCTATCCGATCGGCGGACCTCACTCTATAGCCACAGAAGTGCCACTTCGGCTATGAAGAACTGAAATTTCTTGGACATGTAGTTAGCGCTGAAGGAGTCCGGCCCGATCCAGACAAGCTTGCCGCTGTTGCCGAATTACCAGCTCCTGTCGATAAGAAAGCCGTCCAGCGCTTCCTTGGTTTGTGCGCCTACTATCGCCGGTTCATTCATGGCTTTTCACAGATAGCAGAACCTCTGACTCGTCTCACAAGGGACGACACGCCGTTTGTCTGGGAAAACGAGCAACAAGCAGCTTTTGATGAACTGCGACAACGCATGCAATCAGCACCCGTTCTCGCTCATTTTGACGATGATGCTGACACGGAGTTCCATACTTACGCTAGTAACGTTGGGCTTGGTGCAGTGCTCGTTCAGCGTCAAGACGACATCGAAAGGGTGATAGCCTACGCCAGCCGCTCTCTATCCCGTGCCGAGGCGAATTATTCCACTACGGAGAAAGAGTGCCTCGCAGTCGTGTGGGCAATCACCAAGTTTCGCCCGTACCTTTATGGTCGTCCCTTCAAGGTAGTGACGGACCACCATGCCCTCTGCTGGTTGGCAAGCCTGCGCGACCCTTCAGGACGGCTAGCACGGTGGAGCTTGCGGCTGCAGGAATTTGACGTCACCATCGTCCATAAGTCCGGCCGTAAGCATGAAGACGCTGACACACTGTCACGCGCACCCCTTCATGTCGTCAGTCAGGAAGCAGAGGAAGACGAAGGCTTCCTGGGCGCCATTAGCTCATCAGACTTGAGTAAACTGCAGCGAGATGACGCAGAGATTCGTCCGATCATCGATCATTTAGAGGGCCAGGACACAATCATACCACGTCATTTATCCCGCTCGTTGCGTCATTCTGCCTTCGAGAGGGTGTGCTGTACAAGAAGAACGCTCGTTCGAACAACCGTACCTACCTCCTGGTGGTTCCTCGAGACATGCGAGACGACGTCCTTTTCGCTTGCCATGACGAACCCACATCCGGTCATCTGGGCTACTCACGGACACTTGCCAGAGTGAGTGAGAGGTACTATTGGCCAGGACTTTCGGCAAGCGTCAAGAAGTACGTCAAGAGCTGTCGGGAATGTCAGCGTCGAAAGCAACCATCTGTTAAGCCAGCTGGTTTGCTTCAGCCCATTGAAGCACCCTGCACGCCGTTCGACCAAGTCGGCATGGACATTCTCGGGCCATTCCCCCTATCTGCGGACAGCAACAAATGGGTGATCGTCGCGACCGACTATCTGACACGCTACGCTGAGACGCAGGCGATCCCACGAGCCACGGCTTCTGAGGTAGCACAATTTTTCATGCGCCACATCGTGTTACGACACGGTGCTCCTTCCACTATAATAACGGACAGAGGGACGGCATTCACGGCGCAGCTTATGGACGAGGTTTTCAAACTGAGCAACACCAGACACCGGAAGACAACTGCGTACCACCCGCAAACCAACGGACTTACCGAGCGACTGAATAAGACCATTGCAGACATGATCTCAATGTACATCGACGTACAGCACAAAACATGGGACCGGATCTTACCTTACGTGACCTTCGCGTATAATACCGCCGTGCAAGAGACCACGCGATTCACGCCATTTCGGCTTCTCTACGGCCGCGAAGTGCAGACCATGCTGGACTCTATGCTACCGTGTCAAGACGAAGAAGAGTTGACAACTGACGCCGATGAATTCGCAGAGCGTGCTGAGGAAGCCCGGCAGCTCGCGCGACTACACATCGGCCAGCAACAGCAGGCAGACGCACGGCGCTATAACATCCGCCACAGTGAAGTATTTTACAACCCCGGAGACCAAGTTTGGGTGTGGACGCCCGTCCGCCGCCGTGGCCTTAGTGAAAAGTTACTGAGCCGGTACTTTGGCCCTTATAAAGTGTTACGTCGCGTCAGTGACGTGAACTATGAAGTGGTTCCGGACTCAACATCGCAGGCACGGAGTAGGACACGACCGAGGTCGGATGTCGTTCATGTGTTGCGCATGAAACCATTTATGGCGCGTTGTTCATAACTTTTTTCTTGCCGTACAGCGTTCTTTGTGTTATTTATTTATTTTTGTGAACTTGCTTCTTCGTTCACTGATTTTTCCTATATTGGCACGCTCGTTCATTTCTATTTTTACTTTATCCGAATTTCCAATTTCTTTTTTTCCACGTGCCTATGTCGTAACATCGTGGTGGTGCTATGTACTTTTCTTTCCCCCTTTTGGGACTTTTTTTTTCTTTTAGAAAGGGGGGATAATGCCACCCACACGTAGTGCGTCGACTGCAAGAGCGGCTCTACCATCTGGAGGAAAGGAAGAAGACTTGCGTGTCTCTTCTCGGCTCGAGAGCCAGCCACGACTGACGCATCGTCCTAGAGCTAGCTACCCGGTTGTTCAATATATCTCCCAGTACTTGTGACTCATCGTGACAATATATGGACGAAGGAGTACGTTCGAATGTGTTGGAAGGTCACGAGAATCGTCCCACGGCGTAAGCCCCGGTAAATCTCCGCGCTTTCGCTTGACTAATTTTGACAATTCAGCCTCACCAGCTGTGTATTTAAAGTCATGCAAAAATTGTTGACAGAAAATTGCACTGGTGCATTGAAGCTAACAACTCTTTTCCAGAACTTATGGCTGGCTTCAGATTACGGCAATGCTCCATGGACTGCATCCTAGACCTCGTTACATTTTTAGAACATGACACGAAATTTGGAAACATGGCTGTTGCAGCATTCATATATATTAAAGAGATGTTCGACTCTGTGAGCCCCCTTTTTGTGCTGTATGGGCTTTCCTCAATAGGGGTTCATAGTCGTATCCTTCAATACATCGCCAACTTTTTGCGTAGCAGACAAATATACATTTCAAACAATAACAGAGACAGCGATTGCTTCATGAGCAGAGGTGTACCCCAAGGAAGCGTTCTAAGTACGCTTCTTTTCAATGCTGCAATGGCAGTTCTTCCAGAAGTGCTATTTGAAGCCTTGAACATATCCATGTATGCAGAAGACATATTTATTTTTTTCAATACCCTGAAGGCCCAATTGGGCATAAATATGGGATTTAAGTAAATACATACATTTCAAGCAATATGAACAGAAAACAGAATACCAAAAAGTAAACAATAAAAGGAAACAGCGAGTAAACCGAATCACAGCATCAAGTCAAATACGTTCACCAACATTAATCGAATACATATTCATTAGTACAATAATAATGAAAACACCTACGAAAATTACATGGAATAACACTGAATAAGTATCGGGAGCAAAAACAGCAGACGAAACAAGGGCAATCAGACAGAGGTCAGCCATGTTTTTCACTATGCAAATAGCCCTGAAGCATGGAGGTACATATGGAAGGATTTGTTGTTTCTGTGATGTTGGGTGGAAGAGAATTCCACTCGATTATGCATAATGATAATGGCGAATTTGGAAACTTCTTGGTCCTAGCAAAAATGTGACAAAAATATACGTATGGACGGCCCACAAATCACTGGAAGTTATCGAACATCGGCTTCAGCAAGGACTAAACGCAATAAGTAATTACCCCAAAGAGCGAGGCATGTGGATTTCTCACGCCAAATGGTAGTTCTGCCATTCATGAGAAAAATAGCGGAAAACATGAAACTTTTTGTGGATCGCCAGATAATCGAAATCGCACAAAAGCATCGCTTCCTTGGTGTTGCCTTAGACAACCAGCTCTTATGGAGTCAGCATATTGTGCATCTAGAAAATCAAGTGGACTGCACCATCAGTGTTATGCGCCGCATCGCGAAAACAAACTGGGGCGGTACATCGGCGTCACTACTTCACGTACAGTGTGCCCTAATTCGACAGAAAATTTCCTACTCAGCGCCAGTTCTCCGCACCTCTAAGACGTCTCTACACCGACTTCAGCTGTTACAAGCACGAAGCATTGTCTTGGGGTTCCACAGGCAACATCAAGTTCTCTGACACTGGCAGAGGCAAGAGAACCCAACTATACAGTATTTAGAAATTTTGAGACTTGACACCACCTCTTTTGACTAGTTACCCAACACCCTTCACATTCGCGCATATCCAACATCGTGTACTGTGCTAGAGCACAAATACACAAGGTGTACCAAGAGTACCATTCCCGGTTTCCTGTGTCGACACGTTCGCCACTAGAGCAAAACTACCCACCAGAGCTGCTTGAGCTACCAGCTATTGAAATGTCAATAGAAGGACTTTGCAGCAAACATGTGCCAATTGTTGCCGCACAGCAGTTGGCATCACATCATCTGTTTGACAGGCCAAGGATACACTCAAGTGTGCACTGACGGCTCCGTGGCCAAAGAGAGAGCAACATCATTTATAATTCCAGAATTGCACGAAGGACATGCATGCCGGTAGGGTGATCTCTCCTGTTTAATAACGTCGAAGTTCGTAGCAATTTTGGTGGCCATAATCTTTAATGAATTGTCAACGACATCAAGAAAATGGGTGAGTACAGACTCTGGCAGCACTCGCGTGTGTGGAAAATGCCACTTGAAGAGACATTGATGTGCGTATAGTATACGCTATACTAAAAGATCTTTCAGAAGCTACGAAGCCGAATCATCGAGTGGCATTTCAGTGGGTTCCCAGTCACTGCGGAAGCAAGGAAAATGAAGTGGCAGATGAGTTGGCGAAAACCACTCATCATTATACGCAAACATGCCTCATGCTAGTATCCAAATATCATGTAAATAGAATTTTTATAACAAAAAAACGTCAATTATGCCTTTCTACCTGATTCACAGCTAAAACAAAAGAATCGCTTCTATAAGCTGTTGATCCTAATCTTTAATACCGATTAAACCGTGACCTCACAAGACGTATCGACACTCTCACACGTCGCCTTAGACTCGGAACTGCTTATACAAAGCACTTCCTACTTCGTATTCAGTTTGCAACATTATCAGCATGTTAATGTGGCCTTGACAACGAGGATATCTGTAACCTCTTGCTCGACTGTTAGAAACACGACATACACCGAAGGTGACTAGAACTGAAACTCCATAAGTTAGATCCCGAGCGGCCAGTTTCGTTGAATAAAATACTAGGTTGAAAGGTTTGAAAGGTTGAAAGGTTTTATTTCAGACAACGACAAAGACAAATAATGTGTCCATTTGTCTTGTCTGGGAGGTGTGACGAAAAGGCACAAGTGCCTGACTGAGTGTCACATCCCTTCCTAGAGACACATAACTCAAACATCCGTGACAGTTAGATAATCAAAAACACATACAAAAGATTACATATACTACACATCGTTAGGCAAAACATATGGAGGATTCTATAACTATATACATTGTTCCATATGCTCATAAAACGGATAAATTTTCTAAGTGTATGTACAGTATAGACTGCAGCGAGGTGAAAAAACAGAATTATTCTTGTATTGAACTGAAGTATGAGGTTAACCTTTTTTGAAGCATTTCATGTGCATTGTTTCTTGTACTAAGTTTATGATGGCAGGATGATGATTCAAGAAATCTGCAATAGCATAAGATTATTTTTGCATGCCATAGTTTGTTCGCATGAAACCTTTATCATATATAATTTTTCTAGTTTTGTAAGCCTGTCCCTTTCCCAGGATATGTCGATATAAGCTGTCCTGACATGACTTTGTTTTCTGAAATATTGTAATGCCTAGCTTCTTTTCCAGTATGTGTTTCATTGTTAATATGGTCTTTGCTTTAAAAAGTAGAGAGAAGTGAGTTATCTATGGCACATTTTCAATAACTCGCAAAGTACGTTTTTGTAGAATCTGCAGCTTTTTAATATTGTTACGGGGAATAAATAATACACTGGTGAGCAAATGCGTACTGGCGAATATACTGGCGAGCTAATGCGTACGATGCTGCTGCAGTCCGAGCACGTTCCCGTTCAGCACTTCGTCGTCGTCATCCTCAGGCATCTACTTAGCCCGTGACATTACCCGCCGGCGGCAGAAGCACCGTCCCGGTGCGATCAATTCTCGAGGCGTGAGAAGTATGGTTTAAGCCGTGAGACGTGCACTATATCGGTCGGGACTGAAGCTTGTACTGACGTTGTATGGAGAGGAGCTATCTCATAGTGCACGCTGGTGAACTTGCGTATGACGCGGTAGGGGCCAACGTAACGTGACATTAGTTTTTCGCTGAGACCAACACGACGTGATGGTAACCACAGCAAGACGAGTGACCCCGGAGAGCACTGTACGCCACGGTGCCGGCGATCGTAAGCACTCTTTTGGTCAAGCTGCGAGGCACATAAACGATCCCGGGCGACTTGGCGGGCGATGTCAGCTCGGGCCAGGGCATCACGAGCATAAGCAGTCGATGAGGGGGCGTCAGATTGGAGCATGGTGTCCATGGGCAAAAGCGGGTCATAACCGAACAGTAGGTAAAAAGGGGAAAATCCAGCTGTATCACGACGTGAACTGTTGTATGCGAAGGTAACGAAAAGTAAGTAGATGTCCCAATCTTTGTGATCCTTGGAGACGTACATCGCTAACATATTCGTCAAGGTACGGTTGAGGCGTTCTGTGAGACCGTTGGTTTGCGGATAGTACGCTGTAGTGAACTTGTGGTGGGTAGAGCAGGATCGCAGGAGCTCGTCGACTACTTTAGATAGAAAACAGCTGCCGCGGTCGGTGATCAACTGACGAGGAGCACCATGACGCAGAATGATGTCATGAAGAAGGAAACCGGCTACACCAGTAGCGCAGCTGGTGGGGAGGGCGCGTGTAACGGCATACCGCGTTGCGTAGTCGGTAGCAATAGCAATCCACTTATTACCGGTGGCGGACACGGGAAAGGGTCCTAGAAGATCGAGGCCGACTCGGAAAAATGGCTCATCTGGTACTTCAATGGGCTGGAGGGTACCAGCAGGTCTCAGAGCAGGTGTCTTGTGGCGCTGGCAGAGGTCGCATGCCGCAACGTACTGTCGCACAGAACGTTAGAGGCTAGGCCAAAATAATCGGCGGCGAATGCGGTCATACGTGCGTGACACCCCTAGGTGTCCAGCGGAGGGGGCATCATGCAGCTGGGCCAAAACGTCTGAGCGAAGATGCACAGGAACAACGAGTAAAAGCTCAGCACCATCAGGGCAGGTGTTGTAGCGGTGCAAGATGTCGTTATGAAGAGATAATAGCACGCAAAGAGGGGTCGCGGCGTTGTTCAGCAGCTATGTAGGTGAAGTCGGTAATTGAAAGAACGAGGGCCTCTTGCTCATCTTCCCTCGTGTCAGGGGGATCGACTGGGTAACGGGACAAGCAGTCGGCATCCTTGTGAAGTTGTCCAGGTTTATAGGATACGGAAAAGGTGTACTTTTGTAAGCGCAGCGCCCAGCGACCAAGGCATTCCGTAGGGTCCTTGAGTGAGGAGAGCAAGCAAAGCGCATGGTGGTCGGTAACAACTGAGAATGGTCGGCCATACAGGTACGGTCGGAATTTCGCAATAGCCCAGACGAGAGCTGAGCACTCGCGTTCTGTGATGGAATTATTTTGTTCCGAGCGTGACAACAGTCGGTTTGCATAGGTGACGACGCGGTGCATGCCTTCTTGCCGCTGTGCGAGCACTGCGCCTATGCCGTGGCCACTGGCGTCAGTACGAAGCTCCGTGGCGGCAGATGGGTCGAAGTGTGCTAGGACTGGTGGATTGGTGAAAATATCAACGAGCGAGGAGAAGGCGTTTGCTTGCTGTTGGCCCCAGGTGAATGCGACATCCGTTTTGAGGAGGCAGGTTAGAGGACGGGCTACTTCAGCAAACTTCTCGACAAAACGACGGAAATAGGAGCACAGTCCCAGAAAACTTCGGATGTCCTTGGCTGAGCGGAGTGTGGGGAAGTCGCGAACTGCTCGGACTTTCGCAGGGTCTGGTTGAACGCCCGCAGCGTTAACAAGATGGCCGAGTACGGAGATTTGGCGTTGCCCAAAACGGCATTTGGACGAGTTAAGTTTCAAGGTGGCACGTCGAAAAACTTCAAGCACTGCGGACAGACGGGTAAGATGGTCGTCGAAAGTAGTCGAAAAAACAATAACATCGTCAAGATAGCAGAGGCAGATGGTCCACTTCATGCCTCGAAGGAGAGAGTCCATCATGCGCTCAAATGTCGCGGGGGCATTGCATAATCCAAAAGGCATCATCTTGAACTGATAAAGTCCATCAGGAGTCACGAAGGCCGTCTTCTCTCTGTCTTTGTCGTCCATAGCGATTTGCCAGTAGCCTGAGCGAAGGTCTATTGAAGAGAAATATTTGGCACCATGCAAGCAATCGAGTGCATCATCTATGCGCGGTAGGGGATAGACATCTTTCTTGGTAATATGGTTGAGATGGCGGTAATCAACACAGAATCTCCAGCTATTGTCCTTCTTTTTAACAAGTACAACGGGTGATGACCAGGGACTAGATGAGGGTTCGATTGTGCCCTCATCAAGCATTTTATCGACTTCTCGCTGTATAATAGCACGCTCCGGGGCTGACACACGGTAGGGTCGTCGGCGAACGGGTCGAGCGTCACCGGTGTCGATGCGATGGGTTACCACAGATGTCTGGCCCAAATTGCGGTCGCCGAAGTCAAAGATGTCCTGATAAGAAGCAAGCACACGGCAGAAAGCAGAGACTTGTTCAGAGTTGAGCTTGTCAGATAGCATTGGCTTGAAAAGGCCGGAACAGGAACATGATGAGAACGACGTTGATGAAAAATCGGGTGGCGAATCAGTGGTTGGAGCGGAAACCGTGTGGTGAACCAGTGGTGTAAGATGCGCAAGTGACATGCCGCGAGGAATAACTTGCGCTGAGAGGCCGAAATTGAGGACGAGAAACGAAGTTCGGTTGTCCTTAATGGTAACCACCGTGTTGGGGAGTGCAACATTGCGTGTCATGGCGACGTCAGAAATTGGGCCAGCAACATAATCACCATCGGGTACTGCAGGATATGGCGAGAGTTGGACTTGGACTGTGGCTTGCAGCGGAAGTCTGAGGAAATCGACAGAGCGTAGACGAGGTGGGCTGGTAGAGACGGTCTCCGAAAAGGATGGTAGTTCGAGCCGAAGAAGACCTTTAGAATAGTCAATGAGCGCAGCGTGTGAAGTCAGAAAGTCGAGTCCAAGGATGAGGTCATGAGGGCAATTTTCCAGTACAGCGAACAGAACTGAAGTTTGATGCTCAGAAATTGTTAATCGCGCAGTGCACATTCCAAGCACAGCAGGAGTACTCCCATCCGCTGTACAAACGGTAGGTGCAATCGCAGGCGTCAGAACTTTTTGGAGGCGGCGGCGGAGGTCTGAGCTCATCACAGATATTTGTGCACCGGTATCAATAAGAGCAGTTACAGGTAAACTATCAACGAGAATTCTAAGAAGGTTTCACCGCTGGTCGGGAGTAATCAGAGGATTTTCAGTCCGAGTCAGGCAGCGTTACCTCCGGGGGCTGCACCGGCTAGTTTTCCAAGCGATGATCGTAGGGAGATCGAGAACGGCGGGGTTGGGGCGAGCGGGACTCACGACGCACGGGCGATGGCGAGCGGCTGGTCCGACGTTCAGGATTATGCTCTGCACCTGTCTCAGCACGGTAGGACGGGGCATAAGGTGCACGTTCAGAGCGAGGCCGCCAATCATAGAAGCTCGGTCGAGGTGATGAGGTCCAACGGCTGCGGCAATGGCGAGCGATGTGTCCTATCCGATGGCACGTGAAACATATGGGCCGATCATCATGAGTGCGCCATTCAGCTGGGTTTCGTCGTGGTGCGAACGTGCGGTTCGGAGTGGCAGCCGCAACGACTGGAGCCGAGCTGGAAGTAGCAGGGGCATTTTGACGAGGTGGCTAAATGCCCAAATTCGCGATCTCTTGGCGAACCATTGCCTGTATCATTGAAACAGCATCGAGGTTGTGTCCTGGGGCGCTGACGCTAGACATAGCGGTAGCCATAGCCTCGAGTTCCCGACGGACTATTCTGGTGACGTTTTCTGGCGCTGGTGGTTGATGTAGTGTGGGCAAATCTTCGCAAGAGGACGTAGCCGCCGTGCTGGGAAGGTGGTCAAATCGGTGAACTATGCGCCTACTTTTTGCCTGTTCGAAGCGACGACATGCTTCGATGACCGACTCCACCGTCGAGCAGTCCTTGCACAGGAGAAAATTGAAGGCGTCATCCGCGATTCCTTTCAGGATGTGTCTGACTTTGTCCTCGTCAAGCATGTCCTTGTCGACCTTGCGGCACAAAGCCAACACGTCCTGGATGTACGCGATGTACGGCTCTGTGGATGTCTGGGCACGAGTCGCAAGCTCTTTCTTTGCGGCCGCTTGACGTCCGATGGGTTTCCCAAATAGATAGCGCAATTTCTGCTTACAGACGTCCCAGCTAGTCAACTATTCTTGGTGTGTCTCGTACCAGAGTTTTGCCGTGCCATGCAAGTAGAAGATGATGTTCGCCAACATAAGCATCGGACCCCAATGGTTGCTGCTGCTGACGCGCTCATATTGAACCAGCCAGTCAGCGACGTCTATGCCACTTGTGCCGTTGAATGGACCTGGGTCACGAGGTTGCACCACAACTATCGGCTGCGGGGCTGACGGATCTTGTTGACATTGAGTAGCCTGGTCAGTCATCGTGGTAGCTGCAATGCGCCGTCCGCTGCGAAGATCCAGCTCGTTGGGCTGTGTAGCGAGTGGTACCCCGCACCTTCTACCAATGATGTTACGGGGAATAAAGTATACACTGATGAGCAAATGCGTACTGGCAAATATACTGGCGAGCTAATGCGTACGACGATGCTGCAGTCCGAGCACGTTCCCGTTCAGCACTTCGTCGTCGTCATCCTCAGGCATCTACTTAGCCCGTGACAATATTACTTTTTGTTGTTGTTCCGCACACAAGAAGGCAGTAATGTATTTCAGAATCAATTAGTGCGTAATATAGCTGAATTTTTAACCACCGGGGCAAAAGTTGGTTTGCTCTACTTATAATACCTATTGAACGTGAGATGAGTCTTGTGAGGTTATCGACATGAGGAGACCAGCTGAGGTTTTCTTTGAAAAGAACACCGAGAAATTTATGTATTCTTACACGCTCGATGTTCTCGCCACAAAATTTCAAGCGTACGTCATTCCCGATAGTCGTAATTATGGAGCGAAAGAAGCGAAAAATTATATATTTAGTTTTTTTGGTATTTAGTTCAAGTTTATTTACATTTAGCTACTCAGCCAAATTGTTGAGCCATTTACTAGCCTGCAATTGAAGCATATGGAGATGCTCTCCTGAAAAAAATACATTTGTGTCATCGGCGTAAAGAATGATGTCTGGCGTCAACGCAATATTCACTATATCATTTATATATAATAAGAAAAGAAGTGGTCCAAGGATTGAACACTGAGAAACCCCGTATTTATTTTTCCCCAGAACTGATTTTGAATGATTAGTGTCTGTACTGGTAGCGGTTTGTCAAATAACTACGCATAAGGTTGAGAGTAGGTCCCCTAACGCCATAATCGCTTAACTTTTTTATTAAGATACTATGAATAATAGAGTCAAATGCCTTTTTAAAATCAAGAAATATCTCTAGAGTATACTTTTTGTCTTCGAAATTTTGAAGTATTTTTTTAATACTTAAAAGAGCCATTGCGCTTGAGTTCTTTTTCTGAAAGCCGTACTGATTGCCTTTGAGTACGTCATTTTTAGTGCAGAAATTTATACTTCTTACATTATTCATTTGTTCAAAAACTTTTGAAAATAATGGTAATACCGAGATTGGCCTGTAGTTGTTCATGTCATTTCTGTCGCTTCCCTTATAGATAACTGTTACTCTAGCGAATTTTAGTTTATCAGGAAACATGTCTGTAGCCAAAATGAGGTTGCACATGTGTGATAGAGGATTGCTGATACTGCCGACGACTGCTGTTATTGGCTCGGCTTTTATCTCGTCTTCACCACATGCAGATGCATTCTTTAACTTTAATATTTGGGACTAATTTCATATTCTGTGGTTAGCTCCATAAAAAAGACGTTAAAGAATTATGCGCAATGCATGACCTGTAGTTATGCCTGTCTCAATTATCACGTATCAATGCTCCACATTTTAGAAAGTGTTCATTAAACCTATTAGCTAAAGATATACCGGTATAACTTGTATCGCTTTGTACAATTTCAGAGACGCTGATTTGTTCTTTTTGTGGCAGTAGGCTTTTTAATGTTTTCCACACACGTTTGGGGTCTTTGAGAATGTTTTCAAACTTTCTTTCGTAATAACAGTTTCTTGCTTTTTTGATCTCACGGCCTAGTTTTTTTTCTAATTTTTTTATAACCAGTTAGTAGATGAGGTTGTCTAGTTTTAATGAATTGACTAAAAAGTTTGTCCCGTTCCTTCATTTTTTAGAAGCAGCGTAGTAATCCAAGGTTTCTTACATTTCTTGTTTTGCGTCAAGGTTGTTACAGGAAATGATTCATCGTATAGTTTCTTAGCGTGATTTATAAAATTATTGTAAGCAATGACAGGATCCGTTAATTGATACAGATGGGACCACGAGGTTTTACTAACATACGTTTGAACAGCAGCAATATTGCTTTTGTTAATCTTTCTAAGTTTAAAAGCTTTGTTGGCATGCAATCTATGTGTTTTTGAATGAGGGTTGAAAAAGACAAAAATTGGCATGTGATCGCTTACATCAGATAGCAAAACACCAGCTTCTATGACATTTGTTCGTGGGATAAAGCATAAGTCAATAAGAGTTTTGGAGACACCTGCTACTCTTGTCGGTAAATCAATTACATTGTCAAGGCCATGAGAGAGACATAGATCAAGAAGAACTTGTTTGTTGCGTTCTAGAGACAGCATATTTATGTTGAAATCGCCCGTAATAACAATAGCCAGACCAAGGCCCGAACGAAAACCCAGCATACGTTCTCAAAAGTTAAAAAAGGCATCTATTGCACCAGAGGGTGGTCTGTAAACTAGCACAATTACAGTGTGGTGGCACTTCATCATGAGGCATTCGTAGTGTGGGTTTACCACTGAAAACTCTGTCACAGTTTCGAAATGCAAGTCATTTTAATACAAAATGCTATCTCACCTCCTCGTTTCCAGGTCCATGGCCATCTAAGATAAATGGCAAAGCAATGAAGGTGCTGCAACACTGAAGAAACGAAGATTTGTGACCATTACTGAGCAGACAAAAGTTAAAGTGAGCGCGGCGACTAAGTGTTTGTTCTGGCCATAGCAGAACTTTTGCTCTCACGTATGTAGGACTGTATATATGTATTTATGCTATTTTCTTCTTTTTCATTATTTGTAGCAATCAAGTGGAAAAGAGTAGCCATCGCCAAGTAACGGTGACAAAAACTCGTTCGTTTATTTTTTATTTCAATAAAAATGGGCAGATCCCACATACTGCGGGAATCAATGATGTAAGAAACACGAATGAGAAAGGTTGATATGTAACTTCCTAATAAGCACGGCGTTACGAGGTGGACATAATTGATGCCGTACTGTGACTTCCATGTCATGATTATCATGTTTAGGTGTGTCGTTTACCTTTGTCATACATCTACGCCACGTGATACCAAATTTAGTATATGTGGAGGTAGCGAAATGCCACCGAGCACGCTATGAGTGTAGTATGTTGTCATGTTTTTACATGACATGCCTGTCAGGATTATCAAGTTTGCACCAGTCATGTATTTCGTCATTCATTGACGTCACGTAACACCAAGTTCGGTATATGTGGAGCTAGCAAAACTGCCACGAGCGTATCATGAAGGGCCCAATATACTCCAATCTAGCGTTGACGCACGGCCACGCTGGGCGCAGCGACGCTAAGTTAGCACTCTAGAGTGTGACGCCAGGCGCGACCTGCGTGACCAGCGTCCGTTGGTGCGGCCCGACGACAACCAGCGCGAAATGTGACCTGGGGTTGCGTGCCGATTCATTCCCCAGGCAACACTGCGTCTCCCTCTTTTCGTGACGGTGGGACGTCGGCCACGCTGAAACGCGCATGCGTCAAAGTAACGCAGCGCGCCTGCGAGTATATTGTCACATTTCACACGACAAACTTGATATAATGGGCTCGTTGAGTCGACAAGCCAAGGAGCAGCTTAGATAAATCGTCTTTGTTCTCTTTCACTCATGGATATCACCTAAGCAGACCATGTGGCACTAGTTCATTCCCCCCCCCCTTGAAAGCATCGACTCGATGCTCGTAAAGAAAGAAAAAAAAGTGAAGGCATACACAGGCTGATCTACAGAACCCAAAGAGAATGAGTGCCAGTACTCGCAGTGCAAATAAGAATGTTTCGCAAACACAGCGCAAAAATAAAAGGCTTAGAAACACAGAACATAAACAGCAGCAGCAAGAAAATGGCACGGCCTGTCGTAACACATAGTAGGGCTTCAGGCGAAGTAGGGCTTCAGCCAAACCACGTGCGCGGTTTCGGGCCGAAGCTGTCGACGAGAAGACGCTGCGCCATCCAGATATACCTCGTAGGTAAGATCTGTGACACGTCCAAGAACCTTGGACGATCCAAAATAACGGCTTAGGAGTTTTTAGGATAGGCATGGTCACCGGACAGGGATCCATAACCACACTCGGTCACCAGGGTGGTAGGTGACGTTTCGATTGCGGAGGTTGTAACGCCGTGCGTCCGCATCTTGTTGGTGACTGGTGTTTATGCAAGCTAGCTGACGAGCTTCTCCGGCGTATTGAGTGTATTGCTGAGCGTCCAGAGCAAGTTCATTGCTTTGGTCGCACGGAAGCATAGCATCGAGCATGGTTCACACGTTGCGTCCGTAAACAAGTCGGAAAGGTGGAAATCGCGTTGTTTCTTGCGTTGCCATATTGTATGCAAACGTGATGTATGAAAGAGTCTCGTCGCAGGTTTTGTGTTGTACGTCCACGTACATTGACAGTATGTCTGCTATGGTCTTGTTAAGCATCTCTGTCAATCCATTGGATTGCGGGTGGTAAACCGTCGTTTTTCGATGACTTGTGCAGCTCAATTTAAAAATCTGCTCCATCATTCGTGCTGTAAACGACGTCCCTCTGTCCGTAATCATGCATGACGGGGCACCATGCCGTAGGACGATTTGAAGCACGAAGAACTGCACAACTTCAGAGGCCGTGCCTCGGGGTAACGCTTTTGTTTCAGCATAACGAGTAAGGTAATCTGTCACAACTATAATCAACTTGTTCCCAGAGGACGATAAAGAAAAGGGTCCGAGAAGGTCCATTCCCACGAGGTCAAACGGCGTCCGTGGTGGTGCGATCGGCTGGAGCAGGCCCGCGGGTCTCACAGGCAGAGTCTTGCGGCGCTGGCGCTCGCGGTAGCTTTTCACATAGCGGTGTACACTAGTTGATATTCACGGCCAGTAATACTGTTAGCGTACTCTGGCGAGAGCTCGCGAATATTCTAAATGTCCTGACGTGGACTCGTCGTGGCACGCAAGGAAGATCTCAGCACGCATGTCGGTAGGAACAACGAGTAGGAAGGCTTTGTCGCTATCACGGGCGTTTTTCTTGTAAAGAATGCCTCTTCTTAGACAAAAAGAGGACAGCTCGCGAGCAATGTGTTGAGGGACCTGAGAGTTCCGGCCTTCCAGGGTATTATTAGTTGAGCGTAATTCTTCGTCTTCCCGCTGTTTTGACATGAATTCCCAATCACTAACGTTTCCGAGAAAGCCATCTTCATCCTCGGGGCCCCTGACAGCATGTCTCACAGGCGCTCGAGAAAGCGCGTCGGCATCTTCGTGTTTGCGCCTTGACCTGTACACAATTGTGATATTGAACTCCTGCAAACGCAAACTCCACCGAGCGAGACAGCCGGATGGATCTCTGATGTTGGCCAGCCAGCAGAACGAGTGGTGGTCAGTCACCACTTTGAAGGGACGACCGTAGAGGTAAGGACGAAATTTAGTCGTCGCCCACACGACTGCGAGGCATTCTTTTCTCATGTAGAATAGTTGGTCTCGACTCAAAGAAGAGTACGACTGGCGTAAGCTATTACATGCTCAACGCCGCCATGTCTTTTAAAAGGACAGTGGCAAGTCCGACGTTGCTGACATCTGTATGGATTTCTGTAGAAGCATTCTCATCAAAACGGGCAAGAACAGGGGCTGTTTGCATTCTCTTTAGTAGCTCTGTGAATGTTGTATGTTGTCCTGCGCTCCAAGTAAAGGGTACGTCATCTCGGGTGAGTCGCGTAAGAGGTTCAGCTATCTTCAAGAAGTTGGTGATAAATCGGCGATAATACGCCCACAACCCTAGGAAACGGCGTACTGCTCTTTTATCTGATGGAACAGGTAAGGTGGCGACAGCAGCAGTTTTGTCTGGATCAGGTCGCACTCCATTCACAATAATTTCATGTCCCAGAAATTTCAGCTCTTCATAGCCGAAATGGCATTTTTGGGGCTTCAGCGTGAGTCAAGCTGTGCGAATGGCTTCCAGAATCTTTCTCAGGCGCTTCAGTTGTTCTTCGAAGCTCTCGGAAAAGATGACCACATCATCGAGGTAGACAAGGCAGCTTTGCCACTTCAAGCCCGCGAAAACAGTGTCCATCATCCTCTGAAAGGTGGCTGGGGCAGAACAGAGGCCGAAGGAAAGAACTCGGAATTCGTAAAGTCAGTCTGGAGTCACAAACGTGGTTTTTCCTCGGTCTCGTTAAGCCACTTCAATTTGCCATTAGCCACTCTTTAGATTGTTGGACGAAAAATACTTCGCGCGTCGCAACCTGTCGAGAGAGTCATCGACCCGCGGAAGCAGGTAGACGTCTTTTCTCGTGATGCTATTAAGCTTCCTGTAGTCAATACAGAATCGCAGCGTTCCGTCTTTTTTTCATTAGAACGACTGGCGATGACCAAGGGCTGTTGGATGGTTGAATAATCACGTCATCGAGCATCTCTTTTAGTTGTGTCTGAATAGCCTCGCGTTTTTTCGCAGAAACGCGATAAGGCTGCTGCCAAATGGGGCGGACGTCATCTCGGTAATAGCTCAATGCTTCGTGAGGTGTGTTTGACAGACTTTAAAAGAAGAAGCGAAGCAAGATTGAATCTCCCTTGAAAGGTTATGAAATGCAGCCTTTCTCTCATCCGACAGCGTCGAACTAATATCAGCGTTGTCTAGAAATTTCTCATCCTCACGCATTCCTGGGACGCGAAGCACTCAGTGACGTCGGCAACTGGGTCTCCATAGGCTATGGTGGTTCCACGGAAAGATGCCGGTGCTCGTAGTTGAAGTTCGTAACTAGTATCTGTGACTGTTCGTCATGAACACGCACAACACTTTGGGCAGCACATACACCTTGGAGCGGTAGAAGTGATAGGTTGCTTTCAGCAACTACGTCAACGTCTCGGAGCTCTTCAAAAGTGTCTTTGATTTGAACAGTCACTCGAGGTGACAGCGACACAATGTCGTCAGCAATACGCAGTGCAGGTCTGCAGCAGTTATGAGCGTCTCGATCTGTTGCACCTTGAGTAGAGAAGGACACGATACGTTCACGGTGATTTATGATGGCACCGTATGACAGAAGGAAGTCCATGCCGGTAATCAACTGACGTGAACAGTCACGAAGAAGGAGGGAGCTGAGTACAAACATTGACGCACAAATTTTAACTCTTAGGGTACAGCGACCGAGCGGTGTTACAACGTGTCCTCCAGCTGTTCGAATTCGCGTTCCATTGCACGGCGTAATCGCTTTCCTGAGATATTTTGCTAGCCTGCTACTGATAATCGAATAGTCTGCACCAGTATCTACCAAGGCATCGACCTCAAAACCATCAATCAGCACAGGCATGTCGAGTGACACGCGGTCACTGTGTTCAGATGTGGATGTCGGCGTTTCCTCGGTACTGCGATCAATCTCTGACAAAATGCCTTCGGCGTTGCGTGCAAGCGTCGATAGGAGGTCTTCCGCACTTTGAGTCCCAGTGACCTTGCCCCCGAAGGCTCTGCCTTCAGTTTTCTTGACGAGGGCTCGGGGAGCGTTGCCGGGCCGTCAGCTCAAAACGTGGCCCAATGGCTGCGGGTCTCCTCGAAGATGGCGACTGGCATTGCCATCGTGTAAAGGGTGCACGCTGTGTCGCGAGATACTCTTTGATATGCGTAGCCTTTGACCAATTAGGGGATGAGGGGAATAGGTAATATGCGAAATTACCAGCGCCATGTAGTGAACGCAGCAGGTACCATATCCACCATTTTGATGCTGGCGAGGCTTGAACACTACGCGCGGGCGACCCACATGCGAACGTACGCGTTTCAACGCTTCTACTGTCGCAGTGGGATTTTTTTGCTGGTGAATTTCCAGTACACTGCTGTGTGCCGCTGTGCAAGCAGCGCGGATTCACAGACAGCGATGGAAGCAAGGTATGTGGCATGAATTACGATTTTTCAGCGATCATTTTTCAGCGAAACGCAAAACAGGGTATGGCGTGCACAGGCTTTATGGGCACAGTCTAGGATGCATGTATATCTCCGCGGTGCGCAGGCTGCACGAGAGCAATGCAGGACTAATCATTTTTTCTGTGTTACGCGGACAGGCCGTGTTCTTATAGGTTTGCCAGCTTTGCGGCTAGGTCATTTCGCTACGTCGGGCCTCTACAAGACAAAGGTGCTCTTCGATTTACTGTCTCGAACGCGCGGTGAGAAGCTGTGCCGCATTCAAATTTTCTTATGACTTCGGGGAAGCCTCGGATCACCCATGGACTATCCGCGGTGAGTCTGAGATGGTAAATCGAAGAGCCCCAGTGATTCCCTGCAGTCGAATAGAGAGTCCGCCACTGCTGGTGGGGTAACTAGTGTGACAGAACATAACTATTAGGAAGGGATTTTTTGTGACAAGATTACACCATGTAGGTAGACGACGCAGAAATGTTATTTTTGAAGGTGATTGCGCACAGTGACGTGCAGAGCTTCCGCTATTGCGAGTAACATGCCGTACACGCATCCTAGAAAGGTAGCTCGGTTGCTTGTCCGCGTTCAAGCTCCGTTGTGTCCGCAAGTACGGTCACCGCGCAGCAATAAAATAGTCATTCGGAAGATAAGAGCTATGTCCACTTTGGAACAGAAAAGTATCTGGTCAGGCACTTAACTTCAATTCCCCCAACGTGCGCGCACGAAACTTTTCCATTGGGGCCTCTCTCACTGACTTTTCCTTTACCAACGAAATAAAATCGAAAATATAGCGGGGCGCACTGCCGCAGGTATCGAAAACTGGCACCTCAAGTATCGCCAGGGCTTGACTGAATGACGCTCTGCATGAGTTTAGAGCGCGGCAGCCTCATTTACATGTAAGACGGGATTGATTCTCTGCAGTTTAGTCTCTTTGGCTAAGTTGCGTTGCAGCTGTTTTTTGTGTTGCAACTCACCTCACTTGAAAAATGTTTCATGTTGTATTAAAACATACAGCTGCGGAGACAGCCATAACTTAGTTGTATGGGATTCAGCATTTTGGCTGCCTTACACTCGCAGCTCCTAGAAACCTTTGAAGCTACTTAGATATAAAAAAACTGATTTAAATTTCCGCGAGAGTCCACAAGTGACTAATGCCTCTTAAGGCTTGCTGTGAAGAGCTATATCTAGGAAAGGCTGGTCGGAAACGGGAGTGTGAACAGAAAAAACTGAGGGGGAGGGGGTCACATTACAAGTGCATCATTAGTCCTGCAATGCACATATAAGTGTGACCTCTATTCCCTATGAGATGAATTTGTGATAGTGCCTGTGGTTTTAAACAACAATCATTTTAACAGCTAAGAGAAACCTAGCTGATGATGTCGCATTGAATGTTTGTTTGCTTATATCTTGTAGGTATCCTTCTACCGCTTTCCGAAAAGTGCAATGACATACAAAAAGTGAATTGTTGTGATCAAGAGGGATGAACGCCCGGAATATCAAGTCGGCAAGTCAACGAAGGTCTGCTCGAAGCATTTTAGGTAATCGGACTTTATACCTAGCGTTGCGAATGGCCACAGCTTCCTTCGGAACACGGAAGTTCCGTCAGTTCTTGGTTTTTCCAAGGAAAACAAAAATGAAAGCCCCGAAAGCCACGTGCTTCACCACAAGTAAGAAGACGAAACCCGGCTTTAAGCCCAGGAGTGCTAGGCGATGAGCCTATGCATATCCCAGATGAAGTGGAGGCAGCACCGGTAGGCAGCACCCACTGTGCTAAACTGCTCACTTGAAAGTGAAAATGCACGTTTGGCCGAAACGATAAAACAAAAAAACAACGAAATTGCGCGGCTCCGAGACGAGTGCTGCCAAATCAAGGAGCAGCTTGGTGCTGCAAAAAAAAAATTATCGCACAACTGGGCTTAGAAAAGGCGTCCTTGAGTTGCCAGCTTGCTGCTGAAAGAGAACGCACGGCTCCCTTCGCAGTGGAACGGTTCAAGGATTGCGATGAAGACATAATATTTTACACTAGGCTGCCAAGCTACAACCACATTAAGAAACTTCTGGTCTACTTGAACCCCGGTCATGATGGGTGCAATGTTCTATGGTCGGAACGTGCAGAAATTAGTGAACCCAGATCATTGCGAGGGCGAAAGAGAAAGCTTAGTACGAAAAATGAGCTGTTTTTGGTGCTAGTCTAACTGTGCCTTGGCCTGTTTTAAGATGATTTCGCTCGCAGGTTTTCCATTGCCCAGTCAACTGTGTCCCGTATACGCACATCATGGATTAACTTCCTGTATGCTAAACTAGGCCTGTACCTCTGTGGGCTCCTGGAAGAATGGTAGACTCTACAATGCCACTTGACTTTTAAGAAAAGTATTCATAGACTCGAGTAATCCTGGACGCCACGGAAATACAGTGTGAGATGCCGTCATCCTTGTACCTACAATCTACAACGTACTCCCCATACAAAACGAGCAACACATTCAAGGGACTTATCGGCGTCCTGCCTAATGACCTTGTTGCCTTTGTGTCGGAGCTTTTCACAGGATCCAGCTCGGACAGACAGTGTGTGATCAAGAGTGTTTTTTTAGACTTGAAGTTTGACGACGAGGATGTTATGGCAGATAAGGGTTTTCTCATCGAAGATCTCTTGAAAAACAATGGAGTAAAATTGAACCTGCCGTCGTTCCTAAATGGTGGCACATTCTCGCCTGAGGAAGTGAAATGTACAAAGGAGATTGCTGCTTTGCGGATACACGTGGAGTGGCGGATACAGCGGATAAAGGCATTCCACATTTTTGATAGACCCATACCGTTAACGTTGGCTCCACTGATTAACCAAATTTGGACTGTGACAGCAATCCTGAGCAACTTCCAGTCTTCTCCAATTCAACAGTCGAGTGGCAAACCGCAAGAAAGCCTTAGATGTAGCAAGCTAAAAAATTACGCCCACTTTTCCTCAAGGGGTTTCCTGCGAAGGATGCGGAGCGCAACGGGGCTCCATCTGAACTGCAGTTTGCGACTTACCACAAAGTATATATTTTTGCATTGCACCAATGAAGCGCAAGGTTTTTTTTTCAGCGCGTGCACTCGCTTTCAAGAGACGAACTCACTTTCGCTTTAAAAGCTCTGAAGCGACAGTGTTGCTGCTGTCTTCCTGAGCACACGATTCCCATTCATTCAATTGCCCTGCCACTAGTTCAAACTCCCCTTATTTTGAACAATTTTATAGCCACCTTCAAGTTCGAATTGACAAGTTTTACTGTACTAAGTTCTATTAGATTCTCAATTAGTCTTATTTCAAATCGAATTCGCCCGCAATGAACAGTGGTGGTTTATTTTTATGAACCCTCCAGAACACATCAGTTTAAACTACAAGAAACGTTTTCTGGTGAAGGAGGCTTTTCAAAACAATGTTTAATGCTTACTGAATATTTGTGGAGGACAGCTGTGATGTGGCCACACCAGGGGTTGTGATGCGCAGGGCAGTTTCGAGCAGCTAGAAGAATGAGCCGTTGGCACGTGGTGCCTTTCGTGATTAAAAATGAAGAGAAAACTACTGCCTGGGTCGTATTGCTTCAAACTAGCCCTAGGTTTTCTTTCAATTACATATTTATCGAAGCTGAATTCGCTCCCCCCTCCTGCGTACTCCCTAAAAGATGGCAACGCACCATTAACCCACAATAACCAAGCCCTGCGAGTACAAAATTCCCGCGGCAACGAAATATTCCAAGATCCCCGGCGAACGTTCATAGAAGCCCATGTATTACGTATCTCGCGGCAATGAAATATTTTCGGACAACGTTGCCGCAATAACAAATTTTCCACCACGGTGCGGGCCTTATGTTACCCTCCCGCCAAAGGTTGACTGTCGAAAATATGCGTGTTATGCGCACTCGAAATTTGTAAACGTCTGCTTTTGCTGTGCTAGCGTGGGTATACCGCCATTTTTGTTTACTCAAATCGGCGATGGAGTCTGTGTCCGGCAACATGCCTGGCCACACTGCAGCAGGCAATGGCAAATGATCATGCTGCGATAGCAAATGATCAGGCGATGGCAAATGATCACGCGGGCTTCACCACCACTGTGCATGCATTACGCACGGATTGCACTTGGCCTTACCAGACGAAGATTTGGAAGAAGGCGCACTAGACGGCGAGAGTGGTGGCAGTGCAGTGCCTCTATCCCTGACCAACTTCTGGGGAAAACTTCGAGCCATCAACATCCCAGATGAACTCACCGTTGATGCGTTCGTTCGTGCCGATTACGACGTAGTCGTGTACGAGGAAGTGACTGACGAGGCCATTAACGAAAGCGTGCGCGAAGAAACCCAACCCGCGGGTTGTTTTGGATGCGCTGGCCACCTTTCGCTCCTTCTTCGGCGCATATGACGACGACGTAGCAATAGACCACTTTTTAAAGTGCGAAGGGTGAGCTTTGAAACTGTTGCATGGCAAGGGTTGGCAAAGTAAGTTGACCGACTCCTGGCAATAAATTTTCGTTCTGCTGGCCGTATCACCGTTTTTATGTCTTACACTTGCGGCAACAAAATTCTCGCGAAAACAAAATTTTTCGGTTTCCCAGGCAATTTCGTCATTGCGAGTTTCGACTGTATATCACATAGCCATGCGACACACACGTTGCTCTAAATAATACGAATTATACCTAGCTGCAGCAAAGCACCAATCAAAACGAGCAAAAAAAGTAAACAAGAAGTTAAGATGAAAAAGCTGTGAGAAAACAAAAAAAAGGTGTCTGGGCAGTTCAGAACTTTATGACATGTGCTTCTAGTACACAGCTAAACTGCTTCTCTAACAGATTCCTCTGAATATACGCAAAGTGGCAAAGCTTCTTGAGTGGCAAAGCTTTTGTCACTCAAAGAAGGCTGCAGCTTAGTTTTGAGCACCACAACACATTTGAGTATTTGTGCCTCTTTTAAACTTTTCCAGAGGACTATTGTAGTTATATTAAGTGGCAAGACAAAATAATCTGATATAAATGGGTACAAATACACAAAACACACCATGAACGGGCTTTGAATATTGAAAAGTTTTTAGATGAATTGTCTGCACCTCGAAATACTTTGCACATCTTTTTAAACCCCACAATATGACCTGTAAACATAGACCTCTATGAACATAAACAAAACATCCAAAATTAAAACCCCAACTAACCACACAAACTATCAGAAATAACCATCAATACACTAGCAAGTGCCCTACTGCGTGGTACCTGCGGTGGTGGCACAATAGCTGAGGCTGTGCGCTGCTCGGCTTTACGACGTGGGTCCTATTTCAGTCCTTGGGCTTCTTCGCAGTTGCACGTGAAAGGCGAAAACCCAAGTGTGTCAAGATTTAGGCAAATGTTAAAGAACTCCCGATGATCTAAGTTAATTGGGGCTCTCCACTACAGCACGCCTCTTAAGTTAGGTGTAGCTTTGGCGCACTAAGCAGCCAAAATCTGGAAGCTTCACTGATTACCGCCTGGCAAGATAGGGCAGCATGTGTCAAAAAAGAAGGCATCAAGCTTTTTGCGCATATCTTCCGACTCGTTCCTGTCGAACCAAATGCGCTCAAAGAAAATCCAATTTCCCGAACACACGACAAAATCACCCCGCAAGAAGCCAGTGACGGCCATATGCCCAAGCACCTGAGCATAATACTCATAGTCTCTGTCCAGCTGTGGTTCACCATTTTCTCCAAACACCATAAAAAAACTTTCTTTTCTTCGCTTCCTCTGGCGCAGAGTCTCTCAGGGAAAGGGGGCACTTGACCTCCAACACACCATATGAAAGTTTTTGCGGGTCGTACACGAGTCCGTCTGGTGTTGCACTCAATCAAGGGCACACAGGGTCTACCACAAGGCCGCAATGATGCACTGACACATTGTGCCCATAGCTGTTCATGACAGCTATATACCTATCTTTGGCCATGTTCTCATTCCTCATGCCGTATTGCACCGGACGGACGTGCGTGAGGTTGTTTGGCTCAATGAGATTACGGAGGCCCTTCTCCGTTCATGCCTGCCGCCTGAAGACTTGGCCGAAATTAGACGCAGTCAGTCGATTGGCCCGTGCATGTCGCCAGCGTTCACTCAGCCACTGCTGCCTTGAGTTAAGCTCGAGGTCCCGAGCTTCTTCTTGTGACAGCTGGATCTCCTGCACAATGTAGAGTTAAATACGGCATGAGAAAGCGCTACAAGCTTTGGACGACTCAGCTTTCATACACTGTACTTTGACTACTAGCAAGAACCAATCCGCTTTCCTGCAGCGTAGCTGGTATGCCAATGTTTGTTTTCGGTACCATGCTGCACTAAGAAGATTAATAGCCAGTCATCAAAAGACAGGATTAGGAGTCACACTTAGAAGAGTCAATGGCATGAATAGAAGAACAGCAGCAGCAATGAAATTGTGCTTTTCGATAAGAGCAGGCAAGAAAGGAGCACAGTTCTCGGTTCCTTTAAGCAAAGCTTGGATAGCTAGGGTTTAATATATTTTTTACATTGAGATAAAGAAGCTCATGAGGCTGCAAATGTTTTTAAAACGCAAGGCAATAAAAAGAAGTCCCCAGGTGTTTGTCTTCTTCGCAAAAAGGGTTTCATATACTTTTTGCACTTGGATATAGAAGCTCATGAGACTGCAAATGTTTTCAAAGCACAAGGCAATAAAAAGAAGTCCCCAGGTGTTTGTCGTCTTCGCAAAACGGGGTGTTTGTCTTCCCCGCAAAAGTAGGAGCAGATTTGGGCTTGAGAGTGGCACACACCCCAACCAAGGCATCGGTGTTTGCACCACGGAATGAATGCGCACCTGACTCGGGCTCCACCATCTGCCACCGCAGCATTAGAGCGTGGTGATCACTATTCTAAAGCTGTATTGTTATAATGCAGGAATGCAAATCAGAGGACATGCAATCGACAGTGGCCCCAAGCTTAATTAAGTGTAAATCTTGGTTTACACTACACTGATACATTGAAATGAATCAAAATATGGATATTGGGTGGTAAAGCTAGAAAATAGCAAATGTTAGCCTGTAGAAGCACCTATGAGTGAGACTGCTTAATAACCACAGAGCTTCACATCCTTCAACGTGTAGAGCATAAATGAATGGCCACACTGCTAAAATAAAGCACAATATTAGTGCTGGGATTGCCCGTAGGTTAAAATTGCTTAACGACTATCATCCCTGGGGCCATTGTCTTGGCATTTGTAAGATTTGATGAAAGCAAATAGGGCATTCATCATTTTCTCGCTTTCTCTTTTTTACAAAGAACTGCATAAGAATGTTATTAGGCTGCATGTGCTCTACAACTAGGTCCGCCTAGTCAGGTAAAAGCATGAATGGTACACGCTCCACCAGTTCAGAGAGAAGTATCTTTTCTATACTGCACTTACAGTCAACACCCTACGTTTCTCAGCCGCAAAGCTGCTTGGCAAGGGTGGTTGTGACGCTCCGTCACTAAACAGAGTCAAAGCTGGCACTGATGTCACGGTGGCTGCTCCTTGCATAATGCCGGGTGACATCCACGTAGTGAAGCCTGCAGTGAGCTTTGCCTGCTGGTACGACAGTGCAGACCCTGCAGGTGCAGGCCCAAGTTTTGAGTTCACTGACGGCCACCCAGCAGCAAGGAGAATGGCAGCAAAGTCGGAGGTCCCTAGGCTCTGGAGGTCTTCTACCAGGCTATGGATCGCTTCAAGGTGTTGCTGCTCCTTTTCCTCCTCAGCCCGCGCATCAAAATGTCGCAACGGCATCGGCATGTCCATGCCACCCTCCCGTGGCCTCTACCAGTTCACGTTCAGCACGGCCATGGGCCTGATGCCTTGTCGTCGGGGGCACCTCAATTGCTGTGGCAACTCTGTGCATAAAAGCTCTGGTGGCCTCTTTGAAGCCCTTCTGCTTCAGCAGAACATAGACGCGCAGAGCCGCAAGAATGTGGCTGCAGGCACCACCACCCCCAGTGGGGCGCTCACAAGTACAATCGGCCACTGCTCCACTGTCACTTTTCAAAGCCAAGCAGACTTTGTACGGCCGGCCACTTTTCTTCTGGCTTCGGTAGCACGTGGCATGTACATAGACAATTCCGAGACTGTAAAAACAACAACAACAACAAAAGAGAACTTTGTAAGCTGCACACAGTCAAGCTTGTCATCTTTTTACCGAGTGGCATATCACAACTACGAATAAAGCTGTCGTGGCAATCGCCATGACAGCTCTATGCAAAGCAACAAAAATGTGCAACTTACTCTCCGCAAACCACTGACTATGTTATTCGGGAATATCCCTGCGCAGCTGACGTTGCAGTGCATTAATAAAAAACCTGCATGAAGTGCTCCGATGTATACAACCTCTTTTGTAACATCAAAAACACTGATTTTTATTCAAGAGTTAGAAAACCACAGGCTAATCAAAATCTTCGAAACAACGTGCCCCCAATAAATCAGGTTTTAAGGAAGTCTCACTGTTAGCTTACGTTGGCACTTGTGGTGGATCAGTTCCGTTCTTTCTAGCTGTGTTTGTAGACCCGTTTAGTCTAAATGTTTACTGGACAAACTAGCGTACGTCTTTTTTTTCACAAAGCAGTATGCGCACTCGTAGAGGCAGCACATTAATATTAGACCAGTATTGCGTATGTGCGGACGCAAAATTTGTTTGCGCAAAAAACTTTTTTCAAAGCACTAACGATGTCTTTCGAGGCATTCACGCTGCACCACCGGAACAGCTGCGAAGTTGCTACGCGACCACGCCGGCTGATGGGACATGCTAAAAATAAACGCTAAACCATAGCCTCCTCTTGCAAAACAATAATGACAAGTTATCCATGCACGTGAGCACGTATAGTGAAAGAAACACGCAGTGATATGACAGACCTCGCCGAGAACGCCCGCACGGCAGTAACATCGGCGGCACTATTGGTACGTTGCTTCAAAAAGAAAAGCACTGCATGCTTTCAGAAACGTCGCTTACGTACCTTGTGTCACAGGCGTTGGTCACAACCGACGACGGCAAGGTGTATGCTTCCATGGCGAGGGCATAAGATTTGGTTTGCTGCTTGGATGACGTCGGAGCCTGGTTTATCAAGTCTGCTACAGTGTCATTTGATATATGTGGCAAGATTCCTAAACAGTTTGTCCACATCACATGTTGGGGCACTGGGAAACGTCTTGTTGTGGCCATCGCAGTAGCTCTGCACAGTTAAGCAAGTGTTCAGGAGTCGTATGACCGTACTAGCGAACGCGTTGCCATTGACCACTCGCCAACATTAAAATGGCGGCGGGGTCAAAATGCACAGTGGTGCCGGAACACAAAACAATTTCGGATATGGTTCATTGACACAAAAATCCGCGCAGTTCAAGTTGTTGGTATGGACATTCGCGGTAAATGTGACCAGCCTCACCGCAATGATAGTAGAGGGGTTGTCTGTCCGGCGTACGCGAGAGCTCAGACTTGGGCGTCGGTGCACGGCAACCATCGGTGTCCGAACCAGCGTGCGCTGACTGAATCACAACTGGTGGCATCATTGTCTGGATCGGGACGTGTGGCACTGTCGGGATTGGGACGTGCAACACTGGCTGGATCGAGAGGTGTGGCATTGTCTGGGTCGGGACTCCTTGGTGAGAAAGAGGCGTGGCAGATCGCAAGGTTTCTGCGTACGTACGACGGTGACTGTCAGTATACACAGGAGGTGTTTCCGGATCAAACGACATCGGCGGAAAACGATGGGCGTGCAGCACCTGCTGGACCTCGTCACGGATGGTACTGGTGATATAACCAACATCAATTTGCCTTGTCCCGTACATCTTTTCCATTTCTTCGTGGACGACAGAGCGGATGATCTCGTAAATTCATTCGGGGCTCTTCGGGAGTTGAAGCAGCATTTACTTGACGGTCAAACAGGGCAGACCATTGGCACAGTACTTGCTCCAATGTTGCCGCTTCAGTTAAGAACTCAGCAACACTCTTGGGGGAACTACGCACCAAACCAGCAAAAAGTTGTTCCTTCACACCACGCATGAGGCGGCGCAACTTTTTTCTTTTGCCATAGCAGGAACCGCTCGCTTAAAAAGCCATGTCATGTGCTCGACGTACATCGAGACGGTCTAGTTTGGCATCTGGATGCCTGATTTTAGTGCACGCTTTGCCCGTTCGTGGCGGTTGGGACTCCTGTAGGTCTCCAGAAGGCGACGCTGGAACTCGCGCCAAGATTCTTTCTTTTTTCTTTGTTCATCAGATACCCCGCAGCGCCCGAAGGCGTTATAGCAGGAGGGTTACATCAATAAATGACGTACCTTTCCGTTCACACACACAATACAACTTTGTTCATACATAAATAACTGAAATACATTTTCGGTTACACACATAGTAGAATTTTGTTCACACATTGATACATCTTCGTTCAGGTTACAACACGGGTTTACGGCAGTGAATAAAATATACCTTCGTTCCCGCTATGTACATGCATTTCAGTTAGCCTGTTCCACTGTTTAATCGTTCTAGGAAAAAATGCATTGGCATACATGTGTTCGTTTTAGCTGGGTATTCCCGAATTTTGCAACTATGATCAAAACGTTTTGAAGTGTAATGGGTGTTCTGTAGGCATATTTCTCTATTAATTCCAGTTTTATCGTAGTAAATGCCGTGAAGAAATTTTAATCTCTGCTTCTTGAAGCGGTCAAAAAGACACTCCCATCCTAGCTCAGCCTTCATTGCAGTGCAGTACCTTCCGTACCGTCCGAAGACGAACCTGGCAACACGATTTTGTAATTGTTCCAGAGCAGCAATGAAGGTTACCTCGGCGGGGTCCCACACGACACAACCGCATTCTAAGATAGGTCTGATACAAGTAGTGTATGCCATACGTTTTAAATTCACATGCGAACATCGCAGGTTTCTTGAATGAAATTTAAGGCCTTACCAGCTTTGGCTAAGAGAGTGTCAACCTGAGGCTTCCATGAACATTCAGATGATAGCATTATACTTGGGTACTTATATGTACTCTCTTGTTTCAACTGTACATTGTTCAGATGGTTCTGTGACTAATTTGGTTTCATCTTTTTGGTAAATGAAATATGTACACACTTTGTTATATTCAAATTCATTTTCCATTTGGTACACCAGCTATGAATGAGCGATAAGTCTTTCTGAAGTTCTAATACATCATTGTGATCAAAAATGTTTCTGTACACAACACAGTCATCCGCAAACAACCGTATAGAAGATGAAATTCCTGCAGAGATATCATTACCATAAATTAAAAAAAATATCGGACCCAGGACGGAGCCCTGTGGGACCCCTGAGGTAACATCGGTGTATTCGGAGCATTTTCCGTTACGTACTACGGTTTGTGTTCTTTGGGAAAGGTAACATTCGATCCATTTAAAAACAGTCTCATCAATGTTCAGGGTGGTAAGCTTAAACAGTAAGAGTGAATGTGGCACCGTGTCAAACGCTTTCCGAAAATCCAAGAACACACCATCAACCTGTCCTACAGTATCTACGCCCGATATTACATCATGATAAAATTCGACTAATTGTGTTGTGCAAGACAGCCCTCTGCGAAATCCATGCTGCTCGTTGATTAGTACCTTATGCTTGTTTAAATGAGTTATTATTTTTTTCTATAAAATATGTTCGAGGATTTTACACGGGATAGACGTAAGCGATATTGGTCTATAACTACCAACGTCTTTTTTGGACCCACCTTCATGTATCGGTAGCACGTGCGCAACTTTGCAGTCATGTGGTAAGGCACCTGTCGCTAAAGATTTTTCGAAAATTGCATAAAGATACATAGAAATTGGCCCCGCACAACGCTTGAGTACACGCGGAGAAATTCAATCTGGACCACTAGATTTACTATCATCAACGTCCTTCAATTGTTTTTCAATTCCATTAACACTAAGCTCGACAGGAAGCATAGGCGAAATGCTCATAATAGTTTGATGATGATTACAGCTGTGTTTGGGTAAGAATACCGAGTGGAAAAAGTTGCTTAGGCATGCAGCCTTATCCTCGTCATTCGTAATTACCGTGCTGTTATTATTTAACTCCTGTATTCCAAAGGAATCTGAGCCACACTGTTTTAAGTATTTCCAAAACATTTTAGAATTTGATTTCATTTTGCTGCTCAGCTCAGTGAAGTAATCGTCTTTAGCTTTTTCTATCTTTAGCTTATATTCGTGGGTAATCGAGTTCAGTTTTGAAAGTGAGCAACTGATTTGCTTTTCTTGAATGCGCCAAATGCCCTCTTCCTTTTGTTGAGAAGTTTTAATATATATGCGGTTACCCATGATTTTTTGCGCTTTTTTAGCCTTGATGAATGAACACTGGGGATATGGCTATTTGTTAACTCGGAAAATATATTCTTAAATTTGTCCCACATATCATGCACATTGCCCTCCTCAAAAAGACATTCGAAAACAGGGAACGAATTACGAAGTTTTTTAGAATTTGCATCGTAGTCACCCTTGTCCTAAAAGTAGATCCTTCCACTCGTAGGTAACTTCGCACACACTTTTTTCTTTCGAATACAAGCAACAACAGCAAGATGGTCACTAATTCCTGGAATCACAGTCACGTCATTTACGAAATTGGGCGAGTTACAAAAACAACAAGTCTAACACAGCGTCATTGCGAGTAGGGGTGGTAACGTACTGCGTCAAGCCAAACGTGTCGACGATATTTTTCATCGCAAGGTTCATGCGCCCGCTTATACTTATACAGGAATCATTACCCCAGGATAAGCCCGGCAGATTAAAATCTCCCCCCTAGGAGTATTGTCTGGACTGAGGCTTCAGAAAGAATTTCATCTAATGTTTGCATTATGCTAATATTTGAGCTAGGCGAGCGACAAACCACTACGACCAAAAACGCGAAGTTATCAGGCAGTATTATCTTGCACCATACAGACTCCAGTGCGTCGCACTTATAATCAACTTCAAATTACTGTAAGCAAGAGCGAACAAGTAAAAAAACGCCACCACCTGCTGTGAGCCTATCGTTGCGATAGACGACGTAATTTTGCAGAAACACCTCACTATCAGCAATCGACGGCTTTAGCCAAAATTCTGTGCAAAGGACTATATCTGCGTTAACACTCTCAATTGGGCCCAAGAGCTCAGCAACTTTATTAACTACGCTTCGGCAGTTCACAATGACGGCAACTAGTTCCTGACATCGGTATTTCTCCTTTTTTCTAGTTTGTCATCGCCTGCGTACTGGGACGACCTCTTCTTTTTCGTCATCTCACCTGAAAGCCCTGCCGTTAATAATCAGTTTGTCAAAATTCAGCTTCACTTTATTGTTCTTATCCTCTTTTTTGTCATAGCATATTCCCACAGCTTATTCCTGATACTTCTCGATGTCTGAACATCATCCCTATTAGAAAACCACGTTTTAGCACCGCCCCTTAGGCAAGTGTACACGTTCCGGAGCTTCGCAGCATCATCCCAGTAATTGATCGCTGCGACATGTTCAAACTCAGTCAGCCAGTCGTGAACATCTTCACGCTTGCTCTCTGTGAAAGTGGCCAGGCATGAGCGGGTTCTGAACGGTGCAGTGTATTGGCGTGGAAGGTGTCGGAGCTTGCACGGCATCTTGTGTCGAATTCATAGTCACTGCGTCAGTAGTTGGTGTCCCAGGCGGTAGGCCTCGTTGACGGCGGCTTATTCTGTGAACAGGAGTGACCACGGGTGCAGGGCTTGTGTTCCGGCTGCTGGGCGGGGTCTTGGGCATCGGGTGTATCGTGAGACGTTGTACCCAGCACTTCCACCAGTCTTGTCACGTTTTCGCGACAAACCTAATATAATGGGCTCGTTGAGTCGACTAGCCAAGCAGCAGCTTAGATAGATCGTCTTTGTGTTCTTTCACTCATGGATCTCACCCAAGCACACCATGTGGCATTATATGTCGCAGGAGCGGTGCCTGACGTGGCAACGCCGGAGTGATGCAATAAAACGAACGTAAGCGAGCACGCACACCGCGTCACGTCGAAATGAACTGGCGCCTTGACTGTGGCAAGTAGCCATGTTCTCACATGACATGCATCTCATATAATCATGTTTGCAACAGTCACATTTCTTCGGCATCCATTGATGTCACGTAATACCAAAGTTGGCATATGTGAAGCTAGCGAAACAGCCGCGAACGCATCATGAATGTAGCATGTAGTCATGTTGTTACGTGACAGGCATCTCATGTTTATCATGTTTGCACCAGTATCATAACTTCGTAATCAATTCACGTCCCGTAATACCAAATTTGGCATAAGTGAAGCTAGCGGAACAGCCGCTAGCGCATCATGAGCTTGGTATGTAGTCATGTTGTTACATGACATAGTATTCTTTGATTATCATGTTTGAACCGGTCACATACCTTTGTCATGAGTTCACGTACCGTACTACCAAATTTTGTTTGTGTGACGCTAGCGAAACGGCGGTGAGCGCATCATGAGCGTGGCAAGTAGTCATATTCTTAAATAACACGCATGTGATTATTGTCATGTTAGGGTCTGTGACTTGTGTTCGCCATGCAATCACGTCATACCATACCAGTTTTGCAGCATGTTAACGAAACCACCGCAAGAGCTGCAGGACCCTGAAACGCAAATTATGACATTCATGACATACATGTCATGATTTTGATGTTACGACTACAGATATGTTCTTCATACAGTCATGTTATGCCATACCAAGTTTGGTATTAATACCATTTACGAAACGGCCAGGAGAGCTAAAAGTTGTAGATAGATAGATAGATAGATAGATAGATAGATAGATAGATAGATAGATAGATAGATACGCTCTAAGTCGCCGAAAATCGCTAAGAAATGCTTCGCATTTTAAAAAGAAGTGTAAATTTAAGGGCCTGTTTTTAAATTCAAAGCATTTCTTTGCGCACTGCAAGCACTTCTGGTATCTAGGCGCGTATCTGTCGATCCGTGTATCTATGAGTGAGTAAGAGGAACGTAGAGCGGCGTGTTATCTGGCAGAAGTTATGCGAGCGCTGCGAAGTGGGAAGTAAGTTTCCAACATGCCAACTAGTGACGCCAATCGGTTCCGCGAAACACCAGCGCGGAACACCAGTGCATCAAAACAAAGAAGACTCCATCATTCACACGGGTCCCGAGCAGAGCCGTCAAACTCACCCCCAGTTTGAAACAAAAAGGGGAAAGCCGACCCAGGAGCGCGTCTCGCAAGAACTAGGCAAAGCGTAGTCGTCCGGTTTTAAGTCAGATGCCAGGCTCCGGCTCACAAGAGGCTTGTTCCCGAAACGTCCACCACGTGCCGCATGACATCCACCGTCCACCACGTGCCCCTGCTTGACGCCGGGTATGTCACACGTGTTGTGGCGCCACCAGCGACTTCAATGTAGGGCACTCCCTAACAGAGGCGTTGGTGCGCAACTGAAATCATGCTTTTTGTGCGCTGTTATCCCATGCACTGGACGGAAATGCGCGCGAATTTCGGCAGCGTAAACGGTAATGCTGATGTCGCTAAGACAATAAAAATAAAGAAAGAAAACTAGCGTGGAGCTAGGTGCGTAGGCCGTTGGCTTACATGTGCGCGTAGGTAACCATCTAGAACACTGCAGCATGGTGTATGAAGCTAAACTGTTAGCTCGTTATTTGATGTTAAATGAAACACACCGAATACCGTCAGTACTCGTGCAAATAAAGCTGTAGAAAACATTCTTTTCATAAACTCTGTTGGCGTAACCTCGCGATTAAACTGCATGCAAAACTCGATGCATGCAAGGGATGCTGTGCAAACATGAGATGAATTTAAATTCTTACAGGTGATAGGCAGTGATGGCGAACTTTTCAAAGCTTACGTTGTGCGGCTATTAATTGTAAACTGGATTCTTTGCATTTCTCGGGCCCTACTTTCGTCGCGCACGCCTCTTACGAGCGTGTGAATTTATTAGTGATGCTGACCTTGGCACACACTCGGGAGTATACCACGAGCTCCTAATCTTATACATTTCACAGCATTTAAAAATTTTCTGCTGCTCATTCTTTCTGCAGATCTCCATTTTCTTGGCTCTGTAATTTGGCTATTTCTGCACTGAATATTTCTATGCAAAGACTTAAAAATCCACAAATAAGAAAAACAGGAAGTCACTCTCCCCAAGTACTGGGCACAAGTACATGAAAATTTAGTCATCAGATATACATTGGGCACAGTCGCTTACTGGATATTTCTTCTTCAGGAGCAGCGACTCAACTTTAGATGCTTTGCCTTTTCCCGCTTATCGGTTCTATCAGAAATAACGCCTTTAACAAAACCGCGTAACAATATAAAAGATGATTACGCCTTTTGAGAGGCCAGGGGCATGTTGTGCGCACCCAACTTCTCGGGAAAACTTTTCTTTCATGATTGTCAATACATCCAAAATGCTGTCAGAATGCAACTTGTAGCAAGAAAAGCACTCTGTAAACATGTTTTCTAGCTTGCTCACAAAACTGTACAGGTGGCTAGATGGATACAACAGTCCACCTTTGTCACGAAAGGTGGTTAGACGAGTGAGCTGAAAATCTTCTCCTTGAGCTGGCATCGTGAGTAGTGTTATACAAACTTCGCAGTTTGTTTTAATGACGCACTTTCGCGCAATATAGCCAGCAACATAAAAGATCAGCCTGGAATCACTTCTAGCAATATGCTGGTTGTGGTCAATAGGTGCTGGCACTATAGGCTCATTGACAGTGCTTGCACTGCCAACTGAATTGTCTTGTGACAGTGTGTCAGTAGCAGCATTAATCTGCAGCAATGAAGCTAGCTCGCCTTGGTCACAATTCCCTTGGCTAACTGTTTT
Source organism: Rhipicephalus microplus (assembly GCF_043290135.1). NCBI lineage: Eukaryota > Metazoa > Arthropoda > Arachnida > Ixodida > Ixodidae > Rhipicephalus > Rhipicephalus microplus. The sequence continues at coordinate 159,733,956 of NC_134706.1, forward strand.
CACGAGACCATAAAATGACAGACAAGTAATGGTTAGCAAAAACTGAGTTGGCGTGGGGTAATAGTAGTATTTTTATTTACAGTAAGCTGGATACAGAGCTCACTGCAGGGGCAAAGGGCTAAAGGCGAACAGCCTGACAAAGGCCCTTGTCCCTCCGCAGTCGGTGACAGTGCAAAGCTTAAACAATATATATATATTCAATACATTGGTTTCAAGCAACCTGAAATTGTAAACACAAAATTCAAACATAAATACCATAAGAAGTTTACATAACACATTTTAATAATTAGAGGTCACTCTCGTTATAATTCACAACTAAACAATATCAATGAAACAACTCAAAAACAAACACAAAATGCATGCGGATACAATGAATTCCGCTGTATACACTCGTATAATTGACATAGAAGTTTATAAACAATTTAAGCATTTGCAGAGGCATGAGACTCCATTACGTAGTTTCGATAGTGTAGACTGGTGGTTATGAATAAGTTCTTTATTTGTTTCTTGAAAGTCGCACTACTAGCCCTAAAGTTCAATTGATCTGCAAGGGTATTTAAAACCTGAGGTACCTGGTTAGCAATACTTTGTTTTCCATACTTGGTTCTTGTTCTAGGAGCTCGTTTCTTTTGTTCTCGCAGACTGTAGTGTGGTCTTTCGGTGCAACTTTCTTCATATAGCTTAGTCTTTTGTATTAACTGAAGTAATTTAAAATGATATAATTGATCAATTCTGAGTATGGAATGTTTAATGAATAGTGGAGCAGTGCGCAAGTCTTGTAGATTCCCCCTGTAATTTTCAAAGCAGCGCAATATTTTCTTTTGTATAGTTATTAACTTATGGTAATTCCCTTGTGATGTCGTTCCCCAGACTAACATCCCATAACTTACTTTAGAATGGAAGAGTGCATAGTACATACTTATTTTTAACCTCAATGGGATTAGGTGCATTGTTATAAAAAAACAACCAACTATTCGCGCTAATGCGGTGATCAGATGATTTACATGTGTATTCCAGTTTAATTCCTCCTGAAACCATACACCAAGAAACTTTTGTTCCCTAACATGTGCGATGCAATTTCCTTCGAATTTTACAGCTATGTTACCAATAGGTTTGTTTATAGGTCGGAATATCATATAGGTTTTTTTTTGCATTCAAGCGCAGTCCATTTTGCCTTAGCCAATTTGAAAGATTGCTTAAATAATTATATACACTGACCCCAAGTGATATTAGATTGCCTGATGAAAAGAAAACATTCGTATCGTCAGCGTACATTATAAGTTCAGGAGAATGAGGTATATCGACAATATCATTTATGTAGACAAGGAACAATAATGGCCCCAGTATAGACCCTTGGGGGACTCCTTGGTTCAACTTTATTTTTGCAGAAATAGTGTTATTCAGTTTTACATATTGATAACGATCTTTTAGGTAACTTTTAAACAGTTGTAGTGCAACTCCACGCACCCCATAACTTGATAATTTATGAATCAATGATTTGAATTGTATGGAGTCAAATGCCTTTTGAAGATCGAGGAAGAGCCCAAGGGTATATTTTTTGTTTTCTATATTTTCTATTATCTTATCTTTGATATACAATAGAGCTTGTTCTGTTGATTTATTTTTTTGAAAACCATACTGACTTTTTGTTATTATTTGGTGCTTATCAAAAAAGGATGCAAGTCTATCATAAATAACCCCTTCAAATATTTTTGATATTGTTGGAAGCACGGATATAGGTCGATAGTTCGCTAAAGTATTGATATCACCACCTTTATGTACTGCAGTGACTTTTGCTACTTTAAGCTGCTCTGGAAATACACCGTTAGTGAGGGTGAGGTTGATAATATAGGCAAAGACATTAGATATCAATGGTGACACCATTTTTAACTCAACAGAGCCTATCTCATCAATCCCTGATGCAACATTGTTTTTAAGTTTTCTGATTAATCTTTCTACTTCAACCGGATCTGTGGGTGCGAGAAAAATAGAATACGGCAAAGGACACTTATCAGGAGTTGGAGCATTATCTCGCTTTTCATCCGTTAAAATAAAGGAACCCGCATTTATGAAATGTTCATTCATGACATTGGCCAACCTTTCACCACTGAAAACCTGACCATTAATTGTTAGGTCCTGTGTCCTATTACAATCCTTTTTTCTGTTCGTAAGCCCATTTATGACCTCCCATAGCTTCCTCTGGTCATTATAAATGCTTTCAAATAATTTTTCATAGTAGTTCTGTTTAGCCTTCCGTATTTCTGAATTTAAAACGTTTCCGTATTTCTTGTACTCAGCTAAGGCGTCTGTGTTCCGCGAACGGATGAAATGATCATACAATTTATTCTTTATTTTTATGCGCCGGTAAAGATCACGATTTATCCAAGGCTTTCTGCATTTCTTATTTCTGCCACGTGAGCGCTTCTGAAGTGGAAATGCCGCATCATAGCTAGTACTCAATAACGTCATGAATGTGTTATAAGCATCATCAGGATTTTCTTGTCTATAAACAGTGGTCCAATCCATGTTCTGAACTAGCTGAAAAAAATGTTCCCGAGTTTTGCTGTTTTTAATTCGGTGGAAAGATGGTCGTTGCTGCCGGATTACTGACGTATAATACCAAATAAATTTTCTAATGGGTCTTGGCTGGTCTTTGATGTCATTATGTATTTAAATGCTACTTTCCCCGTCAAATAAGAAAGCATTTCTAGCAGAGTGGTTATAGTCACACGCAGTCCAGTCAAGTAGATTATATGCACGTAAACCCGTAGCACATACTTCGGCTGAAAAGGAAGGTCGCACACGGCAGATGTGTCGTCCAGAACTTTGTCCGCTCGATGCAAATTTCTTTCCCATTGCTTCTTCGGGGCTGCATCCTTCGGAACGCCAAACAGAGACGGCTTCTTGCTGCCCTTCACGTGGACGTAACCTGTACGACAGCCTGGCAGAAAACAGTGGTTTCGCCGCTGCGGAAGCATTTTAACCTCGTTTGAGGGTCACTGCTTGTCAGGCCACATCACTGTTCGCCGAAGAACCTAGGGAATTGAGGATGCAAAGCGCGACGAGTTCTAAAAGTAACTAAACTCGCACACACCGACTGCCACTCAAAACAGGCAGCAACTGCCCCAGCGCCAACACTCGCTACATTTAATGCGGTGGTGGCGCCACGCCGCGGAGGCGTGCCGAAGCACGTTTGTGTGACATTGGCGGCGTCCCCGCAATGCATGGTGCCGGCCGGCGAGTGAGCCCACTACCCTATTCTAGCTCACTTTAACCGAGCAGACAGACTTCGAGAGAAACACGTACAGTGTAGAACATGTTTTCCCAATGCCTGCCGTGTCAGCACAGATACTGTACCACAGAGTCACCCGCGAAGCCTTCTTTCCTTTTTCCCACCTGAGGAGGAATAAAAAAAAATACACACTGAGGCCTCATGAGAAAGGGACGCACACAAGAAAAACAAACTGCTGCGTGGAGAGGGGTGAACACACACAAAAAAGAAACGAAAGAAAATAAATTAGGAAGTGAACAAACAGCGCTGGACACAGAAGCCTTCTCGTGTCCAGCGCTGTTCACTTCTTAATCAGGTACTAACTAGCCCAGGTATTGCATGGCATCAAACTAGAAACAAAGGGGCGTTGTGCGCGCAACAGGAAACAAACGCACAGCGGTTCTGGGCCTTAGAAGCGAGTATAGAGGTCAGCGTCACTGAGAGCCCCGCCGCGGTGGTCTAGTGGCTCAGGTACTCGGCTGCTGACCCGCATGGCGCGGGTTCGAATCCCGGCTGCGGCGGCTGCATTTTCGATGGAGGCGGAAATGTTGTAGGCCCGTGTGCTCAGATTTGGGTGCACGTTAAAGAACCCCAGGTGGTCGAAATTTCCGGAGCCCTCCACTACGGCGTCTCTCATAATCATGAAGTGGTTTTGGGACGTTAAACCCCACATGTCAATCAATCAGCGTCGCTGAGACGGCTGACAGTTTTACATGTGGCAATGTTTTTCTAAATCTGTTCATAATTTCTTAAACACTTGATCGTGTTTGTATTGATGTAGGTTGTTCGCAATTCTAGATGTTGAAGGAATCTTATATCTCATTGTTATTATAATCTTGTGATAATTCCCTACTTTCTACATGATGTTTAGCGAGAGATTTGGCTGCAGTAAATGAACATTGCGCTATAGTGTTATTGTTTGCGCTCTCATTTAGTTTTGAGGACTTGTATATTATCACTTTGCTGAGCTCTGCCGATCTTTGAGCCCGAATGTTTCCCGCAGTTAAGCGCTGAAGCACTTTTAGAGAAACCGGCGCAAAAGCCGGTAGAACACAACGGCCGACATGGCAGGCGTCTGAGAGCAGAGGAGGCACTGGTTATCCATACAACTTGTTCTCTGCACAGTAACCTCTCAATCTAGCCTCTCATGGAGGCCAAGATTAGCGCACCTGCCACCAGCTATATTCTTCGTGGTGAGTGAGTTCCTCACTTTCCCCTCTGAAGGGGTGGATAGCCAAATGACGTTTTCCAGTTGCATGCCTAGGTCTTCTGTTAAAGTGTTTAAAGTGTTTTGAGTTGCTTTAAGCAGTTAAGTTGTTTAGGCTGTTTCAAGGTGCGTGTCGTTCAGTGTAATCAGAAGTAAACACGTATTTTCTGCGACGCGGTTGTTACCACTTATCTTGCCTCCTCCCCCAAGTACACTGAAACGCACACAACTTGAAGCAGCGAAAAGCTGAGCCTTGAAGGTTTCGTCAACCCGAAGTGCTGTAGCAGACGACACGTCGTTTTTCTATACACCTATTCTTTGTGACTCATGAGCGGTTCAGGAGAAAGCCGGTGGGCCAGCAAGTAGTCCTCCCTGCCCGTGTCAAAGCGGACTACTTCCTTTCTTAACCTCCTAATTTTTTTCCTCCTCTCTCTTCATATCTGCTTTATACTCTTTCGCCAAAGTGCTAAGCCGTGAACCCAATACGGAATGCACAAAGAAGCGTCTTCGCAGTTCTTTATCTCTAATAAATGACCTCTCATATTACATATAATCTGAACCAGCCATGCGCGGCTTTGCAAACTGAGGACTTCTTTCTCTAGCTCATTTGAGTTCGTGACTTCACTAAGAATTTTAAATATGTGCATGCACGGAGAATTTATAGTACACGAAGATGTCACACCCCCCCAATAATACTTTGTCACTGCAGGTAATTTCACTGCTGTCACTGCTGATTATTTCAAATTCGATTATTAATTTGAGGCCTAAATCATATGTTTGGCAACCGAATCGTTAGCGTTCTGACACTGCAAATTGTTCTTGTCTGATGTCAGACAATAGGTGCTCTGCGATATGGCCGCCACCTTGACTTTTTATAGCATCGAGTGTCAGTTCGACCAATGACTCATAGTCGGTCGGCCCCTGCGTCCTTTTGTACTCTCCCCGCTGTCTGCTGTTAACCCGCTGCGTCGAAGGGACCATAAAGCAAAGCGCGAGGGCACCAGCACTAATTTGGTAGCGCGGTAACATGGTTTCTTGCTCCGCGCGTCTTCATATAACCCAGCTTCTAGTATAAGCCTCCTTAGTACCGTCTACTTTGCCTATCAAGTTAGCAAGACTAGTGCAGTTGCACAATGCTCCAGAGTCTGTGGAAAGCAACAGCAATATTAAGTGGTTTTCGGTCTAACTGAACACTCTTTTTTCACTTGTATTTAATTCTTCATTGCCCGCAGCATAGCACATTTTTAAGGCAGTCAGAGCACCATGTTTGATGTAGAAATACCTTGAAGGGGAGACGTTGGGTGCATTGGCTGAGAAAAAATAAGACTGATTTCACATTTTATTCATCTTAGGTGAGCGCTTAAGGAACCACGTGGGATTTATTTTTTTTTCTTTAGCGTATAACTTGATACGGCACAACATCCAAGCTTCGTTGTCCTAACGTGGCTACTGCGTACAAGTGCACGCCAAATGTAGAAGCTTTATTGGACCCAATTTAAAATAAGTTTGAATAAATTGCTGAGGTCTGTGTTGATGGCTTACTTGTCCATAATGCGTCTATGTCTTAAAAGTTGAAACTGTGAACAAATTGCAGTGCTCTCCCAAATTGACGATCAAGGCAGACAAGCAGCTATATCCCAGTGTCAGAACGGAACATCAATATTTATTTCGTTCCGGAGCAAAAATGAAATATTTTTTATCGTTTTTTATTTCACGGGAAAACTTGGCGATCCGGAACAACTGAGGTCATGCAACGTGAGCAATATTCTGCATAACTGAGGGCACAGAACCAGTGCGTATTTATAGGGCAGGTATTATCTAGGTAAAGATGTGTCCAAATATTTTGGAAAACGAAAAAAAAAGTGGCAATGACAGACCTTTGTATTAATTGAAGCGGGCTTTCACATGCCTTTCACACAGGCCACCCTGAAGCTTGCTTGATCAGAATAATGGTGGCGCATATAAGAAAATAGGGAGTTTTACAATAGCGTTTGCCCTGCTGCGAGCCGCAACGCACGATCGCAGCGACATCGTAGCTTCGAAACCAGCGCTTGCGGGCCACATGCGGGTCGCCATCACCATACGCAATTTCAGATTGTTTGCGTGCGGTCCGCGAACACGAACGCCGACTCGCGTTACGACGCTGCGCAGTTGCAGCGACCGTACCGCAAGAGCTCGCGGTGCGCTATTATAAAACTTCCTAATACCCTCGTTGACGGGCTGCTTCTGAGATTATGCTCGCACTATTAAAAAAAAATTGAGTCTGTTCAGAATATTTCTTATCACTCTTCAGAGAATCAAATATGGTAACTTAGAAAAGCACTTGTTTGCGTTAATTGGTAACGAATTCATAGTAAATATACTTGTGCTTCCCTTAGAAACGTGTTAGTTTATTTTAGTGTGGTCCCGGGTTCTTAGAAGGAAAATCTTATGTTTTTATAGTTAATTTAATTTTGATGTTTTGCAGAAAAAGAAACATTACGAACCGTTAGGAAACTTTTTTTTTTCGCTCTGAAACAGAAACGGCACGGAATTTTTTGCGATGGAACGAAACTAAAATCAATCCGAGAAAGCCTGCCATAGCGTTCGCCTCCCACACGCTAACCCCTGCGGAACTAATTTATTCTAAGGTTTATCAGGAAGGACTGGCTGTTGTCTATGGGACCACGCATTTTCATCAGTACATCGCGCATAGACATGTGACTGTTCTGGCTGACCACAGGCCACTCCTGAGTATCCTAGGGCCCGAGAAGCAGATTTTAGAGACACTTTCGCCTCGTATGATCTGATGGTGCATTACGATGTCAGCATAAGACTACGACGTCGTGTACTGCCCTGGAACAAGCACGGAAGCACCGACACACTGAGCCGCTCACACCTCAGTGAAACCATTGAATATACACCTCAAGTTGGCTGCGTGCTCATGTTCCAAGTGCTATCAAGGCCCTCCACTAACAGCCAACGAAGTCACAATGGCCACGCAAAATGATCCGACATTGTTCAAACTGTACAAAGCCCTGATGGAGGGCAGAGTTCTAAGCTTCAAGAATGAGAACTTCAACGCTTTTCACAAGAGAGCAACGGAGTTCAGCTTTCATCGGGGTTGTATCAAATTGGGATCACGAGTTGTCATTCACGTCTCCGTTCGACAATGAACAACGGCTCTCATTCACGCCTGACACCAAGGCGTGATCACAATGAAGTGTGCCCGCAGCTACATGTGGTGGCCGGGAATCAACAAGGGCACCGAGATAGCTGCAGAGTGCACAGCCCGCCAGTTCCATCAACGCACTCCGCCACGAGCTCCAGCACCGGAATGGGGCAGACCGAGCAAACCTTGGCACACAATCCTGGTAATTCCGGATGCCTACAATAAATGGGTGAAAATTCCCCATGTGAACAAAACAACATCAACAGCTGTCCTCGATTTCCTGCGCTTGTTGTTCGAACTTTCAGATTATCCTACAAGGTGGCTTCAAACAACAAAATCGCATTCGCGACAGCCAAATTAGTTAAATCCTACGTTGACAACTGCATCACAGTGGTGAAATCTCATCCTAACCACCCAGCCACAAACGAACTGGCCAAACGCTACGTGGTAAAGCTAAAACGTGCTCTTGCAAGATACTCTACGGGGTCAATACAGCGGCCGCTTTTTTTAAGCAACTCACAACGGGCCAGACGTGCCAGGTACCGGAGAATATCATGTTTTCTTGTGAGCTTCGAACACACATCTCTGCCATTCTGCCAAAACCACCTTGAAAGGTCACACCAGATAAGCAAGACGCATCGCGTTGCCGGTAACTCCACAAAGGACAACCAGTGGTCGCCCGCTAGTTTCACAGAATGCCCGAATGGACGGCACACATCGTAAAAAAAGTTTCGGCTGGAGATTTTGGCTTATTGAAGTTAAAGCCCCTTCATCGCGTCTTCTACCGGAACACTCACGAAGAGGCTTCAGACCGGGGCTTCCCGCTTCCAGTAAGCTGCAGAGATGCGTCTTACTCTCCACCTCGACCTGGCCCCCCCCACAATACTGAACGCCGCGTGCCCGGAGACTGGCCGACTGTCGGGGCAATCAGTGCGCCTGAGCACTGGTTGCCTGTACTTTGTGCTCCTCGCCTCTTTTAAGGCCCACGGCCGACTCTAAAGCCAGCGCTCGGACCATTTGGACCGTTCTGCGTGCGAATGACTTTCTTGAAAGTAATGAACTCTATACCCTGTTACGTACGCTTGTTACTCCGGCCACCCTGGACATAACACAGCGCACTCTAAGCCAAAGAGGACTAAAGTGGGGTATGCCATTGATCCTTGAGAGAACTAAATGGGCATTCACTGATTTTGAACCAATTTCGGACAAACTGCGGGAGCAATTGCAAGGGTTCAACTGTTACCCTCTAGCCTTTACTCCACTTGGTTTAAATGTTGGTCCAAGTAGACTGCTCCAGTAGGACTAACAGTTGAACCTTCTGGACGAATGGCAAAAAAGAACATGGCGACCCTACACTTGTGCAGTATATTTTATGTTTATGCCAATTTAATCAGCACTGAAGAACGCAGTTGTGGTCATTACACCCCCCCCCCTACACACACACACATCCGCACTATTATTTCAAAGTGAAACAACGCAAACACTGGCCGCCCACGCTATACTACAGAGAAACTATCGAATATATAAAGCACAGTATTTTGACTTCCCATGTAATGCCAGTGGGTGACTTTTACTTAGCTTTTAAAACAATAAACAATGACAACGTGACGTGAAAATTTACATGGACTGATTCGTAGCACCGAAGTGCACCGATCTTTTAAAATGGATAATCTAATGTTCAACATCCCTCCAGTCAGAGAATATGAATAATCAGCTGGCTTTTGATCATGTCGGCTGAACCAGCAATCAAATTTCTGATGCACGAGTCCACGAACACACACAAAGCAGCGGCGCTCACGCAGGAAAGCCGGCAAAGCAGCCAGGCGCGTCGCCGATGTGATACCGTGTCGGCTTGCCGGTGGCGTCGCTAGGCTTACGAGGAGTACGGCTAAACGACCACCGGTGATCGCAACACGCAGCTCGTGTGGAATTTGCGTCGTCGTTACTTTATAGTCACAAATCAATGACAGGTAGGTGTGCAATGTTCCCGGTGTCTTACGGAGTGATGTAGATATTTGTATACATAAAGCAATGATACCATTCACAGGCACGGTTCTTTCATTGTGCTGGTAAGTCGCTCGTTGTGCAGCGCCGTCCACCCGACTTGTCGTATCCACGATCGCCTTCACGCTTGATGTTTCACAACAATTGTTGCATTTAGAAAAAGAAATAAGTTTATCTTAGCTTTAATGCAGAAGACAATATTTTCTGTGAAATAAATTATATGCGACGTTTCCTTCACGTGTGTCGGCAATGCACCCAAACCGGCAGTCAGCTGGATACCGATGACGTAAGAAGCCTACTTTTTCTATATATCCCATTGAATTTGTGGCCAGTGACTCTGTGGGTACACGATCCGTGACGAACAGCTTATTTTTACTAGCGTTGTCAGTGTTCTTCGTAGTTCAAACTAATTCAGCACATTGAAACGTGTCATCCGCATTGCCGGTGTTCGGCAACTTTCACTTGCTTTCGGCCAGCCCGTGCCGGCATGGTGGTAACGTGAGGGCGCTTGCTGTGTGCACTGACTGCGCGTTGTACTTGCCTCTCATAAAATCTTCTATTCTTTTCATAGTGCTTCGCTTTCACAGTGGTGTATAGCCGAAATAACTTGTTTTCGTAATCACCGACCGCGCCGAGCTTTGCAGTGCAGCATCGAGAAAAGGTGATCGCGGCGCAGTTACCCTCCCTGTTGGTCCCTTGATAGCCCGGTGTTTGCGCACGACACGCACTGTCAAGCATTTAGTCCTCGTTGGACGAACCATTAGTTCATTGGTTTAACGACAGCAGTTAGTCCAACTTTGCCGAATTTTAGCTTAGCGTGTGCAAATAGGGTTATTTGTTCCTAAAAAGTTTAACCTCCCCGCCTTTCATCATTATATCTCTCTCTTTCAACTTACTTCCCTCAATATTTCTAATTTCTCGTTAAATTGGAGAGTTGCGTACAAGAAAGAAGTGGATTTATATATTTCTAGATTCGTTATTGATTTCAGAGAAAAACTGCCAGACTTTGGCCAGGGGTGTGTGGCGCAGTGGACGCAACATTGTGGAGGAGGTACAGCAGTATATATAGTGCTGAACGAAATCACGATGATTCAGAACGCAAAACAGAAAAAGGACATGAAGTACGGTGCACAATCCCAAGAATGGCCATAATACACGAAACAAAACAAAAACTACAAAAACAGTGCTCATTAGATTATGTTGTTTGGGTAAAAAGTAAAAAGAACTCAAATACCCACTGTAGCAGAAATAACGTCGCCAATATTAGGAAGCGAGACAATGCAGAATCGAAGCATTGAAGAATCGTGCAGAAGCGAGGCACTGAAACGGAAGCAATCAGTCTGATCAAGATGGGTAATAAACTGAAGTGGACTGTAATATATGTGAAGGTGTAGTTATGAGCTATGTGAAAAACTAATGTACGAAGAAGCTAGTTGAGATGGACACTTTGAAAAATCTCTGGTGGCAAATTGTTCCACTCTGCTTGTGCGGGGAAAAAAGGATACCTGTATATAGGGGCTCAGTCACTCTTTCAAGATCGAAGGCACGCGTTTAGTGGCACAAAATTGGTTCGATATGATTAGTTTTTAGTATTTCCAGCCAACTATTATACAGGAGGTACAACAGCTTCGTTATTTTGCGATAAAATATCCATTCCAGGCTTTCTAGTTAAGCGCTTTCCAGAAGAAGTGACGGAAATGTGTTACATTTAGGCATTGAATATAGATTTCACAGCTTTTCCCTATAATGATTCAAGTTTATCTGTGTTTCCTTGCATGTGCGGGTCCCAGACCGCCGATGAATATTCTAATAATGGTATTACGTACGTTTCACTTACAGTTATTCAGGTTCACTGGATGCCTTAGCGAGTGCCCGTCTTTGGTAGCCTAGTATTTTCCAAGCCCTTTTCTCAATATAAGACACATGTTCGTTCCATCTCAAATAAGATGTGATGACAAGACGAAAGTGTGTATACTGCGATACAAAGGACGAGAATTGATTGCCTAGGTTGTATTAGAATTTTAATGAATCCCTTTTACGGGTAATGGTGATCGCCAGTTTTTCTCGCGTTAAAGGTCATCTGTCATTTTGTGCACCCATCCTGAATCTTAGATAAAGAGTTATTGAAAAGAACCTGGTTGCTTGAAGCGTTAACTACTTCAAAGCACGCAGGCATGTGCGAAAAGCTATAGATTTGCAGGAATATCACGCGTGGAATAATTGATATAAACCGAAAAGAAAAGAGGCCCGAAGACGGATCCCTACGGTATGCCGAATTGAAGCGACGCGGGCGGCGAGTTGATACCACCGTTCGAAATAACACGCTTGGTGAACATTACACCCAATTTGAAAGCCTGACCTGGGATTAGCACAAGTTCATTACTCTAAGAGATAATTAGGATTAATTATTAAAATCATAGAGAACTGTAACTACCACGTAACCTGTAAAACTCGAAAATGTACTGTAAATTGAGGGGTCTATGTGTCTATGTGCTACATACACTGGATGTTCGGAAACGTGTACTTCGTCCTTTTTCACAATACCCTACAGATGTGCTATACTGTGAATCTTTAGCTCAACGAACCCTCAATATCGTTTCGCGGGGTTACAAAAGTGCCTTCCATAGAAAGCCTCTCTTTTCACGTGCACCCTTGTTCAATTTTTTATGGCACCGTATAGAACACCATCTGGACGCTAGATGAAGCTACGAGGGCTTGATGGCTTGATGGTGAAAGGCATGATTTGATAAATTGCAACAGTACTGAGTAGTGTGAAGGACAAATAACATGGGAGGTAGGAAGGCTGCAGTCGACGATAGATTACGCACTGATGTCACACAGGATATATGATAGGCTCAGGGGAATACACATAGATGAATGTTGCTCCAGAAGTCTGGGTAGTAATGACAAACGTATTAATCTAAGTTTTGGAAGAGCAGTGAAAGTGGAAAGGAGACAAGATCAGCAACTACAGAAAAATTTTTATACATAAAGGCAAATAGAAATAGCTAGTAAATAATATGAGAAAGTAATCACTGAGGATATAGAAACAGTGTGGACATACATGAATTTAATTAAACTGTTTGAGCTAGAGCTTGCTAAGGCGCATCACAAGTCACCCCGGAAAAGAAGACACAAACCCATTAGTTGGTGGGATGAGCAAGGTAAAAGAGCCATAGCAAAACGTAAAGAAGCCTCTAGGGAACACAGATATGCTAAGAAGCGGGGTGAGCCGACAGATGGTGTTGAAAGAAATGGGACATTTTTCTAAGCTGTCGAAGGGAAGCATCCCTTCTGATCAATGAAAAGATTAGAAGAAAGGGGGCTCAGTGGCTGGCAGAAGTACATGAAAAGGACAAAAAGGCAGCTGCGAAATTTTGGAACCATCTAAACTCCCCAAGAAAAAAGACGAGCTTGGAGCAGATGTTTATAACTACAGCTCAAGTTACTAGGCTAGAAGGGGACAAAGCTATTTAATATATAAAATAAGGGTGGCAGAAAAATTTCAACAAATAAGTGCCTTATGCACCACAATAGATAATGATGAATCGAGTGGCGCAATAGCTTCGTTTTCACAATGAGAGTTGTAAAGGGCTGAGAAGAGGCTTCCTACTAGTACATCAACAGGCCTAGATGGCGTTCCAATTATGCTGATAAAAACATTGGGTCCGAAGTCTAAGCAGACTTTGAGAGAGGCAGTGAGCAAAATAATAACCAATGGTGAAGTCCTCGATGGATGAAAACTTGGCAGGATTAGCAAGATCTATAAAGGAAAGGGGGAGAAAGCTAACTTAAACAACTACATTCCTATAACAGTGACATCAGTGGTCTACAGGCTAACGACACAGATTTTAAAGGAAAAACTGCAGGCATGGATAGAGGATAAGGGGGTGCTGGGGGAACTGCAGAATGGGTTTTGGAAACACAGGAGTTTGGAAGACAATCTGTTCTCACTGACGCAGTGCATCGAAATAGCAGAAAAAGAACGCTGGCCCCTGTAGCTAGCATTATCGGATATCAAGAAAGCGTACGATAGCGCGGTTGAAGAGGACTTGTGCGGAATACTGGACACAGTAGGTGTGGAAGATGGAGTAACAAATCTTTTAAGGAGAGAGAGAGAGAGAGATAAATATAGGAGAAAGACAGGGAGATTAGCCAAGCTTGGCTCGGTTGGCAACACCTTACTTGGGGTGGGGGAAAAGGAGAATAATAGAAATGAAAGAGATAGAAAAGAAGAGGAGTAAGGAAGAGAAGGATGAATAATTAGCTCGAGACTACACAGCATGGTCTCACACTGTTCTTTTACAATCGGTCGTGAAGTCTGGTGGTGCTTAAGAAGTACAAGAGGGCTTTCGTGGCTTTGCACGTATGGGAAACCGTCGGTCAAGGTCCCAGGATCTTCTCTGCTGTAAGCGGCCATGAATCCAGCTGACAGAGCTTGGCATCCATAATACGTCGTTCAGGCTGGTATGCTCGACAATGGCATAGAATGTGCTCAAGCGTTTACTAGCAGGCGCAGATGTTGCATGCCGAAGTGCTCGCCATTCCAAGGAAACGAGAGTATGCATTCGTAAATGCCACACCCAACCTCATGCGACACGGTAAAGTTTCAGCGCATCGTGGGAGCCCGGATGGCAAACGAAGTTGCAAGTATGGGTCAATCGAATACAGGTGCGTGTTGGAGAAACCCGGCGTATTCTATTGTAGGAGAATTATACGGAGAGCAACTGTTGTAGTCGCCTTGCAGCGTCCGTTCTCATGAGCGGTAGGGGCGTACGCAGGTCTTGGTCATGAGCTGATCGATCATCCGCGCGGTCATTGCCATCAATTCCGCAATGACTCGGCAACCAGTGGAATACAATATTGTGACCTTCCTTGAGCGCTTCGTGGTAGTCGTGCCTCATCTGATATAGTGATTGTTTGTGTAACCCGTGCTGCATTACAAACCATAGTGTCTGTAAGGCTGACCTCGAGTCGTAAAAAATGGCCCATTTGTTTGGTTGCAGCCGAAGACTGTATTTTAGAGCACTTTGAAGCGCTGCGAGCTCTGCTGCTGTCGACGTCGTGGTGTGAGAAAACTTGTATTGAAGCAACATATCATCAGATGGAACAACCACTGCTCCTGTAGAGCTGTTGGAATTAGTAGAGCCATTGGTGTAAACATGTATGCACTCGAAGTACCTTTCGTCCAACTGACGCAAAGTCAATTGTTTCTCGGCTAGCGTTGACATGCGTGCCTTCTTAACGATTCCAGGAACTGATAAGCGCACGTCAGGTTGACGGAGACTGCATAACACAGCTGATGTATGCATCGCAAGTTTGAAGCCAGGCGGTAATATGTCTGATGTTTTGTCACAAAGCCGCAAAACGAAAAATGGGGCCTCCGCGCTGTTAAACTCGCTAAATGATGTGACGGTAGCCTTGATAAGTGCTGAATGTGCGCTCTCAGCGTCTCGACAGTGATGTGCGTTGCGACCGGCCGGCATTTTTCTCTGGTGATAGTCAAACCTTGCTGGCAAAGGTAAAGTGATGTTATTGTTGCAGCTTTCTGTATCCTTGCGTGAACTTGAGGTCGTGTCACGCGGGAAGCCCAAATGGAAATATCATCAGCGTAGATATATATATATATATATATATATATATATATATATATATATATATATATATATATATATATATATATACATATAAATATATATATATATATATATATATATATATATATATATTGTCACGGGGTCGTGACGTGGCTGAAGACAGGAGATTTCTTGTTGGGATTTAACTGTTTATTTGGGCGAACCTGTGCCCGGTAAACAGAAAGTCCAATTACAGCAGCAGTCTCGCACAGATAGCAGTCGCAAACTGATAGCGGCGAACGGAGCGTCGGCCTTCGATCAACAACTGACAAGCGGCGAAGCGCGTCGGCATTTATACTCTTGCCGTTGAATGTTCTAGCGTTATCGCTGGCGGTGGCGTAGCTTCCAGAACAATCTGTACCGTTCGCACAGTGGGCGTGATCTTATCGAAATGATCTACTACAGTCCGGAACCTTCTAGAAAACTGCAGGCGCGGTTTGCGCTGAGAATCGTGCGGTGTTTTTGGACGATAACAAAAACTTGGGAAATGGAACGTGGCATTGCCCCCCTCTGAAAAAAGGCATCGTCCCGATGCTTTACCTAAAGATGAAAGTACAATAATAATGCAAGAAAGTACAATGAATAAATTACGATACAACAATAATACAAAAAAACACTAGTTCAGTTTGTTAACGCGCATGAAACGGCTTGAGGCGCGCGACATGGACGACTTCAGGTCGCGATCGGCGTCGTTGAGAGTTCGTGATGCCGTCGGGGACAACCTCGTAATCAAGTAGGCCGAGCCGTCGAACCACCCTGTACGGTCCGAAGTACCGTCGCAGAAGCTGTTCACTTAGTCCACGTCGGCGTATCGGCGTCCACACCCAAACACGTTCACCGGGCTGGTATTCCACGAAGCGTCGTCGAAGGTTGTAACGGTGGCTGTCGGTCGTCTGTTGATTCTTGATACGGAGACGCGCAAGTTGTCGGGCTTCTTCGGCGCGTTGAAGGTACTCGCTCACATCGAGGTTTTCTTCGTCGGTGACGTTGGGTAACATGGCATCGAGCGTCGTTGCCGGGCTCCTTCCGTAGACCAATTTGTATGGCGATATCTGCGTCGTCTCCTGCACCGCCGTGTTGTATGCGAAGGTCACATACGGAAGAATGGCGTCCCACGTCTTGTGTTCGACATCGACGTACATTGACAGCATGTCGGCGATCGTCTTGTTAAGCCGCTCGGTGAGGCCGTTGGTCTGTGGGTGGTACGCTGTCGTCCGGCGGTGGTTTGTTTGGCTGTATGCCAAGATTGCTTGAGTTAAGTCGGCAGTGAATGCCGTTCCTCTGTCGGTGATAAGGACCTCTGGGGCGCCATGACGTAGGACAATATTTTCGACGAAGAATTTAGCTACTTCGGATGCACTGCCTTTTGGCAGGGCTTTTGTCTCGGCGTAGCGGGTGAGGTAGTCGGTAGCTACCACGATCCACTTGTTTCCGAAAGCCGACGTCGAGAACGGCCCCAGTAGGTCCATACCAATCTGCTGGAAAGGTCGGCAAGGTGGATCAATAGGCTGCAGAAGTCCCGCTGGCCTTGTCGGTGGTGTCTTGCGTCGCTGACAGTCCCGGCATGTTCTCACATAACGAGTGACGTCGGTGGTAAGACGTGGCCAGTAGTACCTTTCTTGTATCCTCGCAAGCGTGCGAGAAACACCGAGGTGCCCTGCCGTCGGATCGTCGTGAAGGGCCTGCAGGAGTTCTGGTCGCAGAGCTGAAGGCACCACAAGAAGGTACTTAGCTCGAAGCGGTGAAAAGTTTTTCTTTTGTAGAAGACCGTTTCGTAGAAAGAACGACGCAAGTGCGCGCTTGAATATCTTCGGGACTTCGGTGGGTTTCTCATCAGCCCCGCGAAGAGCTCCTGTTTGACCCCTCGCATAAGGAACCGAACTTTTTTCTCCTCAGGCATGTCTGGGTCAGCGTGACGGAATAGTCGGGTCAGTTCTTCTGTGAAAATGGCGACATTTTTATTTGGTAGCTGAACCCGGGTCTCTAATAAAGCAGCGGCCCTCTCTTTTCGAGCGACGCTCGCGAACGTTTGCAGGAATGCGCCGCAGAAAACATCCCACGTTCGGAGCGTGGACTCCCGATTTTCGAGCCAGGTCCTTGCGGTGTCTTCTAAATAGAAGAACACACGACGCAGCTTTTCGTCATGGTCCCAGTGGTTGAGGGCGGCCACACGGTCGTATGTCTCTAGCCAGGACTCCGGGTTTTCGAACGATGACCCATGGAAAATTGGTGGTTCCCTGGGTTGATGCATGACCATCGTGGGCTGGGACGCTGCGGTTGTCATTGTCGCTGCAGTCGCGGTCATGGCCTTGGTCTTCCGCGGCTTGTCGTGTAGAAGCCCGTACTCCGGTGGTAGCCCTTGCTGTCGGCGGCTTGTTCGCTGCTCCTGGTTGGCGTCGGTGTCTTCTCCGCGACGTGGGCTATATATATAAGTCGTCCGTGGCAGCATTTCGGTGGGCCCCATCAGAACCAGGTTGAAATAAGTCGGACTCAAAATGCCGCTTTGTGCCGCCCCTTGACTTTTGACATGCTTATTCGTAGGCCCATCTTCAATTAGAACGAACATGGATCTTTTTCTAAGGTAGCTTCTTACCAATCGAAAGACACGACCTTGAAGTTCAGCTGCTTCAAGAGCATTGAGAACAGCCTCATGGGTCACGTTGTCATAGGCACCTTTCACGTCTAAGAACAGAGCTACCGACAGCCGCTTCTTAGCTTTCTGTTGATAAACAGAGGTCACTAAGTAAATGACGCTATCAGTTGAGGACCGACCTCGTTGAAAGCCACCCATAGCATCAGAATAGATTTTGTAATGTTCCAGGTACCATTTTATGCGTGTAAGCAGCATCCTCTCCACGACCTTGCCGACGCAGCTTGCTAGTGCTATACGCTGGTATGATGCCAAATGCAACGCAGACTTTCCGGGCTTCAACAAAGACCCCAGGTGACTGCCCTTCCACTCATCAGGCACCATTCCATCATGACAAGTCTTATTGAAGGTATCCAGGAGACAGCACTGTACCTTCGGGCCTAGGTGACGTAGGGCAGTATAGGACACTCTATCCTGACCTGGGGACGATGAGCATCTGCACGTGTTCAATGGTGCATGAAGTGACTGGAAAGCCGCAAGCATAAGTCCTGTATTTAAGAAAGGTGATCGCTTGTCGCCTCAAATTTACCGACCCGTATCCTTGACCTCACCCTGCTGCAAATTAATAGAACACATAATTGCTACACAAATCGGAAATTTTTTGACTCAACATTCAATCCTAACCAATTTTCAACACGGCTTTAGAAAGGGATATTCGACAGTGACGCAACTAGTTACAATAATCCACTCATTTGCACTTAACCTGGATAACAATAGGCAAACTGACATAATATTTTCGGATTTCAGTAAGGCATTCGACAGGCTTCCACACGACAAAGTGATCTTGAAACTTAAACGTATTGGCCTTCCCGAAATCCTTGTAAACTGGATTGCTGACTATCTAAATAACCGTGAACAGTTTCTTGCTATTAATGACCAGCGTTCGCAGTCTCTACAGGTCACATCAGGTGTACCCCAAGGAAGCGTCCTAGGGCCATTGATTTTTTTTATACATAAATGATATTGTAAATATCATCACCCCTTCTGTACAAATTAGATTATTTGCAGACGATTGTGTTTTGTTCCGGGATATTAACTCTTTAGATGATCAAAATGAACTCAACTAAAACCTTCATAATATTCATCTGTGGCGCAATGAGTGGGGAATGATCCTTAATGCAGAAAAGAGTGTCTGCATGCGTTTGACACGTAAGAAAGTTTTACTAAATAATACGTACCAGCTTGGGTCTTCAACTCTTAGAGAGGTTACAAGCTACAAATATTGGGGCCTAACTATAACTAGTAGTTTGTCTTGGAACATGCATGTAGACAACATGTGTTCAGCTGCCTTTCGGAAACTTGGTTTTCTAAGACATAAACTGCGTACCTGTCCTGCCAATGTAAAGCTTCTTAGTTATTATTCTTTTATAGGACCTAAACTGGAATACGCCAGCATTGTATGGGACCCTTACACTAAGCTTAATATTACCAAACTTGAGCGGGTTCAAAGGAAAGCTATTCGGTTTATATATTCAAAATACTTACCCTCGGATTCACCTTCCGCGCTAATGTCTGCAAACGACATTCAGACCCTTGAATCCCGCAGACGCGAACAACGGCTGGATTTCCTTCAATTATTACTTAATCAAAAACTCGCAATCGATTCATCGCCTTACTTATCTTTTCTGTCCACAAGGAACACACGACATCATCATCCCAATTGGCTAACCCCATTTTTTGCGAGAACCGATGCCTTCATGTATTCTTTTTTTCCGCGAACAGTGTCGGACTGGAACAAGTTATGCGAAACTCATTCATTGTAACGTATGTGTAACGTATTGTAAGGTATGATGTATGCAACGTATTGTCGTTGTTTGGCGTAAGTTACTACTTGTGTTGTGGAACATAGTGTAATATAGTGTTGTAGAACCGGGTGTATTGTTTCTTTGCATATTGAAGTTTATTGTAGTGTATAGAGCGAAGCGTGATGTTGTTACATAACGAAGTGTATTGTAGCGTGTAAAACAAAGTGTGTTTTTCGTATGATGTACGTCATTACGCCGGTGGTATGCGTGACGTGCCCTTCCTGCTTGGAGCACTTAGTGTCCGCAGTATGTAATAAATAAACAAAATAAAAAATAAATAAGTTTTTTTCATAGTGAATGCAACCTCCTTTTGTTGATCCCGTGTGACTGGAACGTCCTGTGGCAATAGATCGATTGGTATAGAGATGTCGCCGGCGATCTTCGCACAAAATTCACCAAAAACATCAAGCTATGAGCGACGTTGTTATAGCACCAGAGCGGCGAAGGGATGACGCTGTTGCGTATGCGAGTGAATACATCGAAGAGTCCTCCATACGGGAGACAAATGTATTCGAGGGTCTAACGAGTCACAAAAACTCTTCCATCGTTGTTCCTGGAGTTTGTGCAGTCGATGCTGCATTTTCTTCTAAATGCGTCTGGATTCTCTGAGGTCACAGATAGATTTCGTGCAACTGTATCGTCTTTGGGCACGTCGGCGGACCACTCGAAGTTGTTTCAACTCTTGGTAGAATGCGGTACGTCTCGATTTTCTCGAACATACCTTCGTGGAAGTCTCCATCGCACAACAAATCACTTATTCAATGGATTCTGGTAGTTCGTGCATGCACTTGCTCTCCACTAGTATCTTATACTCTTCCCAGTCAATAAGCCTTGAGTGTTTAGGGGAAGAAGAACCTTCCAGACCTCTGACTGTAACGTACGTGGGGATCTGGTCACTGCCGTGGGTTTTATTATCTGTGAACCATTGGACTTTCGTGACAATGCTATGCGACACTATTGTGAAGTCCAGCCAACTGCTATAAGTTACTCCTCGGAGATGAGTAGAGCTGCCGTCGTTCAGCACCTGAAGCCCGTGCTCTGATGCGAGATCAACTAGGTTTGTGCCTTTTCGATTTGTCTTGATGCTTTCCTTAAGTGGATGATGGGCCTTGAAGTCACCCATCAATATTCGAGGGGCTGGAGTCGTTGCAAATATATAATTTAATATCTGTGGATCCAGTTGAAGTGACGAAGCTATATATGCGCCTATAAGCGCAAACGGCAACTTCTTTTCAACATATAGACGCACGTCGTGATTTCCATTGTTGCACTGCTCTTTGGCTAACACAAGTGAGTTCTTTACGGTTGTACACAGCAACTTGACCTCGCTCAATGCACTATGAAGAAACGAACGATTCATAGCCCGACAGTCGAGGTATTTCGGAAGAATGTGGTTAAGAAATGATGATAATGGGAAACTTAGTCTCGAAAATATACTGTCAAAACTCAGGCAATCTTAACTGTAGACCTCTGGCGTTCCACTGAACTATATAAGCACGCTTGACTTCTCTCAGAAAGGCTTATGTGGTCTATGGTGCGCCATCTTGTTACTCAAGTCCGACAAGATTTGGTTCTAGTGTGTCCATGACTTGCAGCGCTCATTGAGCCGCAGGGATCTGTAGACTAGCCAAGAGTGCGAATAGCACTCATGAACGACCTCAATACAGAAAAAATTGTATCTCTTGCGCGGATAGACTGCTTCTGGGGGCATATCTGTTGTAGACTGTCGATGTTGTGGTTCCGTAGACACGTGTACCCGTGCTAAAGTGGGCCAGTCAGAGCCAGATGTTCTCTGTTGCGCCACAGTGTCTTCCGGCACCTTTGGACGTACCCCACCTGGTGGCGGGGGCGGGGCCGGGGGAGGCCGCTGTGGTCGTGCCTCCATCGTGGCGGCGGGGGCGGTGGCGGTGGCGGCGTAAGTGAAGGCACATTCGGCACAGGACTGCTTTTTCTTTTCTTCGAGCACCGCCGTTGACGGGAACGCTGTCGTTGAACAACCATTACCGCTTCCTTTCGTGAGGATCCGTTTTTCACCATTTGTCTCAGAATTCTCTTCTCTTTTTTATTACTAGGCAGTCTTTGGGTGAGGTCTTATGGTTCCCGTTGCAGTTGCTGCATTTTAGGGGAGTTTGGCACGCCTCTGCTTTGTGGGTTCTGGCGCGACGTGTGCATGCTTGCTTGTTGTTACACACAGCACTAACATGACCCAGTTTTAGACAGTTGTGGCACTGCAGTGGCCTTGGCATGTATGTCGGACAACGTGACGAAAGTGACCAAGCTTTACATGTGATGGGACGCAATCACCTCTGAATGTCACCTTGATGCAACGGGATTTGCCAAGCCGGGATACTTGCAATATGCCCGTTGCTTCAGTAGCTGGCTTTATCAGCACAGGAAGGTCTGCGTTCGGTATGTAAACATCAACGTCATAAATGACGCCAATCGTCGTGTCACTATCCTGCTGAACGTAAGCACTGAGATTGATGCCTCCAAGCTCCGTGACAGTTCGCAAAGTATGTAGCGCAGCCGGGTGCTCAACGTCTATGGTCAAGATGTTCTTCCGTGGGTTGAGTTTAATATCCTATATCTCATTAGGCACGATAGCTTCGAGACGCGCTGATATCAGTTGCCTGTTCATGTTCTTCAGGCTGATCGAACAGTCGACAGGAACAAAAAGTATGGTATGGCGTTTAGAACTTCACGCAGCCTTCACGGTAGAGACGCTAGCTGGCGAAGACGCGCCGACCATTTTCTTTTAGCTTTACGCTTCACTGCAGGGATGAAATCGTCGTCGCTCTCTTCACTACCCGTGGTGTATAGTTCAGTGCTGCCGTCCTCCTGGCTGTTGCGCTTTCTTGATGTTGACGTTGAAAGTGACGCCAAGTTCGCATTGCGTACTGTGAGGCCTGGATCTATCGCTGCCCGAAGGAGAGCGATGGTCCTCGGATATTGCGTAAATTCATTAACAAATCCACGAACGAAGTAAGCAGCGTTCGGCAGAAAAACACCTCATCGTCGTCCCAAACTTTTAAAGGATATCTATAATTGTAACAAGAGAGTTTTAAAGTGGGAAAAACAGGTATTCAAACCCATAGAGGTAAAACAGGGGCTTAAGCAGGGGTGCCCTCGGTCACCCTTGTTATTCATGATGTACCTACAAAGATTAGAGGCGAAATTAGAGAGAGGTGGACTTGGCCTCAACCTCTCTTTCGTCAAAAAAGGAAAACTCATTGCACAGGCACTACCAGCATTGATGTACGCAGATGATATAGTGCTAATTGCCGACAACAAAGAAGATTTGCAGAGATTGATGGACATCTGCGGTAATGAGGGAGAGAGGTTAAATTTCAGATTCAGTAAGGAAAAATAAGCAGTCATGATTTTAATGATAACGAAGGTAGTTAGAGTACAGGATGTCACGCTAGAGATAACAGATAAATTAAACATCTGGGCGTATGGATAAGCAATGGGACCAAGTACCTAAGGAAACACGAAATATACGTGGCGACTAAAGGTAACAGGATTGCAGCAGTGATGAAAAATAGGGCACTGTGGAATTACAATAGGTATGATGTTGTGAGAAAAGTATGAAAAGGGGTCATAGTTTCTGGTTTGACGTTTTGCAATGCAGTCTTGTGCATGAGATCAGAAGTTCAAAGAAGATTAGAAATTAAGCAACGTGGAATAGGTAGACTTGCCTTAGGAGCTCACAGGAATACACCAAATCAGAGAGTAGAAGGTGATATGAGATAAACATCATTTGAGGGCAGGGAAGCTAGCAGCAAGATAAAATTTGGGAAGCGATTGAGAGAAATGGGGGAGGAGTGTTAGGCTACGAAGGTATTCAGCTACTTGTACATAAAAAATGTCGATACAAAATGTAGGAAGCGAACCAAAAAATTGACATGTAAATACTTGGAAAACAGCATGGGGCCCAACCAAAAAGAATTATCCGTTAAGAAGAATGTGAAGGAAGCTGAGATTGATATGTGTAGAATTGGCTTGATTAAGAAGTCCGCACTAGAGATCTATAGAACTTTTAAGCAGAGTACCAGTCCTCAGCCTCACTACGTAAAGAAAAAAAATAAATCTAGTTTTTGGTTCACTAAGTATTACGACTTGGCGGCGTTAGCAACCGCCCGATCTAAAGGGTACAACCATATCAATCCTTCCATCCATCGGCTGTCACACCTTGAACAAAACTGGCCTTGGAATTTTTTTACCACGTGATTCAGACACGCTCTATACCATCATAAACCAAACACACGCCAGTACCTAAATCCAAGAAAGTAATTAGATATCTTCCAGCACGTCTCCACGGTAGCGATACAAATGCGTTAAAACAGCCGATATTTCCGAGGGTGCCCATAGGCGCTGTGCATTATCTTCTAATAAGGTGGGAAACTCGCACTATTGCAACCACAATATGAAACTCCGGTAAAAGAAAGGTTCATACAGTTGCTACTTAAAACCGTGAACTCAATGAGAAATTCAGAAATCAAGAGGAGTTATTATCGTTTGCTCTCCGGTC
This sequence comes from Rhipicephalus microplus, assembly GCF_043290135.1. Classification (NCBI taxonomy): domain Eukaryota; kingdom Metazoa; phylum Arthropoda; class Arachnida; order Ixodida; family Ixodidae; genus Rhipicephalus; species Rhipicephalus microplus. The sequence goes on from NC_134706.1 coordinate 159,758,211, forward strand.
CCATAAAGCACGCCTCCTGCTCGTTGTTATTTGGCATTCAGGTGTGCCGTTTGAGAATGCCGCACGGACGCGACCATTGGGCGGACTATGTCATATGATGAACTTCATTGAGAGAACAAGAGTAGAGGGGCAAGACAGTGAAGTGTGGGAGGCCGAGCACTAAGTTCAGGGCCACTCGATCTGCCACTGGGACACGGAACGCTCCCGGCGAGCGGGTGAGAGGGGGATGAGTGGGAAGACCATGTGATGGAAATATTCCAAGCCTCGGCGTATTTTCTGTGCGGCAGCAGCAAAATACACGTGAAATCGGTCAGTCATTTCTTCATTAGCTTAATACATAGTATATTTATGCAACCACGTATTCAGCAGATTTCGAGCTGTCATCATGATGCGAAGTGAGTGCATTCGTCGTGCTGGTCAGGCAGACAGAAACCAGAAATTTACTAGGGAAACTGACACGCGCTACATCTATTGTTAACTGCAGCAAGTATATCACGTTCAACGCTTGGTGGCGCTGACCTCGGTCAAAGCGAGTCGCGGCCACGCACCGGAGTGTTCGAGTTGAAGCTGCTGGCAGCTGTACCTGTTCGACCACAGAGACACTTCGGATTCCAAGAGAGCACTTTTAGCGTGTTTTTGAGGGCTTCTGCTTTCCCAGTAGAATAGGCCAACAGTTGCAGAATGCATAATTTTTTTGCTGACAATACGGCTTTACGAGCTTGTCTCCGCCCCCTGCTATTCATCATTATCGAGTGTTTTTGATATGGCGGGGCGACTCGTGGTCGCATGCACATATTGTCAGTGCACAGGGCCTGACGGTGTGCTCAGCGCGTTGAGGGCGGCTTTTACGAAGCGACCTTTAGCGTGAAAGCTGATGGAGCTTGAGCCTCCGAAACGGCTACCAGTGGACGTCAGCCGAAACACGGCCTAATATGGGAGAGAGTGTGACGACAAGCGTTGCCCAGGGTACAGTGGCTAGAAAAGGAAAGCGTGATGAACGCGTCGGCTAGCGCGTAACGCCTTAAGAGGAAACAGTCAGGTGGCGCTCTCACACGTTTGCACGTCACCCAAGGCAGCGATGCGCTGCACAAAGATGGAAATCAACCGCGTGCGCGGGTAATGTGAAACATATAAAATACATTTGGCTGCTCGTGCATGGCCTCAAATGGTGATCGAGAAAATACGTTAATTAGTTTCAGGAATAACAGCATGCCTACGCGAGTGCGCGACTGAACTGAAATCTCGAAAGGGTGCTGAAAGTGAGCGCGTGACGGCACTGAAACATTTCATCAATGTGAAGTGGTAGAAGAGTGGAACGATGAACTCATTTTTGAGCCATTGTTTCCAACACCTTCCATGGGGAACCATCATTTCCTTAAGCCATAATTTGTAAATAAAGGCCCATCATTCGTAACGTTAAACTCAGAGACGGCACTCTAATGAGCAGTATCTGGGTGAAAATTTTCATTTTCTTCACACAGGTCCTACAACACATTTCTGAGTAGTGACCCACTATTTGTTTGCAAGAATTCATTCTTAATAATTGGTCGCGCGTCTTTTTTATCCTAAAGAAAAACATGTTTTTTAGTTCACAATCGCCCTACACCCTAAGCCAAAAGGGAGCAACGGGGGTATAGGGGTTGCTCCTTTCAGGGAGCAATTGCATTGCCACTCCCATTACTCCCCTAAACGGAGTAACTGCAGAAGGACGAACCGTTTTTCTCCTTTTAGTTTCTCCTTCGGGGGATGAACAGTTATTCCCTCTAGTTGCTTCATGCGGACCAATCCTTACTCCCTCCAGTTGCTCACCTAATGCCAATGGTTACTCTTTACCATTCCTCCTGCGTGTTCGCAGTTACTCTGTGAAGACCAACTGCACATGCTTACAGTTACTTCTCGTGAAAATGACTATTTATCTCGAGTATGCTTGTCACACGCTGACACATGGCGAGAGCTCCTTGGAAGAGCACAGCTGGGGTGCTTCTAACACCAAAAGTGGACAATATTAAAAGAAAAAGAAATGCTTTATGGTTTTTCCCTTTTTTTTGAGGCGACGTGTGAGCACACGTAGAAGTAGAATTCGCCACACCACAGCCAGCACTAAACAAGCGCCATAAAACATCAAAGGTTTTCTGCGTCTTCCATAGAAAAAACAATCTTGAATATCTAGCATAGGGCTGTCTGCGTCATCATTGGAGAGAGAAGGGCAACTTCTACAATTCTGAAGGACAAGAGTTTCGCAGGACTGGTGTTTCCATCAGGCCAGCGCAGCGGAATGTCACCGCAGGCATATGTGAAGCATCTCATCGCTGCAAGAAAAAATGGAAGTGTGAGGTATAACATGTCAGACACTTCGGCAGTGGTGCGCGCTGAGCAGCATCTAAATGTTGCGCTTGCTTTTACAGTGCTGTCGGACCTACAAGGGGAACTGCTGCTGCCCAGCTCAGATAAGACGGATTTACGCCACGAGCTCAAAAGTATCCTGCATCAGCTGTGTTGGCGCGTGGAAGACGAGGCAACGCCCACATTTGCGAGGATTGCCTGAAGTGCCAACGGCTTTAAAAAGGCCAGTGCAACGAGAATTCGACACAGTTCGGCAGCGGTGCGCGCCTGAGCAGCACCTAAATATTGTGCTTGCTTTTACATGTAGGCAGCATTCTTGAAAAATCCTGTTATGCTTTAGAAGTGTGCACTGCTGCCGAACAATTTGTCACTTGTTTTGTTTGCATAGTATTTGCTGTTGGCTTGCTGTTTGTTTTACTGTTGGTTTGCTGTTGCAATGGTTAAAGAAATGACAAAGGCCTTCGAAGATTTCAAGGGTGAACGTAGGCTAGAAATCAGAGGCTTAAAAGAAAAATTTGAGGGCATTGGGGAAATCACGAAGTAGTTATAGGAAAAGTATTGAAACAAAACAAAGAACTTCGTGCCCAAAATATGAAACTGACAAACAAACTAGAAGAGCTGGAACAATATCAGCGTTCTAACAATGTTGAGATTAAGGGCATTCCGCTTGAAGGTGAACCAGTCGCTATAATCAAACAAATTGGTGTAGTCATACAGGAGCTGACACTGATGTTTGTCACCGTGTGCCTACTGCTCGGCACGACGAATCAAACATAATAGTCTGGTTCATCCGTAAAACAAAAAGAAATGCTTTCCTCAGCAGAGCGAGGAAATCAAAATTGAATGCAAAGCAACTTGGATTCCAACCCCTTCCAAAGTTTATGTGAATAAACATTTAACCCGCTATGGCAAGCAACTTCTCGGTGCCACAGTACAAAGAAAGAAAGAAGTGCGATGGAAATTCGTGTGGACTGCAGGAGGCAAAGTGTTTGCAAGGAAAGATGAAAACTCACCAGTGTTGAGGATCGCATGCATTGGTGACACTGAAAAGATGAACGAAGGAACGTAGTGCGCGGTATTCCGGGTGTACTTGTAGAGTGGCGCATATGTAATGGACAGTCCTGAAGCATGTAGCTATTACGATGTTGCCACTTTTAACGAAACATTCTCATGTGATTCTAAACCGTTTAAAATCCTACACCTAAACACGCGTAGTATTAGAAATAAAGAGCAACAACTTAGTGACTTGTATGCCTCGATCACCCTCAGCTTTGATATTCTGATGTACACGGAAACCTGGCTAACAGAAACGGAAAAACCACCACATTTCCACGGTTACTCATATAATAGTTTCGTGCGGTCAAGCGGTAGAGGTGGTGGCATAGCAATTTATGTTAAAACGTCATTAAGGCATGCAATTATTTCTGAGTGTTCAGTAATAAACAGCAACGTTGAATGTATTTTGGTTCGTTTACAGAAATTAATGGTTGTAGTAATATATCGACCACCAATGGGCAACAAAATAGACTTTTTTGAGTATTTAGAGCGTATGATTTCTTTTCTATGTCAATTTTCGATGCCTTTGGTGATAATAGGGAACGTGAACATAGATATGTTATCGAATAACACTGCAGCTACAACGTTTATTGAAATCATAGACTCCTTTGCATGCACCATTCTTATCACGGAAGCCACAAGATTAACAGAAAAAGTGCAAATTCACTCGACATATGTGTAACAAACATTCATTCCCGAGACTATTTTTCTGGACTGCTAACGGCTGACGTAAGCGACCATTTACCAATTTTTTGTTTACTGCCAAATATGCAAGTCCAACGCGAAACCACAGTGGAAGCCTTATCTCGCAGCATTAGTGCTGCAGGCTTGGAAGTGTTTCGCTCACATATTCAATCAGTCGATTGGACATGCGTGTTTGAGAAAAGAAATCCGAATGCAGCATACGAGGCATTTTTCGAAAAACTTAGACTATGTTATAATCAAGCATTTCCAATGACCTTGCGAAAACCAAAGCCCAAACGTGCAAGGAAGCCGTGGATTGATGAAAAGCTATTGAAATTGATTAAATAAAAATAAAATGTACTACACATTTGTTTGGTCACGGAACTTGGAGGCGTTGTCAGAGTTTGAAAATACCGAAATAGGTTGAACACTGACTTAAAGCGTACGAGGGAAACATATTATAAAAAGTTATTTACGAAAATAAAAAAAATGACTCTAGGAAGGTGTGGGACGAGGTTCAGAATCTGATGTCACAGAAAAAAGAGCCACCACCACTATGTTTTCATACTAATGCAGGTACCTTATCTGATAGTGGCGCAGCGAATAAGATGAATGATTACTTTGTCACCAGTGCAGAATATAAAAACGATAGCAATATAGCTCCCTGTGTTACATTAAATGAGTGTGGGCTTATAAGCTCCGTGTCACTATCCCCAGTGACATCAGAGGAAGTAATACAATTGATAAACCAGATTGAAAATAACGTAGCCGCTGGCTTTGATGAGATCAAGGCAACTCCACTAAAATAGGTAGCTGATATTATAGCTCCAATGATCGTTTATATAATAAATAAAATGTTCGAAACCGGTATTTTCCCAGACAGCCTAGAAATAGCGAGAGTGTGCCCAGTCTTCAAGGATGGTGATAAACGGCTATTCACAAACTACAGGCCAATATCCGTTTTTCCTGTTTTATCTAAGGTATTTGAGAATGCAATAAACGTACGCTTGTACAAATTTTTTGACGAGTACAATGTGATCCGTGAGGCTCAGTATGGTTTTCAACAAAAAATCTTGTGAAGCAGCTTTGCCTAATATTAAACATAAACTGATCACAAACATCGAACATAGACTGTACTCACTAGGTTTGTTCATAGACTTCAGAAAGGCGTTTGATTCGGTATGTCATGAAGTATTAACGGCTAAACTTAGCAAGTATGGTGTACGTGGTGTGGTTCTTGAGTTAATGAAAAACTATCTAACAAACCGTCATCAATATGCTTGCATAAACAAAAGTGTGTCCACTTACTTAAACATAACAAGAGGAGTACCACAAGGGTCAATTCTTGGTCCTCTATTGTTCATAATTTATATAAACGACCTGTGTGATATCCCATGTTCTCCCAAGTTAATAATGTATGCAGATGACACTAACATTATCTTTAGCGGCACATTCATTCTAGAGCTTGAACACCAGGTTATTAACTACCTACGAAAGTTGTCCGCGTATCTTAGTTTGAATAAACTGCAACTAAATGTTAGTAAAACAAAATACATTGTCTTTGCCTCACCTAATAAGCCGCGTAAGTATACTTCAACTGTTCTATTTGAGGGCAAAGAGATAGAGCAAGTCACCAGCCAGAAGTTCCTAGGTTTATGGTTTTCTGAGGGATTGACATGGAACACACATATAGAAAAACTAACAGTAGAACTCAGTGAAACCGTTGGATGTTTATATAAGCTCAGCCCAGTCTTACCAAAATGGTTACAAATAGAGTTATATTACGCCCTTTTCTACTCTTAAATGACATACGGTATCTTGGTATGGGGTACTACTACACAAACTAACTATCAAAAATTACTAGTTCTGCAAAAAAGAGTTTTGCGAGAATTCGAGCAATACCATGGTATTATCAGGGACTTGAAAACCAAACCACTCTTTGGAAAATACGCATTAATAACAATAACAAAACTGTATCATTTCAAACTGCTGCAGTGGATTAAACAAAACAAGCCACAGTGTCTTCAGAACCCGCCTGACACCACTCATTGTACTATGCGTCAGCAACGCCGGAAAATCCCAGCAGTAAGGACAAGTTATGGCAAGCAACACGTTCAGTATCAAATACCCACAGTGTTAAATCGTTTACACGGTCTCATAGATTTAAATTCCGTACTTTCGAACACCATCATCAAGTCCATCCTAATGAACCATGATATTTAGTACGCTTATTGAAGTTTCTGTACTTGATTCGTTTCATCCTATCTATCAATTTGATTTATGTGTTGTAGTTGCTTTTCTTATGTTTTATTTTACATTCTGTATTGAAGTTTCTGTTCAGATGACGCTTTTGTGATAAAGTGATTGTTCTAATGTTTTCCCTGAAATAGTGTGACAAGACCATGCTAAATTTTGTTGTGTTATGGTTTATTTATTGTGTTATTTATTTATTTCTGTGTGTTATTTGTTGTGTTATACATTTATTTCTGAAAGCAATATATCTTAAGGCATGAACAGATATTCTGATTCATTGTTTGACAGTGTCACAGATAGCTTGCTGATACTTGTATACCTGGGCACAACAATATGTGAAGCTTTTATTAGTTCAACGTCTTGTTTGTTCACAGCCGAACAGGTTACTGCTCCGTTAGACAAATTGAAATAAGCACACCGTGGTTTCCAAAAAAAAACATCATTAGAAGTTAGCGCCCGGTGTGAATGTCTGCCTATTTATTGTGTACTGCCTTCTACATGTGCCACAAAGACCTTTGTTGAGGATGTGCTACCATTCAGGCCAACATCGCATACTTGGTCAACGTGATGGAAATACAAACATTAGGAACACTGCCACCTCTAGTGAGAGCATAACACTTGAGGATCTTGGAACAGCAAGGAGGTGCAAAAAAAAGTTAAGCCCACACTTGCAGAACATTGAACGAGAACTTTTTTGAGTGGGAAAGGTCAACATGCTGTGGCACTTTTAAACCCACGAAGCATCTGCAGAAAACAGGGTAAAGGCGAGTCAAGAAATGCTGTTATGAAGGCCTGCGCATGGACAGCTTTGCGAATCTAGGCCCAAGTGTTAAGCTTTGTGCAAGCCAATACCCGTGTAAATAGGGAAAGCGTACATTTAGTAGCACTAGCGTAAACAAATCTTGACAGTTGGCTTTCTTGTACAAACAGCAATCCCTGCAATGAAAACACAAACAATTTATCTCAACGGTAGCAGTATAAGCACACACATGGGCCAGCGAAGCCATGTCATATTGTCAGTGCCAGTGTAACGGTGTGGCATGATAAAGTATTCGCTATAGTTTGCCCCCGAAAAAGCGATGCCTTCATATACGTAGTACAAAAAGTCTACGCTTACCCAAATTCACTTGCTTTCTGTATCTTAGCATCATTGGGGGTATCATTATCTGCAGTATAACCAAATTCTTGTCATACACCTGAAAAAAAGCAGTAAAGAACATGCATCAAATATTGTTTTATTTTGTAGCAGTGTAGTCTGGTTAAAAACAGCCAAGTGGGAATCAGCCTAATTATGTGCATGCGGCAAATTCCAAATGGCGTTGTTGAGGTTGTCGAAATTTACGTCGATTGGTATTAATGTCAAATTGTGACTTCAACCGCTTTACAAGTAATCACAGTGCATAAAGATTTCATGATGCAGAATAATGACAACGCTAAAGTCAACCTACAACATTTATGATTCTCTATCACAATATTTATTTTTGCGAAGGTTTTGCATCACTAAAGAAATCCGAAAGATTTGGGCCATTTCTCCTCCCATTGTTCTATCCATATGTAAAGTGCTCGCTTGATGGTGCGCTTATAAAATAATAGGTTCAGGGTAGAGATGACGCAATGATGTAGGCAGATTTTTTTAGGCGTGCGGCGAGGGGGGGGGGTCTGTTTATCTGAATTGGAGTCTGGGCAAGCAAATATGGTCGTCAAATTGGGCTCCCTACGCCCGACCTAAAGAGATTCTGTGTGCTACCGCCTGGCTATGCTAGTGAAGTGATGCGACCATGTTTTGTTCACTTACTGATTTACATACACTTTACAGCTCTAAAAAAATGCGCCCCGCTGCGGTGGTCTAGTGGCTAAGGTACTCGGCTGCTGACCCGCAGGGCGTGGGTTCGAATCCCGGCTGCGGCGGCTGCATTTCTGATGGAGGCGGAAATGTTGTAGGCCGGTGTGCTCAGATTTGGGTGCACGTTAAAGAACCCCAGGTGGTCTAAATTTCCGGAGCCCTCCACTACGGCGTCTCTCATAATGATATAGCGGTTTTGGGACGTTATACCCCAGATATCAATCAATCAATCAAGCTCTAAAAAATGCGGCCGAAGGCCCCAACACCCAGCCGTTAACGTTACATAAAGCCAATGATTGAAAAGTACCAGTATGAAGGCAGCTACAACCCCGCCTCAATGTCTTTTCAAGCGAGGTATTGTTGCGAAAAGGAAGTTTTAACTGCAAAAGTTCACTGGCACTGCAGTGGTGACAGAGAAAGCAAGAGGGTATGCAGGCGGCAATAATCGAGGTAATTTAGTCCACAACAGTAGCAATTGATACGGTGAATACGCAAGAGCAAATCGTTTTTCTTTTGATAGCGTAACCACTCAACAATGTATTTGGAGAAAAAAACAATGAGCCAGCTGTTCGAGAACTCAACATTTTTCACAAGCTGTGAACAAGGATAAATTTGGGGTTAAAAACGCCCCAACCAATGCTAAACTGTAATTACCCCCACTGTAAGAGCATTAAATGTTGCTGGAAATGCCACTCACCTGCACGCCGATGCATGCACACTCTTTTGTCGTACGAGCGAACAGGCTTGCAGATAGCTGAAGACGTGTTTACGTTGGGTTCGTTCCATCCAGTAGCAAAATACACAACAACATTGCACATCTCTAAAGATAAATATACACTAACCTTCACCACGATTAAGTAGAAACGCAAATCTGCGACACACACGCACGATCAAAACATAGCACACAAGCTCGTATGTTCATGTGCTCGCCGACCACAAACCCTATGAATATTAGTAGTGCGAACGCGAACATAGTTGCGCCAAAAAAAAAAAAAAACGTCAAGCAGTGGCAGCACAGGCGTCAGCGCAATGCTTTCAATGTGTTCTCCTAATACACTTATAAAAAAACTTAGGTATACTAAAAGTTTTAATTATTTATAATGATTTGAGTTTATGTTTGTTTAGTGCTAGCACACATAAACATTGAATAATGATCACCTTGGAAAATAAATCGCGTGCTATACTAGCGCCACACTTGTCATGTGGGCGCAGATGGCGCAGATTTGTCCTTCTGCCCTCGAACTGCACGTTGAAGCAGGCTACTAAGTTTGACGGCTGATGAAAAGTGCGTCTGGGTCTGTTTCTTTTTCCTCCGATATATTTGGCGGTGGGGGGCGGGGCGGCTCCTTTTGTACGTGTTTCGGTACTTGATCGGCTTTGACGCCCTTCCCTAGCAGACGAACGGCGTGTCTAGGCTTTTTTTACATCCTTGTTTTGCACGTGTTTCTGCGTTTGGTCCGCTTTAACGTGCCAACTCTCCATGCTACGGTGTGTGTTATGCATTTGCGGTAGCTGTACTTTCAGGCCTTCTGTGTTCAGCCAGCGCTGCTATTTTATTATCTGCGGATGCTAAAACAAACCACTGTTTTGGTTTGGTGAAATTTGGCACACAGAACAAATAATAATCTGGCTCATAAACATCCATGTGGGTGGCATGCATAATTGTGTGCGATGTCCTTCAGGGGAGTAACCGTTGCGTGAAGAGAGCATTTACATCGGTTCCTCCTTTCGTTGCTCCCTTAGAAACTTCAAACTAACAGTTGCTCTCCCATTATCGAACATGTCGGCAATCTTGTTCCGCTTGAACCTCTCGGGGAGTAACAGTTAGTCTGAAGGACTAAAAGTAGCCGTTGCTCGTATTTCGGCTCTTTTTGGCTTAGAATGTACAAAAGTTTGGGCTGGAAGCCTAGGCGACGCTCCTGCACTTCAGGTGCAATTACTCTTTTCACGGGAAGATGGTTGCTCCTTGTGAAGTGACTGGTTAAAAACGCAAATGGGTGAGCAAAAAAAACATATTTTCACTTCAATGGTGAAGCTCAGACCATGCTGTGCGCTGCCCAGTGTGATATCTTTTTTTTTTCAATCAGGAATCAAGCTTTTTCAAGCTGACACTGTGAAGCTCGTCGTAGCTAAACCACTTTGGAAAGGGGATTTCAAGGGCGTCTACAAATACGAAGAGCTTCTACGAAAGGCTTACCCATAGGCGTCCGCACAAGGGGGGCAAAGGTGGTGGACGCCCCCCTCCCCCCAAGTCACCTTGGAGGGGGGCGCTAACTCTGCTCTATACATTCATTAGGCAGTGGGACAACTTTTAAGTCATCTGAAAGGCGGGTGCAAAATCTGCCTCATACACTGAATTATTTGGGAGGCGGCGCTCTGCAATGAACCTTCACCCCCCCACTCCCTGAATGGCAACCACGCCTATGGGCCTACCCCTTTCAATGCGGCCACTTTTGCCGTTCACAATGAGCTGGAAGAGCCGGGAGATGTACCTCTCGCCGAAGTGCAGCTCACACACAGCCGAGTTTTCTTGAAGCAGCTCGTCAGCACGCGGGATCGCTCTCCGCCACTGCGCAAACATATTCGTCCTTTGTAACGTCGAACGCATGCTTATTTTTAGCTGACTTGTAGCTGTAGTGCACCCTAGGACGAAGCAAGAGTTTTGGCACCATGATAGTGCATACAGACGCAATGGTGTCACAGTTCCACTACAATAAAAAAAGAGGACGAACGCGCCCGATGAAACTGTCGGAAACACGCAAACAACGTGGATAGATGGATGAATAGATATGGCTGTATCCTTTATATTGAGCGTTGGCTAGCACCACCAAGCCGTAATACCTAATGAACCAAAAACTAAATTTATTTTTTTTCCTTTTAAAAAGTGAGGTTGAGGATTCGTACTTTGAAGTGGAGGGTTTAATTTTCACTCGTGCCTTGACTTTAGCCACCAGTCAGATAACCTCCTTCCAGTTAATTCTATCCGCTTAAAGTCTATTTTGCCATCCCTGTCCCTAAACCCAACTGCTTTGAAAAACTCTGCGCCATCATCCTGAACTACAGGGTGAAGCCCTCTACAGAACATTATCAAGTGTTCAGCAGTTTCTTCTTCCTCTCCACACGCACTGGATACCGTGTCTACCCCTTCGTATTTGGCCCAATATGTCTTGGTTAGTAATACTCCCGTCCTGGCCTCAAACAGTAGAGAACAACCTCGAGTATTATCATAGATAATTTACTTGGCAGTTTCCTGCTTAAAAGGACGATATACCTCTAGTGCGGACTTCTTAATCATGCCGATTCTCCAGATATTGGTCTCAGCTTCCTTCACCTTCTTCTTAACCAATAATTCTTTTTGGTTTCGCCCCCGGCTGTTTTCTAAGTATTGACCAGTCAATTTTCTGGTTCGCTTCCTCAATTTTGTATCGACATTCTTTATGTACAAGTAGCTGAATACCTTGCTAGCCCAACACTCCTCCCCCATTTCTCTCAATCGCTTCTCAAGTTTTATCTTGTTGCTAGCTTCCGTGCCCTCAAATGATGCTCATCCCATATCACCTTGTACTCCCTGATTTGGTGTATTCCCGTGAGCTCCTAAGGCAAGCCTACCAATTCCACGTTGCTTAATTTCTAGTCTTGCTTGAACTTCTGATCTCACGCACAAGACCGCATTGCCAAACGTCAGACCAGGAACCATGACCCCTTTCCATATCCCTCTGACAACATCATACCTATTGTAATTCCACAGTGCCCTGTTTTTCATGACCGCTGCATTCCTGTTACCATTAGTCGTCACGTATATTTTGTGTTCCCTTAAATACTCGGCCTCATTGCATATCTATACGCCCAGATATTTGTATTTATCTGTTAGCTCTAGCGTGACCTCCTGTATTCAAAGCTCACTACCTTCATTGTCATTAAAAATCATGACTGCTGATTTTTCCTCACTGAATCTGAAATCTAACCTATCTCCCTCATTACCGCAAATGTCGACCAATCTCTGCAAATCTTCCTTGTTGTCGGCCATTAGCACTATATCATCTGCGTACATCAATGCTGGTAGTGCCTGTTCAATGAGATTTCCTTGTTTGACGAAAGAAAGGTTGAAACCCTCTCCACTTCCCTCTAATTTGGCCTCTAATCCTTGTAGTTACATCACGAATAATAAGGGTGACACGGGACACCCCTGCCTAAGCCCCCGTTTCGCCTCTGCAGGCTTGGATACCTGTTTTTCCCACTTTATAACTACCTTGTTACCTTTACAGATATCCTTTAAAAGATTACTGACTACATGTTCCACGTCTAGTGTGTCCAGTACTGCCCCAATTCCTCTTGAACCAGGCTATCGTACGCTCCCTCGATATCCAAAAATGCTAGTCACAGGGGCCTGGGTTCCTTTTCGGCTATTTCGATGCACTGCGTCAGTGAGAACAGATTGTCTTCCAACCTCCTGTGCTTCCGAAACCCATTCTGCAGTTCCCCCAGCACCTCCTCATCCTCTATCCATGCCTGCAGTCTTTTATTTTTAATCTGCATCGCCAGCCTGTAGACCACTGATATCACTGTTATAGGACGGTAGTTGTTTATGTCAGGTTTGTCCCCCTTTCCTTTATAGATCATGCTCATCCTGCTAAGTTTCCATCCATCGGAAATGTCACCATCGATTATTAGTTTGCTCACTGCCTCTCTGAAAGCCTGCTTAGACTTCGGACCAAATGTTTTTATCAGCATAATTGGAATATCAGCATAATTGGAATATAAACGATTGCGCGCGCCCCAGCGCGGCAGCTCCTCAGAGGCTTCGTGCCCTCTGTAGGCGCCACTTGCCGCTTATCACACTTCTCTATTGTAGCCACTGTACGCAGGGAACCTATTTTCGTGCATGTTGCACTTGCTAGCGCGCTTTTGACCAATTCAGTGTCTGTTATGAAAGCTTCCCTGCAATTGGTTGTGATGATGTCAGCACCCGCGTGTGATTGGCTTGTGTGAAGAGCCTTTGTTGAACCGAGGGTTCAAAATAGGCTGTTTGAACGTGAAATGAAAGAGCGAAGGTTCGAACTTGGCAATGGCAGACACCTGAGTGCTGAAATAAAGCGTCGCTTCACCGGACTATGGCTCTTCCTCCACGCTGCCACCGAGTAGTAGTAGTAATATACTTTTTTTCAGCCACAATTTACAGGCCGAGCATTTCGACTGCCTGTGCGACCAGTCGATGTTGTTCTTCTTCCCCTTTGGCGCCGATCCAGTCGAGCCAGGAGGTGATGGAAAGGGATGGGGAAGGGTAATAGCTGGATTGCTGAGCAGTTGGGCAGTAAAACAGGCAGTGTGACAGGTCGCCATATGTGGGGAGGGGCGATTAGAACAGCAAGAGTTAGACCTATATTTATAAAGAAAAAGGCGAGAGGGGGTTATCAGGCAGTTCATTTGGATGTGCCATACACTGTAAGCAAAAACTATTCGAGTTTGGGGTTTTTGCGGCTCATGACCTCTGAAAACTCTTTTGTGTTTAAAATTACTATGTCGTGTAGGAGTAAAAGATGGTACATGACATAGTTTTACCACCACCTCTCAGGCAAGTAGTTAAAAGATGTCGAAATCCAGTTTTACCACGTGGAGAGTTTTCTCTCACGTGATTTTGAACCTGCGTTTCAGAGTTTATTACCACGTGACTGCAAGGTGCAGCTGCTTCGGTTGCTTTTGCCCCATACCCCCATCGTGACGCTCTCAGTGAATCCTAAAGGTACGCGAGGACCACAGATCTTTTTTTTTTGGCATCGACGTGCCTCAGGACTGACCTCGAGTCAGCGCACTTTCACTGGAACTGGGGGCAGCATAAGCACAACAAGTGAGAACAGCCTTCTGTGAACGAAAAAGAAAAAAAAAACAGGGGGATCTCAAAAGAAGAAAAAAAAAGAAAGAAGACCTGCTGTGGAAAGTTGTCCTGCATATTTTCGCAAATTGTTGGCTTTTGCTCGGCGGTGGTGCCTTGGAGACAGACGGTGCAAGAAGCTCGGTATCTGTGTGTCTGGTTGGGCTGATGGATCTCACGTGTTTCCTACATCGTCAAACGACAGTGCGCTTCCGAGCGCCTCCGAACCTGCACATCGCGGATATCTCGCTTCCGAGCCGAATCGCGAATATGTGCCAGTGGTAACAAAATCAATCTGGTGTCATCGTCTGTGCTTGCCTACTGGAGAAGCAATAAGCGAAACGCTTCACTCTGTCGTCGGCACCGAGCCGTGGCCGCCAGTGACCAGTGGGAGTGTGTCGACGGGGCAGGTGAAAGAAGCATCGCATATATTTTGTTCCACAGTAGGCGATGTCTGCGTGAGTAATGTGCTGCCCGAATTACCCACCTCATGCACCAATTGTTCTCAAACATGTAGCGCGAAGCCGATACGAGGCAGACGGAACCAGCAAGCGGCTGCCGGTGAGCACGAAGAAAACCCGGACGGTGGTCTTTCGTTGGAAGTATGCATACACCGCCCCGTCCCCGTAAGATAGCAGTCGCGTGTTCATTTGTGTCTGAAATGACGAAGAAATTCGCACAGGATATGTGTTCTGTGATCGCCAGCTGTGTTTCATCGGATAGCCGTGCTCCTCGAAAAGGCCTAGTACGCCGTCGATAAGAAGCTTGTGTGCAGGCGTGCACCGCTCCTCTACGCCGTTGTGATGAATACGTGCTGCTACTCTGTTTGTGCACCGTCGCTCAATGAAAATCATTGAGCCGCCATGGTTTGTGCGTACTTACGTATATTTTATGGACTTGTGGATCAGCAGTGCTGACACGCGTGGGGCCATGAGCCCGGTGTGCCAAGTAATTATTGGATACTCAAAATGTGAGATTGGGTAGATTTATAATAAAAGGTCGGTGTGACATTTAGTTCCCTGCAGCCCACTTTAAGTTTACGCTTGCAGCTTCAGCCGTTTTTGTTAATCAATGCAAAAAAAGAGCTCTCCTACCGGTCCTACAGAGCCGGTCAAAAAGTCGTGCCTATATATACCGGATTGTCAAAGTGTAGTTGAGGAATGCGTGCAGTCTGTTCGAGTAGTGTATTATTCTGCATTTGTTGTGTGTGCGTGTTTGTCTGTATTTAAATCTATGTGTCACCAATTCTGCCATTTAATAAATTCATTCAATTTTGCTATTTAATAAATTAGTCGACTCTGGGCGAATGCACCAGTCAATTTTTATTTTTTACCACCAGAAATAACTCCCAGAAATCACTTCAAAAACCTTGTGAAGGCAGTAAAAATTTACTCTCTCTATACTCGCTCAAAACCTCACTGGGGTAAATAATTACTACTCTCCCTACATTTAAAAACTCAGTTAGCACGAGAGAAAATTTTCACCTCGATAGTAGGTGGTAAAAAAACCCAGGAGAGGTAGTCCGCTAGAGGACAAATGGTTTACCCAGTTTTTGAGGTTATTTCAGGTCATTTTTGTTTAGTGTGTAGAGTTCGAGCCTCGAGCGCAGTGAGTGATGGATGAGGGGGAGGGTAAAGACGCTTGTCGAGCCGGAGCTGGAGATATACCTCCTTGATAGTGTGACGCAAGGAAATGTGCCCATCGTTATTCGCGGAGGTCTCACTGTCTTCCGAAGGTCGGGCCAGGGAATGAACGGTGCCCGGTGCAATATATTGCGGGCAAGCTGACGAGCTAGCTCATTGCTGTTAAAACCTGAATGCCCATGAACCCAGTGGAGGAAGACAGTGGAGGGTTGAAGAGCAGAGGCTGCTCGCTCGACCTACTGTTGAAGAGCAGTGGGCAATGTGTTGTTCTGTATGTGACGGATGGCAGCGTTAGAGTCGGAGTAAATTTTGTACTCGGGGAGAGAAGGGAGGGAGGAAAATGACTGCATGGCGTGGACCATCAAAAGGACCTCGAGCGAAGGTACATTTGGCGGGTGCAAGTATGGACCGCAGGTTTGCCTGTCAGGTGCCGAAAGGTGTGGATGCCCTAGTGAAACGTTCCGTATAAAATCTTACGGAATACATATGGAGTCCGTACGATTTCCTTATGAGCTATAAGGAAAAGATATAGATATTTATGGCAGGATAGGGAAGTTGTATGGCATATACGGAGAACTTTTTAAAGAAAATTTGGAAGGATACGGAAACTATATGGAACATACGGAAAATTTTTTATGGAAGATTTGGAAAGATACAGAAGTCATGTCGTATATACGAAAAATTACTAACAGAAAATATGGAAAGATGTGGCAATATGGAAAGCTTTACGAAGTATACGGCAACTTCATTAAGGAAGTTACGCAGAGCATACAGAAACTTTCTTACGGAAATATGGAAAAATAAGGGGTGCGAGCAGAATAAGGAGACTGGAGATGTTAATGTCACTAGATTCAAATGGCAGTCTGAGCAACGAATACCATTCGATCCGTGGTGGTGCTGCACTGCGTCCAGAAAAAGTATTGTCTTTGTGATTGTACGTGATGTCAATGTCGACAATTCAGAAAGAAATGGCCGCAAAAAAGAAAGAAGGAAAATGTACAGTGATAAAAAAAGTGAAGATATACAGAAATAATTTGTCCTGTGCCAAAATGACGAGCACATAACCAAAAAAACGTCGACAGGACGAGCACTCACTTGCTACGTTTATTGCTTAGGTTATTCCTCTCAAAAACATAATATTTGCAAAATAAATACGCATGGAAATTTTATATCACAGAATAAATGGTCACCATGAGCCAAGACGATCCGCTTAATCAGTATACACAAAGCCGATAAAATAACTACAAGCAACACGGCGTGCGCAGCGCGACAAAAAAAAACTTAACGGCAAAATGAACGTCTCAGGTCTATGTAAGATTTCTAGAACGCAAAGTAACAGATAAACACCTGATATCTTGTGGTGCGACCGCACACATTTCGAGCTACTTGGTTATTAGCTTTCATGCAAGTTATCAAGAGAGCAAATTTAAATACAGATGCATGAAGCGAAATTGCCTCTCTGTTTTACTTTACGATAGGCAGGGAATCTTCATGCACATGAATAATGCCTCTGTTAAATGCACCGGAAAATGAAATGGAACAGAAAAAAAAGGAAGACCGAAGAAAGGCAGGTAGCTTAACCAGGTTGATGGATTGCTGCCCTACTGCGTAGGTAGGGGTAGAGGGAGTGGTCAGAAAAATGATTAAGTATGAGAGCACAACTGATAAGTACGGACACATATTGGTGCTTATCATTGATGCACGGATGGTCGTGTATAAAGCTGTGTCATTTTGAGATTTTCAAAAACATTGTTTAAGCCCACCATGCAGATTACGCTTCAATTGTAGTGCTATATAAGACACAATGTATGGGCCAGATTTAATGAATAAGAAGACTATAGATGGAAGAAATGCTTTAAAATATATCATGGCTGCATGGACGCATACAAGCAATGTAAAGCGCAATAAAGTGAGGACGCATGAGCTTCTCTTGACGCTTCAGTTCTACATAGATGCTTCAACTCTGCTGCAGAGAAATTTAAACAATATCTGTGTGTGCAACATTGTCCATTATAAACTATCTATATGTATACCTAGAATTCCTACTGCGAGTGAAGCTACGTAGCGCGCCATAACTTTTCCTTTTATTAGGGGAAATTCTTCAAACAATGAACATTGTTCAATTTCTGTCTCTTGACTTCGCGCCCGCAATTCTTGGTTTGGCTCGATCACAATTGTGCAGCCCTTATTTTGGAGGAATAAATAAACATCAACCAAACTATATTTTAGAACTGCTTCTCGGTGATATTGCCTTCCCTCGACTGCCACAGCTTGCGATGAGTCATAGCAAGTGTCGCGCATACCTAGGGCCTACCCTTGAAGAAATCCGGTCTGGCTGTGAAATGCTCAGTTTCTTCTCATATAAATTTTTGGTTAAATATTTCTCACTTCTCGAGTCCCTGCACAATCAAGCAGACCCAATGTTCCCCTTAGTCCTTAACTTTGTTATTATGAAATAAATAAAAAGTGTAATAATGAAAACAAAAATACTAATAACTTATGTGCAAAAAACACAGCCCACATACGTACGTAAACGCAATATTACTTTTATTTTGTTTTAGTACCTAACGCATTAGAAAAGATAGCAGTACATAAAAAAACACTTAAAAAACAAAAATTGAGACTTAGCGGTATTCGAACCTGCGCCACTGAGCCGTGCTTGCGTACGTGAACTTAGTCCGTTAGCTTGCTAAGCCATGCACGCCGAAGAATGCGAGATTATTTAGGATACATATAAAATATTTGCTGTTTAACGCTATGTGTTGGCATATTTATATACGATATGCGATCGTATCTACTATTGTGTGTATATGTTTTGTGATTGTATCTACGTCACATGCTTTTCGCATGTCCTTCAACTATAGATTACCGCCCCTTCGCGGATGAAAACAAGTATTTTTACGCCCACACACAAGCTTGAGCAGTTGAAGGTTGTTTCCTGGGGCTCTCTTGCGATTGAGTCGGCCACCACAGGAAATTAGAGTGATACGCCATTAATCCCTGTATGTAGCTGTGTTCCACTTAGTAGCTCACTCACTCGATGACAAATCGAGCGCGGGGCGCGGTGCTAAGGCGAACGACCATGCCTCGCGTAGCGGCGACATCAGCTGATTGCGGCGGCCAGCTTGCTTCCATTTGCTTCAGAGCAAAGAAATGTCATGCCTTGAAAGATCGCGTACTGCACTATGTGAAAATGTTACTGCTTTGTAGTCATCCTATGATTCATTGAGAATTGATAACTCTGATACGACTACTATAGAGCTTTGCATCGGCGACACGCACCGAACGTAAAACCACACTACGGCTGTCATAGAAGCAGTAGGAGGCTGTCGTCTGCTAGAACAAAAGACAAAAAACAAAGACCTGCAAAAATATTCGTAATTTGTAACTTGTTTCTTGAATAACCGTTTATCACTTTTAAAGTTGTTTTGTCAGATAACATACATTTTTTCAGTTTATTGCAGTGACAGATGTTTTTTTTTATTTTCCTCACGCAGATATTCAAGTCAAATACATCCACAGCTAAAGCCACATGTTGCTTGTCTTATTTGTTTCCTTGGGCATGCCGTTTCGGTGCGTCTCTCATGTCTTCGCGCTGCTACATTAAGAGCACAAAATAATAAATTTACGCAAGTAAATGCCGTTCTTCGTTCGTGTGATGTGCAAAGATTGCGCGCTATTCACGCGGTGTTTCGAGTGTGGATCAAGTGTAAGTCGTCCAAGGAATCGGCGGGTTGGGCGGCCACTCGAAGACTCCGAGGTGACAGCTGACGCCTGTGGTCGCTTCTCTCAGGACAGTATGAAAGAAACTAAAGGTAAGGGGGACACTTTAATGCAGACTAAGTATGCCACTCAGTGCAAGTGTGTGTTGCCGCACTCGAACGAGGCCTCGTGAAACGGCAGCCTTACGCGCCTTTGCGAGTGCGGTTACCGATTCGCTTTGACAACGCTAACGCCAGCAGAGCCATGGCGCATCGGTGTGGCTTTACTGGAGCTAATTCGCGACAACCGTGGCAGCATGCATGTGTATGGTGATCGATTTTTTTATATGTGCAATGTAGGGAGGAGAACACACACGGCGCTTGCTACGTTGTCGATTAAACGAAGCCTGCAGTGCCATTTGAGGCAAACAAGCATTTTGTTCACGTTCGCGGGCGATAAAATTTGTAACTTGGCTCGATTCACCTAGCCAACCGCCTAAGTGGGTTGATAAGCATACGTTCACGGTAGAGCGTTATTATGCCCCTAAACAGTCGCGTATGCTTGTTAAAAGATATAATCTGTATGCTTAGCGTAGAGAGAGAGAGGTATTCGTGCAATCTGTACGTTTACCTGCAAGACACCTTTGCTTGTAACTAATAATGTACCGGCCAGCTCTTATATTGTACGCCCGACTTTGACTAAAACTTGCATGCACAATGTGAGATTTTGTAATCTGCCAAAGTTGCTTTTTATAAAATTATACACTGCCAGAATGTTCAAAATATGTTTCGCTGCTGTGTGGCAGGGGTGCGGTTATCACGCTGTTGTGTAGTTGCTGATGCAAGCACTTGTAGTTTTGATGCATTAATATTTTTTATATAACTCATCAGGTGTTTGACTGTTTCAGCACAAACAAGGCAAAGAAAGAAGGAAGACGGGTAATGACAGGACCAGTGCCGACTTTTGTTTGCAGGAGAATACCCATGTTGGTGTATTTATTGTGACAGCCTTTCTGTGTTGCAATTTTGCCCAATTTATGCAACGACACAGTTGTCAGCAATATAAGAGAGAACACTCAAATTAGCTTTTAAAGATCAAGGTGACTAAATGCCTAGTAATTCACAGCACAAAGTAAGAACAAAAGACATCAGTATGATCTATTTGGGACGAGTACAGTCTGTCATCTAAAATTGTATTGTGCAAAATGTTGCCTAAGTAAGAAACCTCTCTATCTTTGCAAACAGTGTGAGGTCACTTCGAGCACCGTGCCAGCCATTCCCTTCCTCGGTGCAAGGACTGGTTGCAAAGGAAGTTGTTGGTGACGTTCTTGATAGTCCACTGAGATGTATGCAATTCTAAACCTGTAGCCTAATATATACGTAATCTTTTGTGCAGCTACATCACAGCACCTGACACCTACAACTTATTTGCATACTTACATTGCTCGCTTAGGACCTAACACACAAACTTGTAGTGTGCATTGTCACTTCATGAATATCGAGTGGTAAAGGTACTCAGTATATGTGAAACAAGAATCTCTGCTTATTACATGAAGACATATGAGACCTTCGATAAGACGAGTTATACCTTTATTGGGCTTGAGTACTCGTCGGGGCGATTCATACATTCAGCTTCAGCAAATGGTATCTTCAAGCCCGGTGATCATGCAATTTTGTTCTGCACACAGTGCAAACACCGAGATGTACCCACTCGCAGATGATCGCGTCAAGTGCATATTTACCTTGACTAAAATGTCGAATCAAGTTTTCTCAACAACCGGTCATCGCCACGAGTTCTAACATCTTGGCAAACAAGTCACATTGTTATTCACACTTAGATTAGATTTGTGGGGTTTAACGTCCCAAAACCACCATATGATTATGAGAGACGCCGTAGTGGAGGGCTCCGGAAATTTCGACCACCTGGGGTTTTTTAACGTGCACCCAAATCTGAGTACACGGCCCTACAACATTTCCGCCTCCATCGGAAATGCAGCCGCCGCAGCCGGGATATGAACCCGCGACCTGCGGGTCTGCAGCCAAGTACCTTATCCACTAGACCACTGCAGCGGGGCGTTATTCACACTGCACACAGCACACACAATATTCTCAGTTGAACCGATATTCTCAATACCTTTCAATGCACACTACATGCCGCAATCAGCAGTGCACATTTTTGAAGACTATGCCGCTGTTCCTCGCACAGGCCACCACGTGTGTTCACTCATTTTTCACCTAGACCACATGTGTTGGATATACAAGCCGAGGAGTAACAAACCCTTGCTTCCGTACCACTCCGCCCATACTAAGCTCGTAAAACGAGGCATTGTAAATATGTGTTTTAGTAACGCCTTACAGAGGTCTTGTCCACATCTGATGGCAGCTAGTTTCAAGGAACAAGCAGAACTACTTCTGGACGCTGGCTAGCCCTCTCACGTACAGGTTTCTGTCGCGGGTATTCTGGTCAAGAAGCTTCACTCCTTGCAGCAAGCTCTCCCTCATGATGAGCCAGTAAGACGTCAGAAGCTTGCCGTAGTGCCTTATCTGCATGGAACCTCCCAGAACTTGAAAAAGGTTGGGGAGCGGGCCAATGTAAAAGTGGTGTTTTCTGCCCCGAAAAAACTCTCGTACTTGTGTATGAAAGTTGTTTCACATGCAAAACCGGGATGCTCGAAAAAGCACTTAACACTGTTTGTCACATGCGCGCAATTTGTAATCTACAGATACCTCTTTCATACGGTAAATACTACATAGGACAAACTGGCAGGTGCATTAATGACCGGCTCCGCGAACACGCTTGCAACGTAAGAAATGGTCGAAATGGTTTTTTGGCACTACATTGCAGCACGTGTGGCTGCTAACCACTTTTTCATGGTACGGTAATCATAAGAAAAAGCAGAAATAAAGTGACAAGGGAGATTATTGAAGCAGAAAAGATTAGTAGATTAGGGCTGAACTGCGTCAGCACTCCTTCTCTCGGTCTTTCTGAAAAAGAATTGTCGTTTTTGAGATCATAAGTTTTTAGCGCATGGTAATAGAGGGTTTTTCATCTGTTTATCTGTTGTCTGCAAATTTCGTGAGCATATATATGTACGCTCCTCGAAAAAAAGATTTTGTTAGAAGTAAGCACTCCCTTCTGTCCCTTTCCTTGTCCTATGTTTCTAAACGCGCTACGTCGATCAACTATGTCTTACCAACATGCCCAACTTTGTACTGTAGGCATTGTTGATTTCGTAACTTGTTCATTTTCAACTGGACCTTCATTTACACGAATTGTCTGACTGATATCCAGGCGAACGTTTGTGCAATAAATTATACAGTTGGCAGTCTGTGCTTGCCCCATACCGTTGTTATTGGTATTTGTCGTTGTTACTTTGCACTGTTCATTACTGATCACCTACGGAAACTTGCCTAGCTTGCCGCTGTTTTGGACAAGATGCAGCTGGCAAGTGCGATAGTGTTCATAACTATAAATGCTCAAGCAAAAATTATCGTTTCATATTCAGTTAGTTGCATTCATATCAGTACATTAAAAGTAATCATTGTTTAAACATGAATCCGTGTTCTTTCACATAATGCTCACAACTTTAAATATTAAATTGAATGATGTTTATAAGAAACATGGGTTTCAGTTAAACTTCATGCTGTTTTCTTGAGCAGCTGACAAAACGCTATTGCATGCTTATTGCCATGAATTGGATTGTGTTTGAAATACATTGCGATTCTTCACCGAACTGCCAGTAACACTTAACATTGGGGGAACATTTATTAAAATATATTGATTAATTTTTAAGAACGGAAAGAAAGAAGCGGCAGGCCAGGATACTTACTTGATATTAGCATCCGTTTTGCTACCCAGTGCATTATCATGCAAACTTCCTATAGAGTGGTTATGCGTCTTGCATGTGTGTCTGTAAACCAAGAACTTTGGGTAGAACTATATTTGTCTTACAAATGGTTGCAGGACTGTGGAGGCTGTAGGGCTGCTTAGCCAATATGAATGGTGGAATCGCTGGACATGTGTTCAACCATTCTGCATCAGCTGCTTGGCGTTTTCACGGCATCTTTACAGATGTGTTGGGTTAGTAAAGCAAGCAGGTTTCAACACAGGAAAAAATACAATATGGCAGCACCTCTTGTGCTTGCCTTACATCCCAAGTATATCAAATATTTATCTTGCACCTTGTGGCCTGTAATTTTTAAAGAGACACTTCTTTTTGCTTTATATTTGAGTCTTGATGCTTCGAAAGCAATGTAGTTGTGTTTGACAGCAAGTGTTTTTGAACATATAACTGATCTCAATAATGACAAAACACCCTTCATACTTGGTTCTTAGCATAAGCTTGCCCATATCTATAGCAGATTCTATTGTTCATTTTTCACTGTGATGATAATAAGCAAGTAGCAAAGGCAAGTTCAGATTAGAGTGGCCCGTGACGTCTGTTTAGGCTGTGCCATATTGCTTGTCAACCCGAGTTACTTGTGGCCACATATACAATAAAGCCATGTGATGTGCATTCTAAATGAGATTACCATATCACATTTCACTGCATCTTAGTATGTGTCGAACAAATGCAGATATCTTTAGCTTGCCACTATAAAGGGATCCTGAACAAACACAAGGTCAAAATTTAGTCGCGGTGTTGCAGCTGTGTATGAGTCTACATTGGATGCATAGCCGTGATAATTTTTTTTATATGTTTCGCAATAGTAATGTTACAGACATTTGATCATACAAAAGAGGTCCTGGCTTATTTCGCTTTTTTTCGCTATGATTCTTTCTTGTCTCTTCTTGCCATGTGCTCCTCCTCACTGTGCAAGGAGCATAAGCAGTGGGCACACAAACACGTAATAAAAATATTGTTGTAAGGTGCGCACTGAGGGGTTGAACACTTCCAAAAGGCTCAAGAAGGAAAATGTATTGTTTCCAGCTACTTTTTGGGCACGCATAGCTAGTTGTGCTGCTGCAGTTGTCATTGTTGATCAGGACACTATTCTGAAGTCGTTGCACACGTTTGCCTGAAATGTTAAAAAAATATTTGGAGGGGGTTTGGCACCCTTTATTGCAGTTACATACGGAACTATGTTTCAATGTGTAAGCAAAATTTGTTCACTATAAATCAATCCTAATGATATCTTAAATTCAGGAAATATTCACAGAAAAGCTCAGGAAAAGGGTAAGTGGTTGCCCCTTAAACGTGAAGGAGATACCACACTTTTAAAAAGTCAATAGACAGTCTGGTAGTCTCAATATTACATGTTCTCTAAAATATTCTGGTGTGGTGCTTTTCATGCATGTTATAATGAAAGGGGTTTTTAATAGACTGTTGTCACTTTGCCCTGTGTTGCTGAAATTGTTCACATAGTTATAATATATGAATTCATTTATGCCTTTTTATTTTATGAAAATGGTTTGCTTACCCAGTCGGTATAACTTGATTTGGATAAAATCATAAATGCTCAAATTTTTTTTACTATACAGCATGTTTATTTTTAAAATACGCGACCATAGATGTGAACGCAGTTGGTTGCGTGCTTGATTAATGCTTCACTATCACCACTCTAACTACACCTGCTACAGTGCATAGTGTGACAAAAATAATGGTACCTAACCTTACTGGCATCATACACTTTTATGCCTCAAAATGTGTTAAAAAGCCTGGTAAAAATGTGTGTACTTTTTTTTCGCTTCAACTAAATATTCTCGTCTACTCAAAGCAGCTGCCGCTCTTTCAAGGTCCTCAAACTATTTGGTGTACAAAAGAAGCATTAATGCCATATCCTTCCTTTGTCGGCCTACTCACCACTCTATTAATAAGAATTACCTGACAACATTGCCCAAGAAAATAGAGATGTTATAAAAAGTAATGTCAATTGTCAAAAAACGTGAACCCATTAGTAACTTGTCACCAAGTTACGTTTTCGTTCACTCTTCTTTTCACAATTTTGTTAAAGTTATTTTTGATAACATCTATAGTTTGTTTGGCATCATTGTTAGTTCTCACTAAAATGTGTTCAGCAAAGACAACGAACCCTTAAGTTTATAGTTCTTTTCTTTACTCGTGAATCTGAAACAGTGAATCTCAATAATCGTAGCGGTGTGTGACTTGTTTTTTTGATGAGTTGTGCGTGTGTTCGAGTACGTGCATTTAGGTGGGAGGGCGAACCATTGCCACCTCCTGTGACTAGCAGATTTTCTGACAACTAAATGATGAATAATGCTGCCAAAGAAGTATAGGGATATTGGAAGTAATCATAATGTAATTGTCAAAAAAATGTGGAAGAAAAGATAACTTGCCATGGCGAGGGACTGAACCTGCCACCTACGAATAAAGCGTGCGGTGCTCTACCAACTGTGCTTAGTGCCACAGCAGCTATTGCCCCTTCCACTTGACAAGGTATATATGTGTTCCTAATCGTCGGAGAGACAGTCAGCCCCCCTTGTTGCCATCATGGCTAGTTTGGGACACTTTTTCTTTTCTATTGGCATCACGTAGCATGTGATGTTATTACAAGCTGACAGCCTGACTATCGCTCCTATGCTTAATACACATATATACCACATAGGTGGGCGGGTAGATAACTGTCATAGTAGTGCAGTTAGTAGAGCATCAGATGCGTTATTCAAAGGTTTCCAGATTCGGTTGTTGCGCACGACAAGTTACCTTTTCTTCCATGTTACTTTCTTTTCAATTACATTACCAATGCTTCCATAAAAATTCCTAGTACTTTTTCTGGATGGATTGTCAGTTCTCAATATTATCGTTTCTAACAAAGAAAAACGAGCCCTTCTTTCCTTCATTCGTAGTGAGGAACTTGTTATGGCAGGCTTTATGCCATGAGGTTGTATATGAGGGATAATTGGTCAGCTGTTAGCTCGTGTAATAATAGCGCGTGCTGCGTGCCGCCAGTAGGCAAAAAGAGGTGTCCCGCACTCGACACAATGGTAACAGGCAGCGCTGACCGACTCTTCCATAATAAAATGCACATATATACCGTACAAAGTGGAAGGGGGATAGCCGCCATGGTAGCTCATTTGATAGAGCATCGAACATGTTATTCGAAGGTTGCAGGCTCGGTCTTTGTCCAGGGCAGGTTATCTTTTTTCTTTCTACTTTTCTTTCTTCACAATTACAACACTTCTATTCTCCTTGCAGATTTTCTGGTGTTTGCTAAAAAGGTACCTTATAATCCGAAGAGGCGAAAAGATTGTGCCAGTGTACGAGTTAGCTCTTGTAGTGATTACAAGTAAGATATGTTTTGAAGAATAAATCATTCTGCCACTTGCCTATAGAATGGCTACAGGACATGGTGCTGGATGCACTTTGTTATTTTGAATCAAGCTATATAGAATTCTATTTTTCTAAATTACATGGGCTACACATGACGGTATCACACACTTTAATGCCACAAAGAATATGCCGCGAGCAATGTTATAAATGCGAAATTGCATAAGGATAAGGTGAAAACTGCACCCTCAACGAGAATGTACAGAAAGCACAGGGTGCAGGCGTAATTATTTCTGCCCGTCCTTTTCAAGTGCGAGCTGTTTTCACCTCGTTCTGATCAAATTACTAAATTGAGATATGTTGTTATAGTGCATAAGGATGCTCCACGGGTAACTAGGTTTGTCTCAAACTCTGTGTGTGTCTATTAACCTATATGGTGCCCGGTTCAAGAGTTTATACAGACCAAATCATGTAAAGCAGGACACCCTTTTAACATAATAACAAGGCTTAAAGCAAAAAGCAGTTAATGGGACTGAATATCAATTTTAATAGTAGCTGTAAAAAAAACTAACGCAGAAGAGTGTAGCCCTCGCTTCCTTTCAAGTTATTTTGCGATGATACAAAGTGTTCTCCTGTCGGAGGTTGGGGGTAAGGGAAGCAAAAAAAGGTAAGAGAAAGAAAAGAAGAATAAAGGAGAAAGATAAGGGGGATGCAAAGTAAAAGTAGTGTACTACATGGCTCCTATTTTGCATTCCCCTCTTCTTTTTTTCCCCTTTTTTGTTTTTTCACCTTTTTTTACATTCGCATTGTCCCTTCTAGTGCGTGAATAAATGACAGAAGCTTTGATATAGCAAGATGTCTGTGTGGTGTTGGATTGAACAGTGCATTGTACTTCATTCAGTTTATTTACAGGCTGGTCAGTCTTGCAATAAGTGCTTCCTGGCTATCACCACACATGATCAAATGAAAAGTTTGCGCTTGGCTCTTAGTATACTGGTATATAGCTTGTGTCTCAGACTACTGAAAATGAATGTTATTTTGCTGCTGTTTATGGTAATGAATTCATCCAACATGAAAATGTCTTGCCTTGTGAGCTTTGTCAGACCTGCCTTACTTTTTCTTTTCTATGCAGGCATTGTATGTAAGGATGGCAGTAACAGAGAGGGGATAGCTTGAGCTTCGGAAGAATAAATACCGGCTGTGAGACAATTTTACATCAAACATACCAGCCATTTTGCCAACCTTTCTAAAAGTGTTTTAACAAAATATTGTGCTCGTTTACTGTATTGAGAACAGCAAACTGCTAAAATATGTCACAGAGAACAAAACATTAGGCCATCTTGGTGCTTTCTGGACTTCCCTATATGTCGTCTGGGTGTTGTTTGTAAAAAAAGTATTTCGAAAATACCGCCTCTTCTACGCCAAAGTTGGTCTAGGTAATAAGTAAAGGTGATTTTGTGTAGTGCATGAAGCTCAGTAATATTAGTGCCGCATCAAAAGCAAGAAAGCAGTTCTCTTTATATGGCGAGTTATGTGATTACACTTTTTGTTTTAAAGAAGAAAATAATTTTTGAAGTTTCCTAATGATGGCTGTTTTCGCATTTGATATGCGACAGCTTCCGTTCCGAAGTTCCCCATGACCCTCAATAGGAGACTTCAAAAATCATTTTCCTCATTGAAACAAAAATTGTAATGATAACACTTGCCATATAACAAGAACTGTTTATTTGCTTTCAAACTTACACATAAAAGTAATTTATTAGACAAACACATGGTGCAAATTGCATCTCAATGTGGACAAAACGATTATATAGTGATATTTGTATTCTGGACCTAACATTATTTTTTTTCGTGAAATATACCTTCTGTGGAGTGAGTATTTATGGCTCAATTATTCATAGAAAGTGCAGTATTGCTATACAAAAATTGCAAACGATAAACAGTTTAGCTTAATTCTTCAAAGCCTATGTAGCGGAAAAAGTGCACTAATGTTACTCGGCTTCAAATGCTTTACAGAAGCACCTTTGCTTAGTATGTAGATCTAATTTGATAGGGCAAGAAAAAGAGGTACTTTTAAATTTTTCTCACAAACAGCAATCGCACAAAATTCTGCGAAATTCTGAAGGTAACCACGTGACCACAACTTTTTTCTCTTCAAAATATTTCAGCAAATACCTGTATTCAAAAGAGTAAATTAACACCATTTCTTAAACTATATATCCGTGATGGTCGCCAGGCTGTATGGTTTGGATGTTTGTTGTAGAATGGCCCAGTGGGAAAAACCACAAATGTCTGAGCATCCTTTGACGCTCGGGCAATTTCGAAAGCATTTTTTTTGTTAGCAGCAATTCAATTAAGCCCTTGTGTCATGCTTAGGCCCAGAAACAAAACACAAGTAACCAAGTAGTCCTAAGAGTAACGGAGTCTCGCTGTTCTAAGGCTTGTGGAGCCTAATCTAGTGCAAGCTTCACCATTTTTAAAAAGTTCAGATTCAACCAACAAATTTTGAAGGAACAGTGCATTTTCAGCTAAATTGTTTCACACTAGTTACTTAGATAAGAAGCGGAAAGTAGAGGTAAAAATACCATTTTAAAGGCATTGTAGGTAATAACAAAAAGGTCTACTTTCTTTTTTTGTGTTGTGCTTTGCCAGGACGCTGTGCTTTTTGTGGTATAGTTCATTGTCTAGTGAACATAGGCCTTAAAAAGTAACATTAGCCGTGTGTAGCTCGATGTCTTGGTTATAATCATAGTAGCCATATTAAGTAATATGACCTCAAACTTGATCGTTCTTTTGAAGATTTTTTTGCATAATGATATTTCAGGGTCTTAGTCAATTTTGTTTTAAGAAAACGTGATGTCATAATAGGGTCACTTTTTATAGAGTCATTCAGTTCTACTTCACCTTTTACATTCCTAATATAGCAGTTATTTTCAAGATCGGTATTTAAAATGGAATGAGCACGCTGTATGTAGTAAGGTGTAAGCACTTACAGATAGCACATGCACCCAACGTTTCTGTTGGCAAATGTTTCTGTTATTTTTTATTTATATGTGGCGTTTCACGGCCGAAAACCACTATAAGATTATGAGAGACGCCGTAGTGGAAGACTCTGGAAATTTCGACCGCTTGGGATTATTTAACGTGCACCCAAATCTGACCACACGTGCCTACAGCATTTCTGCCTCCATCCGAAATGCAGCTGCTGCAGCCAGGATTTGATACCGCAACCTGTGGGTCAACAGCCGAATTTTTGTTTGTCTTGCTCCCCTAATTCTGTGCAGTTCGGTTATAGTAGTCTGACTTGCACAGATTTTTAATGGCACCGGCCTGATCCTGCTTGCTTTCATGGTGATATTAACCTTCATATGTTGCATAGTTTTACGTCTCAAAATTTTTAAAGATGCCAATTTTGTGTACAAACTGTATAGTTTAAAGGCACCAAATGTACATGTACGCACTATTAAATGTACATTGAGAGCTTTCACTGGCAGTTCCTAAAGTTTTAGTGCGCAGGAAGCTTTTAAATCATAATTTTATAAAGACATATCAATAGATTATCTCCACCATTAAAAATTGTGACAACCTGGTTATTTTCACTGTGACAAGCATGCTGTATTCATTCATGTGGCAGAACTAATTTATACACTTCTTTCTTCTTTATTCACATATGCAAACATGAAGGATTGTGTGCCTTACATTTTCCGTTTCATTCTGTGGGTTATATTTCTTGTGCATGTGAACTAAGGTGCTAACATGTGTCTCTGACATTATTTGTGCCAATTATTTACATTTTCAGGTGCCTATGAAGGACACATAAGTTCCATGGCAGTGACCACACAAATCTACAGTGGTAACGGAGCCTCATGCAGTATTTTGCCGATCTCCACAAGGCGTTCATAAGATAAACACAGTGCCACACTTTCACAGTGCTATGATTATTATTTATGTTTAAAGATTTCGTTCCGAAATCGCTGTTACATTCTGTTTTGTACCACCATCCTGTGGCTTAGGTGGAGCTCGTGAAATTACGGTGCAGTCACCTCATTTGCGTACTATCAACACTGCATTGTCGCTATTCACAGCTGGAGCATACAGACAAATACAAAAGATGCATTGATTGTAGCAGGGCTGATGTGTATATAACCACGTTCCATTTCCCAAGATTTGTTGTCGTCCCAAAACACTACACGATTATCAGCGCAAACCGCGCCTGCAGTTTTCGAGAAGATTCCTTACTGTAGTAGATCATTTCAATAAGATCACGCCCACTTTGCGAACGGTACAGATTATTCTGGAACCTACGCCACCGCCAGCGATAATGCTAGAACATTCGACGGCAAGAGTATAAATGCCGGCGCGCTTCGCCGCTTGTCAGTAGTTGATCGGCGGCCGACCCTCCGTTCGCCGCTATCAGTTCAACTGCTACTGTAATCAGACTTTCCGTTTACCGGGCACGTGTTAACTCAAATAAACAGTTAAATTCCAACGCAAAGTCTCCTGTCATCGGCCACGTCACGACCCCGTGACATCTGGTGGAGGTGCTGCTTCTTTGATGTTCCGGACGCCCCCTTCAAGCCGTGACCCCAACCCAAGCAGCAAAGAAGACACGGACGCTAACCCTGAACAGCAAACAAGCCGCAAGCAGAGGGGACTACAACCAGAGTACGGGCCCCTTCTTGAAGCAGCCAGGCAGACCCGGATCCCGACATCAACTACTGCAACCATGACCGCCCCCGTGCAGCCTGCACCGCTTCTGCTCTGGCAACCCAAAGAACCGCCAACTTTCCGCGGTTCGCCACTGGAAGACCCGGAAAGCTGGATCGAAAGGTTCGACCGCGTCGCCGCCTTCAATGACTGGACAGACGATGACAAGCTCCGGCATGTGTATTTTGCCTTAGAAGATGCTGCTCGGACCTGGTTCGAGAATCAAGAGCGAAGCCTTACAACGTGGAACGTCTTTCGCGCCAGGTTCGTCACTACTTTCGCAAGGGTGGTGCGCAAGAAGAAGGCCGCAGCTCTTCTCGAAACCCGCATGCAGATGCCAAACGAAAACGTGGTGCTATTCACGGAAGATATGATTAAACGTTTCCGCCACGCTGACTCCGGCATGTCCGAGGAGAAGAAGGTCCGTCTGGTCATGCGAGGAGTAAAGCAGGAACTCTTCGCCGGGCTGATCAGAAACCCGCAAAAGACGGTCCCCGAAATTATTTCAGAAGCATCTACGATAGAGAAGACGCTCGAGATGCGCACGCGGCATTATAACCGAAGCTTCTCGTCTAAGGCTACGCCGGCATTCAAGCGCTTGGAACCACTGACTTGCGGAAGACGATCCGAGCAATCGTGCAAGAAGAGCTGCGAAAATTACTTCCTTCAGCGCAGCCTGACGTGGAATCTATCACGGACGTCGTACGCCAGGAGATCCAGCAATCGCTGGGCGTCTCTCAGCTTCAAGAGCCTCAGCTGCAAGCCATAAACTATGCTGCTGCAGCCCGCCGCCACACCCCTCCTCCATGCGCATGCCAAAACACTGCCCCATCGCACTTCCGTCGCCAGACGCCACTGCCGCCACCACCCCTACCGACGTCCTACCGTTTGCCTGCGGCCCAGTGCAGTGCGCCGAGGAAGACTGATGTCTGGCGCACCCCTTACCACCGCCCGCTCTGCTACCACTGCGACGAGGCCGGACACACATACCGCCGTTGCCAGTACCGACAGACGGGACTGCGTGGCTTCACCGTCAATGCACCGCGTCCGCAGTGAAGAGAACGGCCACGTGACATCGCCGACTACCCGACAGGAAGTCAATGGACACCACGAAGTCCTTCCCGTTCGCCGTCGCACAGCCGCCGTATGTCACCGCAACCCCGGCAGTACTCTTGCCCAACGCGGGGCCGGTTCCTAGCCCGTATCCGGGAAACTAAGGGCAGTAACCGATGGAGGTGCGGTTGCTGTACGACGAACTACCAAAGATCCTCCTTCGACGACGACGCCATGACATAGCTTTCCGAAGACAACGCCAACCAGGCAAAGCCCTGACGGTGAAAGCTCATTTACCGAAGGTGGCCTGACGACGCAACATGGAAGCAGTGGAACAAGCCGACGCAGCCGTGACCCGACGCCACGCCCTAACTGTAATGCTGTAATGCGAGACAGCGAACTAGCGACCTCGACGTTCTTATTGACAACCACAGTGTGACCGCTCTCTTCGATACTGGAGCCGACTGTTCCGTCATCAGTGGGTCGTTCGCCGCGAAGTTAAAGAAAGTTAGGACAGCTTGGGAAGGCCCTGAAATCCGCACAGGCGGAGGTAATCTCGTAACGCCTGCAGGAATCTGCAGAGCAAGAGTCACCATTAACAGCCGTATTTATCCTACAGACTTCGTAGTCCTACAGAGTTGCTCGAGAGATGTCAATCTTGGCATGGACTTCTTATGCCTCCAAGGTGCTGTCATCAACCTAAAACCAAAGTCGATAACGTTATCCACAGAAGAAGCACTACCACCGCGCATGCCGTCAGGAAACCATGCCTTAAATGTGCTGGAAGAACAAGTCACCATTCCGCCTCGCTCAAGCGTCATTATTTCAGTCGGCGCTCCTAAATCACCTGACTTGGAAGGCGTCGTAGAAGGCACTCAGCATCTGTTGGTCGCACGCAATATTTGTGTCGCAAGAGGAATTGCAGAGCTGCGGGGAAGCAAAACAACGGTTATGCTCACAAATGTCAGCAATGAGTACAAACATGTGAACAAAGGAGCAAGGGTCGCATACATCGAAGAAATTGTCGAAGCCACCAGTGCTTTCGCCCTCGCCGATTCTGCGGAACCTGCTCAGAAGAACCAAGCCCCTACCATAGCTTTCGACGTCAATCCCAGACTTCCGAATCATTAGCAAGAACAGCTCAAGGCTCTGTTCCTGCAATACGAAGATTGCTTTTCGTCGTCATCAAAAATTTGGCAGACCCCAATCACGAAACATCGCATCATAACCGAAGAAAATGCCAGACCACTCCGTCAGAGTCCGTACAGGGTTTCGACGCGAGAACGTGAGGCCATGAAGACACA
Organism: Rhipicephalus microplus; assembly: GCF_043290135.1. Lineage (NCBI taxonomy): Eukaryota > Metazoa > Arthropoda > Arachnida > Ixodida > Ixodidae > Rhipicephalus > Rhipicephalus microplus. The sequence continues at coordinate 159,791,896 of NC_134706.1, forward strand.
AGTTGTTCAAATGCTGCGGGATGACAATATACAGCCGTCCAAGAGTCCATGGGCATCCCCCGTTGTGTTGGATAAGAAAAAGGGCGGGACCCTACGTTTCTGCGTCGATTATCGCCACCTAAACAAAGTCACAAAAATGACGTGTATCCTCTCCCACGAATAGACGACGTACTTGATCGGCTCCATAACACCAAGTACTTTTTGTCAATGGACCTCAAGACTGGCTATTGGCAAATCGAAGTCGACGAAAGAGACCGAGAGAAGACGGCGTTTATAACACCAGACAGCCTCTCCGAATTTAAGGTGATGCCCTTCGGCCTTTGCTCAGCGCCTGCAACTTTTCAACTCGTTATGAATACAGTACAAGCAGGATTTAAGTGGCAGACTTGCCTTGTGAACTTGGATGACGTAGTCGCGTTTTCATCGAGTTTAGACGAGCATCTTCGGCGCCTTGAAGCTGTACTTCAAGCGATCAAGACGTCTGCACTCACACTAAAGCCAGAAAAGTGCTGAATTGTGTACGAGGAGCTATTGTTTCTTGGGCACGTTATTAGCAAGTCTGGAGTTCGTCGCGATCCACGGAAAACAGCCGCCATCGCCGATTTCTCGCCGCCCACTGACAAGAAGGCGGTGTGCCGATTTTTGGCCTGTGCGCCTATTTTAGGTGGTTCGCGAAAACTTTCGCCCGCATCGCCTATCCTCTCACTAACCTTACGAAGACAGACGTGGAGTTCAAGTGGGAAACCCCACAGGAACACGCTTTCCAGGAGCTTAAACATCGCCTCCAGACGCCTCCGTTGCTTGTCCATTTCGACGAATTCGCCGAGACAGAAATACACACTGACGCAAGCAGCGTAGGTCTTGGCGCCGTTCTTTTGCAGAGAGCTGGCGGACTTGAAAGGGTTATTAGTTACGCAAGTTGATCGCTATCCAAAGCAGAAGCCAATTATTTCACAACAGAAAAGGAGTGCCTCGCCATCATCTGGGCTACGTCGAAATTTCGCCCCTACCCCCACGGCAGGCCCTTCAAAGAGGTGAGCGATCACCACGCCTTGTGTTGGCTAGCCACCTTGAAGGACCCTTCAGGTCGCCTCGCACGATTGAGCCTGAGACTTCAAGAATATGACCTTACTGTCATTTACGAGTCCGGCAAGAAACACTCCGACGCCGACTGTCTCTCTCGTGCACCTGTCGACAACCACTACCCGACGACCCGGATGATGACTACTTCTTGGGAACGATAACTACCGACGACTTCGCTGAACGACAGCGGGCCGACCCGGAACTTAAATTCCTAATAGAATACCTCGAAGGCAGGACTGCCGGAGTACCAAAGGTATTCAAGCGCGCAATTGCGTCGTTCTTTCTACGAAACGGTCTTCTACAAAAAAAAAAACTTTTCACCGCTTCTAGCTAAGTACCTCCTTGTGGTGCCTTTAGCTCTGCGACCAGAACTCCTGCAGACCCTGCACGGCGATCCGACGCTCGCTAGGATACAAGAAAGGTACTTCTGGCCACGTCTTACCACCGACGTCACTCGTTATGTGAGGACATGCCGGGACTGTCAGCGACACAAGACACCGCCGACAAGGCCAGCGGGATTTCTGCAGCCAATTGAACCACATTGTCGACCTTTCGAGCAGATCGGTACGAACCTATTGGGGCCGTTCCTGGCGTTGGCTTTTGGAAACAAGTGGATCGAGGTGGCTACCGACTACCTCACCCGCTACGCCGAGACAAAAGCCCAGCCAAAAGGCAGTGCATCCAAGGTACCTAAGTTATTCGTCGAAAATATCGTCCTACGTCACGGCGCCCCAGAGTTCCTTATCCCCGACAGAGGAACGGCATTTACTGCCAACTTAACTCAAGTGATCTTGGCATACAGCCAGAGAAACCACCGCCGGACGACAGCCTACCACCCACAGACCAACGGCCTCACCGAGCGGCTAAACAAGACGATCGCCGACATGCTGTCAATGTACGTCGATGTCGAACACACGACGTGGGACGCCATTCTTCCGTACGTGACCTTCACATACAACACGGCGGTGCAGGCGACGACGCAGATATCTCCATACAAATTGGTTTACGGAAGGAGCCCGGCAACGACGCCCGATGCCATGTTACCCAACGTCACCGACAAAGAAAACCTCGATGTGAGTGAGTACCTTCAACGCGCCGAAGAAGCCCAACAACTCGCGCGTATCCGTATCTAGAGTCAACAGACGACCGACAGCCGCCGTTACAATCTTCGATGACGCTTCGTGGAATACCAGCCCGGTGAACGTGGTTGGGTATGGACGCCGATACGCTGACGTGGACTAAGTGAAGAGCTTCTGCGACGGTACTTCTGACCATACAGGGTGGTTCGACGTCTCAGCCCACTTGATAACGAGGTTGTCCCCAACGGCACCACGAACTCTAGACGACGCCCATTGCGACCTCAAGTCGTCCAAGTCGTGCGCCTCCAGCCGTTTCATGCGCATTAACAAACTGAAACAGCGTTTTTTGTATTAATATTGTATCGTAATTTATTCATTGTACTTTCTTGCATTATTGTTGTACCTTCGTCTTTAGTTAAAGCATCGGGACGATGCCTTTTTCAGAGGGGGACAATGCCACGTTCCATTTCCCAAGTTTTGTTAGCGTCCCAAAACACTACACGATTCTCAGCGCAAACCGTGCCTGCTGTTTTCGCGGAGCTTCCGGACTATAGTAGATCGTTTCGATAAGATCACGCCCACTCTGCCAACGGTACAGATTATTCTGGAACCTATGCCATCGCCAGCAATAATGCTAGAACATTCGATGGCAAGAGTATAAATGCCGATGCGCTTCGCCGCTTGTCAGTAGTTGATTGACGGCCGACGCTCCGTTTGCCGTTATGAGTTCAAGACTGCTTCTGTAATCGGACTTTCCGTTTACCTGGCACAGGTTCGCCCAAATAAACGGTTAAATTCCAACGCAAAGTCTCCTGTCTCCGGCCACGTCACGACCCCGTGACCATAATAATGCTTCTCTATTGCAAATAACTTTTAGGTTTTTTTAAATCTTGCATAGAACACTGCAATAACGTGTTGCAATGTAACCACCATTTATGATCGCAAGCATGTTAATTTAGTAGCTTTGTGACGTATTTTACTTAAAAGCTTATTTTGCTTCTGCATCACGACAATTGGAAAGATGCCGATTAGTCAATCCTTCATGATGCATATTTAAGAAATATTGTGATTTGTACACAGTATTGCATGTACTCAAGATGTGGACGTCTATTCAATTTACACACTATATTGCTCTGCACTAGATTCGGACGTGACATGCACACATTTCTGTAACATGCACACATTTAAGTAATTTCTGCAATATTCGTCTTTCTAGGAAATGCGGGGTGCCATATCACTTCCGCATGATACGTTCTTCCATAAAATGCGGAGTCCGCATCATACGTCTCTCCATAAAATGCGGAGTCCGCTTCATACGTCGTTCCACAAAATGCGGAGTCCGCATCATACGGCTTCCGTATTCCAATAATTCCGTACTTGAGGCTTCCGCATCATACGGAACGTTTCAGTAGGGTGGCAGTAACATAGCCACAAGAGCCCCGAGGAGCCATGTATGAGGCATCCGTGTAGGCAACTCCCTGTGTAGAGAGAGGAGGAGAATGATGCTGTGCGGCCGCATGACGCCGGCCAGCGTGAAAAACGGGAGACATATTGGATGGGAGGGGAAGGAAGCGAATGTTAGAAGCAGTGGTTCTAGCGGCAGAAGGCAAGGTGGGAACGGAAACAGGAATATTATGGATACCGGCTTGGTCTAATAGCCATTGGCCTTGATGATTGAGAGAAAGACGGGCAATCTGAGAGTCGTGGTGCAGAGAAATAAGAGAACGTAATGGATGGAAGAGGCCTGTGGCAAAGAGCTTAGTGGTAGAGGTACTGACAGGGAGGTTTAGAGCTGCTTTTTAGAGGCCTAACAGAGCTCTTTCGAGCGTGTTGAGTTGCGTTTGGGTGAATTGAACGTAGGGTACAAAGTACAAGAACTTGTTAAGGGCAAGTGCATGTGACCCCCGGCACGCATGAGCCTCGTGGAGCCCTGACTGCCGAGTGACAACGCGTCGAAAGAGGTGGGTCACCGAGTGGCAAGTCGTCACAGCTTGATGTAGGGCCTGCGCGTTCTTTGTCGCGTGCAAATGGAAGCCAAGAACTTTGCATTGCTGAACAGTGGAGGTGAGAGAGCTAGAAAGTTGTAGGGAGATGAGGGTATTGTGGAAGCGCTGGTACACAGACCGGTTTAGCAAAAGTAGTTCACATTTCTCCGGCGCAGGGGACAGGCCAGCAGTAGCGAGAAAGGAAGAGATAAGGTCCAGGCAACGTTGCAAATATCCTGCACGTGGTCGGGACATCCAGACATACACCAGAGAGTGATGTTGTCTGCATAAAAAATATGGTGGAGGTCAGGTATGTGGGACAGTTGGGAGGCAAGGTGGGCCATAGCCATAATAAGTAGAGTACCCTACTGAAACGTTCCGTATGAAATCTTACGGAAAATATATGGACTCCGTAACATTTCCTTATGCTACATACGGAAACATTAAGGAGTTTTATGGAAATATACGGAAGTTGTATGGCATTTACGGAAAGCTTCTTATGGAGTATAAGGAAGGATAAGGAAATTGTATGGCGTATACGGAATGCTTTTTATGGAGTATACGGAAAGATAAGGAAAATGTATGGCATATAGGGAAAGCTTTTTATGGAGTATATGGAAGGATAAGGAAAGATAAGGAAACTTATGGAGCATACGGAGAGTTCATGATGGAAGAATAAGGAAAGTGTAAGGAGTGTACAGAAGCTTTCATAAGGAAAATGCAGAATGTAAGGTGTTACGGAAATATACAGATTTTGTAAGGTGCTTACAAAAATGTGCAATAGTGTATGAAAGGCATGTGGATTGTTGCAAAATTGTGGAAACTCTACAGTTGTTGTCACATTTTACGCAGGAAATCCGAGCTCTATAAAGTTATAAATGAATGCACAGTGACATATATAGTACAAAAGAATAACGCAGCCTAGTCTGTGTTGTCAGTCACTGCTGTTCGCCCTTTTTAAGAATGAATAACACTTCTGTAGATGACCAGGTGCTAAAGTCTGTCACACGGAAAATGTGTGATTCACAAGGAATGACAATAACTGTCATTTTACTTGCATGCTGTCACACGAAAACAAATCAAGCAAAAAAAGCATAACTTCAAGGGCTCGTTTTTTGGTAGAAACAATAACAATGAGAACTAAATTCAATGTGAATGAACTTGTCAATATTAATGAAACTGTTCTCATTAACATTGGCAAAGAGTAATGTCATTTTAAAATATCGGCCATGAGCTTAGCTCTCCTGAGCACCGACAAAAGAAATGAAAATCTATGAAAACTAATTGCATGTAGCCCAAAAATAATTTTTTATTGATAGTATATGCTCCTACAATATAAATACAGCTATACACAACTTGCCACAGCTTCACGACAGAAACGAGGTAGGGGCAGAGGAAGTGGTCAGAAAAATAATTAAGTATGAGAGCACAACTGATATGTACAAACACATAATGGTGCTTATCACTGATGCACGGATGGTCGTGTATAGAGCTGGGTCGTTTTGAGATTGTCAAAAGCATTGTTTCAGACCACCATGCAGATTACGCTTCAATTGTAGTGCTACATAAGACACAACTTATGGGCCAGCTTTATAGATAAGAAGATTATAGGTTAAACAAATGCTTTATTATATATCATATCATGGCTGCATGGACGCATACAAGCTATGTAAAGCGCAATAAAGTGAGGACGCATGAGCTTCTCTTGCTGCTTCAGTTCTACATAGATGCTTCAACTGTGCTGCAAACAAATTTAACCAGTGTCTGTGTGTGCAACATTGTCCATTTTAAACTATCTATATGTATACATAAAATTCCTACTGCGAGTTAAGCTACGTAGCACTCCATAACTCTTCCTTTTATTGAGGGCAATTTTTCAAACAATCAACATTATTCATTTTCTGTCTGATGACTTCGTGCCCGCAATTCTTGGTTTGGCTCGATCACAATTGTGCAGCCCTTATTTTGGAGGAATCAAAAAACATCAACCAAAATATATTTTGGAACTGCTTCTCGGTGATATTGCCTTCCCTCAACTGCCACAGCTTGAGATGAGTCTTATAGCAAGTCTCGCGCATACCTAGGGCCTACCCTTGAAGAAACTGGTCCGGCTGTGAAATGCTCAGTTTTTTCTCAAATAAATTTTTTGGTTTGAGTTTTCTTCCTTCTCGAGTCCCTTCACAATCAATCAGACCCATTGTTCCCCTTAGTCCTTAATTTTGTTATATTATGAAATAAATAAAAAATTATTAATGAAAATAAAAATCTTGATAACTGTTGCGCAAAAAACACAGTCCCACATACGTACTTGAACGCAATATTGCTTTTATTTTGTTTTAAAACCTAAGGCATTAGAAAAGATAGCAGTACAATAAAAACGTTGAAAAAAAAACAAAAAAAAATTAAACTTGGCGGGACTCGAACCTGCGCCACTTAGTTGTGCTCACGTACGTGAACTGAGTGCGTTAGCTTGCTAAGCTATTCGCGCTGAAGGTGGCTTGGTGTTTAAGTTATGTATATAAATTTGCTTTTTACACGCTATGTGTTGGTATATTTATGTACGATATGCGATCGTATCTATTGTTGTGTGCTTATGTTTTGGGATTGTATATACGTCAAATGCTTTTCGCATGTCTTTCAACTATAGATTGCTGCACCGCCGCGGATGAAAACAAGTATTTTTACACCCACACACAAGCTTGAGCAGTTGAAGGTTGTTTCCCGGGGCTCTCTTGCGATTGAGTAGGCCACCACAGGGAATTAGAGTGATACGCCATTAATCCCTGCATCTAGCTGTATTCCACTTAGTAGCTCTATCGCTTGATGACAAATCGAGCGCGGGGCGCGACGCTATTGCGCACGACTATGCCTCGCGTAGCGGCGACATCAGCTGATTGCGCCGGCCGGCTTGCTTCGATTTGCTTCAGAGCAAAGAAATGTCATACCTTGAAAGATTGCGTACTGCACTATGTCAAAATGTTACTGCTTTGTAGCCATCCTATGATTCATTGAGAATTGATAACTCTGATATCACTACTGTAGAGCTTTGCGTCGGCGACACGCACCGAACGTGAAACCGCACTACGTCTGTCGTAGAAGCAGTAGGAGGCTGTCGTCTGCTAGAACAAAAACAAAACAAAAACCTGCGAAAATATTTATAAGTTGTAACTTGTTTTTTGAATAACTCTTTATCACTTTTAAAGTTATTTTGCCAGATAACATACATTTTTTTTCAGTTTATAGCAGCGACAGATGTTTTTTTTTATTTTTCTCACACAGCTATCCAAGTCAAATCCATTCACAGCTAAAGCCACATGTTGTTTGTCTTCTTTGTTTCTGTGAGCATGCCGTTTCGGTGCGTGTCTCATGTGTTCGCGCTGCTACACACGAGAGCACGAAATGTTAAATTTACGCAAGGAAGCGCCGTTCCTCGTTCGTGTGATGTGCTAAGATTGCGCCCTATTCCCGCGGTTGTCCGAGTGCGGATCAAGTGCGAGTCGTCCAAGGAATCGGCGGGTTGGGCGGGCGCTCGAAGGACTCCGAGGTGACGGCTGACGCCTGTGGTCGCTTCCCTCAGGACAGTGTGAAAGAAACTTAAGGTAAGGGGGACACTTTTTTATTAGACCAAGTATGCCACTCAGTGCAAGTGTGTGTTGCTGCACTCGAACCAGGTGTCGCGAAACGGCAACCTTACGCGCCTTTGCGAGTGCGGTTGCCGATTCGCTTTGACAACGCTAACGCCAGCAGAGCCATGGCGCATCGGCGCGGCCTTACTGGAGCTAATTCGAGACAACTGCGGCAACGTGCATGTGTATGATGATCGATTTTTTCATATGTGCAATGTAGTGAGGAAGACGCACACGGCGCTTGCTACGTTGTTGATTAAACGAAGCCTGCAGTGCCATTTCATGCAAAGCAGCATTTTGTTTACGTTCGCGGGCGATACAATTTGTAACTTGGCTCGATTCACCTAGCCAACCGCCTAAGTGGGTTGATTAGCATACGTTCACGGTAGAGCGTTATTATGCCCCTAAACAGTGGCGTGTGCTTGTTGAAAGATATAATGTGTGTGCCTAGTGTAGAGAGAGAGAGAGAGGTGTTCGTGCAATCTGCATGTGTACCTGCAAGACGGCTTTGCTTGTAACTAATAATGTACTGGCCAGCACCTACATTGTACGCCTGACTTTGAAGAAAACTTGCATGCACAATGTGAGATTTTGTAATCTGCCAGAGTTGCTTTTTATAAAATAATACACTGCCAGCATGTTCAAAATATATTTCGCTGCTGTGTGGCAGGGGTGCGGTTATCACGCTGTTGTGTAGTTGCTGATGCAAGCACTTATAGTTTTGATGAGTTAATATATCTCATCTAACTCATCAGGTGTTTGGCTGTTTCAGCACAAACAAGGCAAAGAGAGAAGGAAGACGGGTAATGACAGGACCAGTGCCGAGTTTTGTTTGCAGGAGAATACCCATGTTGGTTTATTTATTGTGACAGCCTTTTTGTGTTGCTTTTTTGCCCAATTTATGCAACAACAAAGTTGTCAGCAATATGAGAGAGAACACTGAAATTAGCTTTTAAAGATCATGGTGACTAAATGCCTAGTAACTCACAGCACAAAGTAACAACAAAAGACATCAGTATGATCAATGTGGATGAGTACAGTCTTGCATCTAAAAAAATATATTGTGCAAAATGTTGCCTAAGTAAGAAACCTCTCTATGTTTCAAATAGTGTGACGTCACTTCGAGTACCGTGCCAGCCATTCCCTCCCTCTGTGCAAGGGCTGGTTGGCAAGGAAGTTGTTTGTGACGTTCCTGATAGACCACCGAGATGTATGCGATTCTAAACCTGTAGCCTAATATATGCGTAATCTTTTGTGCAGTTACATCGCTGCATCTGACACCTACAACTTATTTGCATATTTACATTGCTCCCTTAGGACCTAACACACAAACTTGTTGTTTGCATTGTCACTTCATGAATATTGAGCGGTAAAGGTACTGAGTATATCTGAAACAAGAATCTGCTTATTACATGAAGAAATATGAGGCCTTCGATAAAACGAGTTATACCTTTATTGAGCTTGCGTACTCGTCGGGGCGATTCATACATGCAGCTTCAGCAAATGGTATCTTCCAGCCCGGTGACCTTGCAATTTTTTTCTGCACACAGCGCAAACACCGAGATGTACCCACGCGCAGATGGTCACGTCAAGTGCATATTTACCTTGACTAAAATGTCGAATCAAGTTTTTCCTTCGACCGGTCCCTGCCATGAGTGCTAGCCTTCGTAAACAAGACACATTGTTATTGACACTGCACACACCACACTCAGTATTCTCAGTTGAACCGATATTCTCAATACCTTTCAATGCACACTACATTCCGCAATCAACAGTGCACATTTTTGAAGACTATGCCGCTGTTGCTCGCACAGGTCACCACGTGTGTTCACTTCTTCAAGATGAACAGACAGCGTGGCAAATATTTTACCACACAGTTTACCACACAGCTGGATGTTTGCTGACACATACTACAGCTAATGTCGACATTGTAACGTGAAGTGTAAGCTTTGAAAAATTAAAACTTGCCCCAAACACCACACGACTGTACCGGGCTGAGCCACCAGCGGGAGTGTTTTTCCAGCCACACCTTTTACATGTGCCAGTGACATCATGCTGTGACGTACCTCGGTAGGGGCCTATCGCTGCATACTTTATGTGAATGAGGGTCCTGTTAGTGAAAGCAGGCATTGTTGATTTCGTAACTTGTTCATGCCCAACTGGACCTTCATTTGCACAAGTTGTCTGACTGATATTCAGGCGAACTTTTGTGTAATAAATTATACAGTTGGCAGTCTGTGCTTGCCCCTTACTGTTGTTACTGGTGTTTCTTGTTGTACTTTGCACTGCTCATTACTACTCAACTACACAAACTAGCCTATCTTGCCGCTGTTATGGACAAGATGCAGCAGACAAGTGCGATAGTGTTCATAACTCTAAATTCTCGAGCAAAATTGATCGTTTCATATTCAGTTAGTTGCATTCATATCAGTACATTATAAGAAATCATTGATTAAACATGAATCCGTGTTCCTTTACATAATGCTCACAACTTTTATATCAAATTGAATGGTGTTTATAAAAAACATGAATTTTAGCTAAGCTTCATGCTCTTTTCTCGAAGAGCTGACAAAACGCTATTGCATGCTTACTTGCCATGAATTGGACTGTGTTCTAAATACATTGCAATTCTTCACCGGACTGCCAGCGCACTTCACATTGGGGGAACATTTAATAACCATGGATTGATTAATTAAGAACGGAAAGAAAGAAGCGGCAGGCCGGGATACTTGATATTGGCATCCCTTTTGCTACCCAGCGCATTATCATGCAAACTTCCTATAGAGTGGTTATGCGTCTTGCATGTGTGTCTGTAAACCAAGAACTTTGTGTAGAACTATATTTATCTTACAAATGGTTGCAGGACTGTGGAGGCTGTAGGGCTGCTTAGGAATGGTGGAATCCCTGGACATGTGTTCAACCTTGCTGCATCAGCTCCTTGGTATTTTCACGGCATCTTTACATATGTGTTGGGTGAGTAAAGCAAGCAGGTTTCAACACAAGGAAAAGTATAATATGGCAGCACCTCTTGTGCGTGCCTTACATCCCAAGTATATCAAATATTTATCTTGCCTTGTGGCCTGTAACTTTTAAAGAGACACTTCTTTTTGCTTTATATTTGAGTCTTGATGCTTCGACAGCAATGTATTTGTGTTTGACAGCAAGTGTTCTTGAACAAATAACTGATCTCAATAATGACAAAACACCCTTCATACTTGGTCCTTAGCATAAGCTAGCACTTATCTGTAGCAGATTCAATTATTCATTTTTTGCTGGGATGATAATGGGCAAGTAGCAAAGGCAAGTTCAGATTGGAGTGGTCGGTGACGTCTGTTTAGGCTCTGCCATATTGCTTTGCAACCAGAGTTACTTGTGGCCACATATACAATGAAGCCACATGACGTGCATTCTAAATGAGATTACCATGTCACATTTCACTGCATCTTAGTATGTGCCAAACAAATGCAGATATCATTAGCTTGCCACTCTAAAGGGATCCTAAACCAACACAAGGTTGAAATTTAGTCGTGGTGTTGCAGCTGTGTATGACTCTACAATGGATACATAGCCGTGATAATTTGTCAAATGTGGTCGCAATAGTAATGTTACACACATTGTACAATACAAAAGAGGTCCTCGCTTATTTCGCTTTTTTTCGCTATGCTTCTTTCTTGTCTCTTCTTGCCATGTGCTCCTCCTCACTGTACAAGGAGCAAGAGCAGTGGGCATACAAACACGTATTTAAAAAAAATGCTGTAAGGTGAGCACTGAGAAGCTGAACACTTCCAAAAGGCTCAAAGAGGTAAAGGTATTGTTTCTTGCTACTTTTTGGGCACCCATAGCTAGTTGTGCTGCAGTTAAAAAATAAGTGAAATGTTAAAAATAATTGGAGATGGTTTGGCACCCATAATTGCAGTTACATACAAAACTAGGTTTCAATGCGTAAGCAAAATCTGTTTACTCTAAATCAATCCTAATGATATCTGAAATTCAGGAAATATTCACAGAAAAGCTCAGGAAAAGTCTAAGTGGTTGCCCCTTGAATGTGAAGGAGATACCCTTCTTCTAAAAGGTCAATAGACAGTCTAGTAGTCTCGATATTACATGCACTATAAAATATTCTGGTGTGGTGCTTGTCATGCATGTTATAATGAGAGGGTTTTTCAATAGAACTGTTGTCACTTTGCCCTGCATTGCTGAAATTGTTCACATAGTTATAATACATGAATCACTTTATGCCTTTTGATATTATGCAAATGGTTTGCTTACCCAGTCGGTTTAACTTGATCTGGATAAAATCATAAATGCTCTAAAATTTTTTTATTATACAGCAGGTTTATTTTTAAAATACGCCACCATTGATGTGAACGCAGTTGGTGGCGTTCTTGATTAATCCTTCACTATCACCACTCTAACTACACCTGCTACAGTGCATAGTGTGACAAAAGTAATGGTACTTCACATTACTGGCAGCATACACTTTTATGTCTCAAAATAGGTTAAAAAGCCTGGTAAAAATGTGTGTACGTTTTTTTTTCGCTCCAACTAAGTATTCGGGTCTACTCAAAGTAGCTTCCACTCTTTTAGGTTCCTCAAACTTTTAGGTGTTCAAAAGAAGTATCAATGCCATATACTTTCTTTGTCAGCCTACTCACCACTCTAATAATGAGAATTACCCGACAACATTACTCAGGAAAATATAGGGATGTTATAAAAAGTAATGTCAATTCAATTGTCAAAAAATGTCAACCCATTAGTAACTTGCCGCCAAGTTACGTTTTCGTTCACTTTTCTTTTCACAATTTTGTTAAAGTTATTTTTGATAACATCACCTATAGTTTGTTTGGCATCATTGTCTGCTAGTTCTCATTATAATGTGTTCAACAAAGACAACAAACCCTTAAATTTATAGTTCTTTCCTTTACTCATGAATCTGAAACAGTGAATCTCAGTAATCTTAGGGTGTGTGACTTGTTTTTTTGTTTTTTTATCAGTTGTGCATGTATTCAAGTACATGCATTTAGGTGGGAGGGCGAACTATTGCCTCCTCCTGTGACTAGCAGATTTTCTGAGAACGGACAGATGCATAATGCTGCCAAAGAAGTATAGGAATATTGGAAGTAATCGTAACGTAATTGCAATCGTAATGTAATTGCCAGTAGGCAAAAAAAGGTGTCCCACACTCGCCATAATGGTAACAGGCAGCGCTGACTGACTCTTCCATGTATAAATGCACATATATACCGTACAAAATGGAAGAGGGATAGCCGCCATGGTAGCTCAGTTGATAGAGCATCGGACATGTTATTCGAAGTTCGCAGGCTCGGTCCCTGTACAGGGCAGGTTATCTTTTTTTTCCTGCCCCGCCACGGTGGTCTAGTGGCTAAGGTACTCGGCTGCTGACCCGCAGGTCGTGGGTTCGAATCCCGGCTGTGGCGGCTGCATTTCCTATGGAGGCGGAAATGTTGTAGGCCCGTGTACTCAGATTTGGGTGCACGTTAAAGAACCCCAGGTGGTCTAAATTTCCGGAGCCCTCCACTATGGCGTCTCTCATAATCATATGGTGGTTTTGGGACGTTAAACCCCACAAATCAATCAATATCTTTTTTTCCTTCTACTTTTCTTTCTTCACAATTATAACACTTCTATTCTTCTTGAAGATTTTCTGGTGTAAAAAAGGCACCTTATAATCTAAAGAGGCAAACAGAATGTGCCAGTGTACGAGTTAGCTCTTGTAGTGGTTACAAGTAAGATATGTCTTGAAGAATAAATCATTCTGCCACTTGCCTAAAGAATGGCTACAGGACATGGCGCTGGATGCACTTTGTTATTTTTGAATCAAGCTATCTTGTATTCTATTTTTACAAATTACATGGGATACACATGACGGTATCACACACATTAACGCCACAAAGATTATACAGTGAACAATGTTATAAATGCGAAATTGCATAAGGATAAGGTGAAAACTGCACCCTCAACGAGAATGTACAGAAAGCACAGGGTGCAGGCGTCATTCCTTCTGCCCGTGCTTTTCAAGTGCGAGCTGTTTTCACCTCGTTCTGACCAACTAACTAGATTGAGATGTGTGTTTATAGTGCAAGAGGATGCTCCACGGGAAACTAGGTTTGTCTCAAAGTCTGTGTGTGTCTTTCAACCTATATTGTGCCCGGTTCAAAAGTTCATGCAGACCAGATCGTGTAAAACAGGACCGTGTAAAGTGGACCGTGTAAATAAAATAAAATGGACCATGTAAATAAACAGGATCGTGTAAAATGTCGTTTTGGTGTGCAACTGTAGTTATGGTTGTGCTGAATGACCTTTCTTTATATACACTACATAACAAACTTGCTTCTTTAGAGTCGAGTGCATCTTCGGATCGATTGTAAATGTTTGCATATGCGAGGCCTTAGGTTTTATAAGAAATTCCTCAGTGTGCCACGAGGAAATGTGTGTTCAGCGAAAATTTGTATAACATTATATACAACTCCTAAAGCCTCGTCTACAACTTTATGCAGGTTGACCTTGAGCAGAAAACGAGGAGCGGCAGCAGCCCCCAGAAAAGAGCAAGCACCCTCCAAGCTCCCGAAGCTCTCTTCGACAGGAAGAGCAAGGTCACTGTGTGGCATTGAAAACCATTGCAAGGAGTGCCTTATCAGTACACTGTGCTGCTCTTTCATCGCAGAAGACGAAGTTGACCACTCCAGAGGAACTTCACGCTGTGTATTGTAAGTGCTTCAGTGGTTTTGTTTTTGCCCAGCCAGCAGTTAAAAAATCATGTGTCAGATTCAGCCAGGATGGCTAGAGGGAGTCGAGCAGGCATGTTTGGACATTTGTCTAGCCAAGTAGTGCCAATTTTCGTACTGGTCCTGTTGGAGTTACTGCCAGAATCACAGAAGCTACGTCACCTCTCTAAATGTACAGATGTGTCGGGGAAGATTAGCTGCATTAGGTTTTTCTATAACTGATAGCTGCCAACATTCTTCAATATACAGGAGTTTTGTTCCTCACTTATGGGTGTAAAGCCCTCTACAGAAAAAATGCAACACATCTACTTCCAGAAGACTCCATGGCCCTACTTGTAGGTTTTTTCGGCTTGTATCATAAGCACCTCGTTTGGGGTACATGAACATTTTATAAACATGTACAGCGAAAATTTTGGCTGGCTGGTCGTTTTGTCGTTATCTTGTTCCTCGCAGTATTCTTAAGCATGTTGTGCATTACGTTGTCAATCTGGTTCATGTGCATAGAAGACATTACGAAGTTTCAGGCTACAGTATAAAAAGCCTGGAAGCAAGCTATCAATAATTTTTTAACAGAGTTGTTTAATCTGATACATGATACATCACTAAACTTTCGTGCGTATTCATTATTGTAAGCTCGTCTTAGTGTTATCCAAAATGAAGGTGTGAGTCGACAGATGGAAACATCTAGTGGGGTAATCAGGGTGAACAGTAGAAGTGCTTCAGACAGGCTGGCCGATGTTGCGATAGGAGGACCTATTTTTAGAAGTCACGTTGTCATCCTTGGCGTGTTAGATTAAATGGGGTCAGTAATGACATCATCTATTGGTATAGGCGTGTGTGCCTGTTGGAAATGTTTGTCTGAAAAAAAAAACTAACGCAGAAGAGTGCAGCCCTTGCTTCTTTTCAAGTTAGGTTGCGCTGATACAAAGTGTTCTCCTGTTGGAGGTTGGGGGTAAGGGAAGCAAAAAAAAGATAAATGATAGAAAACAAGAAAAAAGAAGAAAGAAAAGGAGAATGCAAAGTAAAAGTAGTGCTACACTGCTCCTACTTTGCATCCCCCTTTTCTTCTTTTTTTCCCTTGTTTGATTTTTTCACCTTTTTTGTTACATTGGCATTGTCCCATCTAGTGCATGAATCAATGACACATGGCTTTGCTATAGCAAAGATGCCTATGTGGTGTTGGATTGAACAGTGCATTGTACTTCATTTAGTTAATTACAGACTGATCAGTCTTGCAATAAGTGCTTCCTGTCTATCACCACACATGTTCAATTGAAAAGTTTGTGCTTGGCTCTTAGTATGCTGGTATATAGCTTGTGTCTTGGACTACTCAAATTGAATGTTATTTTGCTGCTGTTTATGGTAATGAATTTATCCAACATGAAAATATCTTGCCTTGTGAACTTTGTCGGACCTGCCTTTCTTTTTCTTTCCTATGCAGGCATTGTATGTGAGGGAGGCAGTAACAGAGAGGTGATAGCTTGAGCTTCGGAAGAATAAATGCTGGCAGTGAGGCAATTACGCATCAAACATCCCAGCCATTTTGCCAACCGTCCTAAATGTGTTTTGAAAAAAAAATACTGTGCTCGTTTACTGTGTTTTTCTCAAAACAGCAAAATGCTAAAGTATATCGCAGAGAACAAAATATTAGGCCACGTTGGTGCCTCCTGGACTTCCCAGGATGTCGTCTGGGTGTTGTTTGTAAAAAGTAAAGTGTTTCAAAAATACTGCCTCTTCTACACCAAATTCGGTCTTGGTATTAACTAAAGGTGCTTGTGTGTAGTGCATGAAGCTCAGTAATATTAGTGCAATTTTTTCGCCACATCAAAAGCAAGGAAGCAGTTCTCTTTATATGGCAAGTTATATGATTACACTTTGTCTTAAAGTAGAAATGAATTTTTGAAGTTTTCTTATGATGGCTGTTTTTTGCATTTGATGTACGACAGCTTCCGTTCCGAAGTTCCCCATGGCCCTCAATAGGAGACTTCAAAAATCATTTTCCTCATTTAAACAAAATTTGTAATGATAACACTTGCCATGTAACAAGAACTGTTTATTTGCTTTCAACTTACATATAAAAGTAATTTTCAATTAGACAAACACACAGCTCAAATTGCATCTCAATGTGGACAAAAACGATTATATAGTGATATTTGTAATCTTGACCTAACATTATTTTTTTTTCGTAAAATATAACTTCTGTGCAGTGAGTATTTGTGGCTCAAATATTCATACAAAATGCAGTATTGCCATACAAGAAATGCAAACGGTAAACAGTTTGGCAGAATTCTTCAAAGCCTATGTAGCAGAAAAATTGCACTAATGTTACTTGACTTCAAATACTTTAAGAAGCATCTTTACTTAATATGTAGATCAAATTTGATGTGGCAAGAAAAAGCGGTACTTTAAAATTTTTCTCACAAATAACACCCGCACGACATTCTGCGAAATTCTGAAGGTACCCACGTGACCACTACTCTTTTCTCTTCAAAACATTTCTGCAAATAACTATTTTCAGAAGAGTAAATTACCATCATTTTTTAAACTATACATCTGTGATGGTCGCCAGGCAGTATGGTTTGTATGTTTGGTGTTGAATAGCCCAGTGCAAAAAACAACAAATGGCTGAGCATCCTTTGACGCTCGGGCAATTTCGAAAGCATTTGTTTTTTAGCAGCAATTCAGTTAAGCCCTTGTCTTTATGCTTAGGCCCAGAAACAAAACACAAGTAACTAAAGTAGTCCTAAGAGTCATGTAGTCTCACTGTTCCAAGGCTTGGGGAGCCTAATTTAGTGCAAGCTTCTCCATTTTTTTTAAATTCAGATTCAACCAACAGGTTTTGGAGGCACAGTGCATTTTCAGCTAACTTGTTTCACACCAGTTACTTAGATAAAAAGCGGAAAGTAGAGGTAAAAATACCATTTTAAAGGCATTGTAGGTAATAACAAAAAGGACTGCTTTCTTTTTTTGTGTGGTGCTTTGCCTGAACGCTGTGCTTTTTGTAGTATAGTTCATTGTCTAGTGAACATAGGCCTTAAAAACTAACATTAGCCATGTTTAGGTCCATTTCTTGGTTATAGTCATAGGAGACATATAAATAATTATGACTTCAAACTTGATTGTTCTTTTGAAGATTTTTTCCTTGCATAATGATATTTGAGAGTCTTAGTCAATTTTGTTATAAGAAAACGTGATGTCATAATAGGGTCACTTTTTGTAGAGTTGTTCAGTTCTATCTTACCTTTTACATTCCTAATAGAGCAGTTATTTTCAATATCGGTATTTAAAATGGAATGAGCATGCTGTATGTAGTAAGGTGTAAGCACTTACAGATAGCACATGCAACCCACTTTTCTGTTGGTAGTTTATTTCTGTTATTGCTGATTTATATGTGGGGTTTCACGTCCGAAAACCACTATATGATTATGAGAGACGCCGTAGTAGAGGGCACTGGAAACTTCGACCACTTGGGGCTCTTTAACGTACACCCAAATCTGAGCACACGTGCCTACAGCATTTCTGCCTCCATCGGAAATGGAGCCGGGGTTTGATACCGCGACATGCGGGTCAGCAGCCGAATTACTGTTACTCTTGCTGCCCTATATGTGTGCAGTTCGGTTATAGTTATCTGGCTTGCACAGATTTTTAATGACACCTGCCTGGTCCTGGTTGCTTTCATGGTGATTTTAACCTTCATAAGTTGCTTAGGTTTAGCTCTCAAAATTGTTCAAGATGCCAATTTTGTGCATAAACTGTATAGTATAAAGGCAGCAGATGTACATGCACACACTATTAAATGAACACTGAGAGCTTTCATTTGCAGTTACTAAAGTTTTACTGTGCAGGAAGCGTTTAAATCATAATTTCATAAGGACATAATCGATTATCTCTACCATTGAAAATCGTGACAACCTAGTTATTTTCACTGTGATAAGCATGCTGTTTTTTTGATGTGGCAGAACTAATTTATACACTCATTCCTTCTATTATTCACATATGCATAACATGAAGGATTGTGTGCCTTAAATTTTCAGTTTCATTCTGTGTGTTATATTTCTTGTGCATGTAAACCATTGTGCTAATATGTGTCTCTGACATTATTTGTGCCAATTATTTTCATTTCCAGGTGCCTATGAAGGACACATAAGTTCTATCGCAGTGGCCTTCGAAATTTACAGTGGTGCTGGAGCCTCAAGCAGCATTTCGCCAATCTCCACAAGGCATTCATGAGATAAACACAGCGCCACACTTTCACAGTGCTATGATTATTATTTATGTTTAAACAATTCGTTCTAAAATTGCTGTTACATTGTGCCACCATCCTGTGGCTTAGGTGGAGCTCGTGAAATTGTGGTGCAGTCACCTCATTTGTGTACGATCAAACTGCAATGTCACTATTCACAGCTGGAGCATACAGACAAATAAAAAACATATTGATTGTAGCAGGGCTGATGTGTATATTAATGCTTCTCTATTGATAATAATAACTTTATAAGTTCTTTAAGTCTTGCATAGAACACTGCATTAATGTGTTGCAATGTAACCACCATTTATGATCGCTGGCATGGTAATTTAGTAGTTTTGCAATGTATTTTATTTAAAAGGTAATTTTGCTTCTGCATCACAATTAGTAAGCTAGATGCCGATGATTCAATCCCTCATCATGCACATTTAAGAAATATTGTGATTTGTACACAGTATTGCATGTACTCAAGATGTGGACGTCTATTCAATTTACACATTATATTGCTTTGCACTAGATTCAGACGTAACATGCACACATTTCAGTTTTTTCCGCATGATACGTCTTTCCATAAGATGCGGAGTCCGCATGATACATCTTATGCGGAGCCCGCATCATACGTCTTATGCGGAGTCCGCATCATACGTCTTCCATATTCCGATAATTCCGTATGTGAGGTCTCCGCATCTTACGGAACGTTTCAGTAGGGTAGGAGATAGTACGGCACCTTGAGATACAGCGGGTGAGGGAGTGTGGGTTAGACAAATAAGTATCGACTCTAAAGCGAGCAACTCGATTGAAAAGAAATGATCAGATGTAAGAATACATGCGGGAGCCACATGACAGGGAGGAGAGGTGAGCGAGTATGTGGTCATGACTCACGCCATCGAATGCCTTCCGTATATCGACGGTTACAAGCGCATGGATCTGACTACGAGAAGGTGAAAAAAAAGTATGCTGAAAAACAAGGAACATGTCCTGCGCACATACGTGGCGTCGGAAGCCAATAAGAGAAGGACGGAAAACCTCTTTCACCTCAATAAAATCAGACAGTCGAGTCAAGACCATTCGCTCAAGAGTCTTGCCAACGCAGATGTCAAAGAGATAGGGCGACGGTTAGAGAGAGATGGATGTTTGCCCGGCTTCAGAATCATGCAAATTTTAGAGGATGTCCAAGAGCTTGGAAGACAGCCGCTGTTCCATGCTTCGTTGAATGTGTGTAAGAGAAACTCCTTTGCGTTGTTGGGGGATTACGTAGTGTAGTTTATGTTATCTCAACCTCACCGGGTGCCGAGCGGGTACATTGAGTGGCTAAGGCAGCTTCCAGCTCCCTGAGCGTGAATGGGTGGTTCAAGTTTGGTTAAGCTTCGGCACAGTAATCAGGGTAGGATGGTGAGAGGGGGTGGGGGTGGGAGATACAGAGATTTTAAATTGTCGAAAACATCAGATGGAGTCCCTTGAGTGAGAGCTTTAGCTATGATGGGAGCAACGGCAGACTTGGTACCTAAGAGAGACCTAAACAGAGACCATGTAGAGCGCGAGTGCATTGCGGAGTTAAGGCCGTCACACAGCGTGTTCCAACGAGAGTGCTAGAGGGAAGTGCCGTAAGCGATAATTTAAGCTCGCAGAGCATCAATGCGGAAGGAAAGTTCGACGTTGTATGGCTGGGAGCGGAGAGCGCGTTTCAAACGTTGATGAAGTCGCCACAAACGGAGGAAGTGAAGATCAGGGTTAGGAGTGGTGAGTTGAAAACGAGCGCGGCGACTAGAGGATGTCATTGCGGCGGAGATCCGTGACGTCCAGTCGTCGTAATTTTTAAATGAATCAGACAAAAGGTTATTACGGAATAATTCCCAGTCAGTGGGAGCGACTCGTTGTTTCCGCCTGTTGTGGGAAAGAGGGGTGGTGATGTGTATGAGAAAGTGATCTCTGAAAAGGTTTTCAGCGGACATCTGCCAGTGAAAAGGAAGGGGACTCCGAAAAAAAGTGAGATCGGGTGTAGTGGAGCGCTGTGAAACAGTGCCCGCTCGAGTAGGGGTGTCAGGGTTATTAGGAAGGGTTAGATGGTGTTCCTGGTGGAGGCAGTGCAAAAGGCGACCTGGTTTGAGTGTTTGGGGGTAACCCCAGAGCCTATGAGGAGCATTAAATTCACCCCCAAGGAGGATATGGGTGGTCGATGGAAGGGAGTGCAGGAATTTTCCAAGAGCACTGAACAGAGAGGACGTGACAGGGGGGTTGTAAAAGGACATCACAGCGAGAGAAATATGGGTAGATGGTTGGTAATAGACCACACCAACCAAATATTCTAGGAGGGGGGAGTCTAGTGGTTCAACGAGAACGTCAGTGCATACATAAATAGACGCAAGTGGCGTTCCCGTCGTAGCGTGATATGCACGGTAGCCCGGGACGGCAAGAGCCATCTGAGTCTCCTGTATCAGGAGAAAATGGGTAATGTTTGGCGGGTGAGAAGATATTGGTGGATAGGCGCCCTATTATGACGAAAGCTGCGGCAGTTCCACTGCAAGATATCGAGGTCCTTTTCACGTGCCATCTAGGTCTTTGAAGTAGAGGAAGCTCCTGTGCGTGCGCGTTCCTTCTTTTTTTTTTGCCGGGAGAAGCGACTCTTGCAGGGAGTTAAGCACCTGGGCACGGCGACACCGCAAGAATGCGGTTCACTGACAAACCTCTGATTTTTGCTGTGCAGTTCCTCGGCCTCCTGCGCACTGCGCACTGCAGTGAGCATACCGTTGTCGAGGCGGCTAGGCATCAGTCCAGGGATTTCTACTGTCATGACGCTGGGTATCAGCGTTTGACACCGCCCATCAGACCACCACTTAATTCTACGTCACCAAGTGCAGAAGCCGGCACGCAACATTCGCATTGAGCGACACCATGCGGAACCAGTATAAAGAGCCTCCTTTGGAATGCACTGCCACTGGGCACGGCGGCACCGAAAGAATGCGGTTCGCTGACAAACGTCTGCTTTTTGCTGTGCAGTTCTTCGGCCTTCTGCGCACTGCGTGCTGCAGTGAGCATACCGTTGTCGAGGAGGCTAGGCATCAGTCCGGGGATTTCTACTGTCATGACGCTGGGTATCAGCGTTTGACACCGTCCATCAGACCATCACTTCATTCTACGTCACCAAGCGCAGAAGCCGGCACGCAACCTTCGCATGGATCGACACCATGCGGAACCAGTATAAAGGGTCATCCTATGAAATGCGCTACCACTGGGCACGGCGGCACCGAAGGAATGCTGTTCGCTGACAAACCTCTGCTTTTTGCTGTGCTGTTCCTCGGCCTCCTGCGCACTGCGTACTGCAGTGAGCATACCGTTGTCGAGGCGGCTAGGCATCAGTCCGGGGATTTCTACTGACATGACGCTGGGTATCAGCGTTTGACACCACCCATCAGACCACCACTTCATTCTACGTCACCAAGCGAAGAAGCCGGCACGCAACCTTCGCATAGAGCGACACCATGCGGAACCAGTATAAAGGGTCATCCTTTGGAATGCGCTACCAATGGGCACGGCGGCACCGAAAGAATGCGGTTCGCTGACAAATCTCTGCTTTTTGCTGTGCAGTTCCTCGGCCTTTTGCGCACTGCGTACTGCAGTGACCATACCGTTGTCGAGGCGGCTAGGCATCAGTCCGGGGATTTCTACTGTCATGACGCTGGGTATCAGCGTTTGACACCGCCCATTAGACCACCACTTCATTCTACGTCACCAAGCGCAGAAGCCGGCACGCTGGATGGATGGATGGATGGATATGGCTGTACCCTTTAGATCGGGCGGTGGCTAGCGCCACCAAGCCGTAATACCTAATGAACAAAAAACTATATTTATTTTTTTCCTTAAAAAGTGAGTTTGAGTATTCGTACTTTGCAGTGAAGAGTTTGATTTTCACTCGTGCCTTGACTTTAGCCACCAATCAGATAACCTCCTTCTAGTTAAGTCTACCCGCTTAAAGTTTATTTTGCCTTCCCGGTCCCTAAACCCCAGTGCTTTGAAAAACTCTGCGCCATCATCCTGAACAATAGGGTGAAGCCCTTTACAGAACATTATCAAGTGTTCGGCAGTTTCTTCTTCCTCTCCACACGCACTGCATACTGTGTCTACCCCTTCGTAATTGGCCCGATATGTCTTGGTTCGCAGTACTCCCGCCCTGGCCTCAAACAGTAGAGAACTACCCCGAGTATTATCAGAGATCCTTTCCTTGGCAATTTCCTGCTTAAAAGTTCGATAGATCTCTAGTGCGGACTTCTTAATCATGCCCATTCTCCACATGTCAGTCTCCATTTCCTTCACTTTCTTCTTAACCGATAGTTCTTTTTGGTTTGGCCACCTGCTGTTTTCTAAGTATTTACCAGTAAACTTCCTGGTTTGCTTCCTCCATTTTGTATCCACATTCTTCATGTACAAATTGCTGAAAACCTTCCCAGCCCAACGCTCTTCCCCCATTTCTCTCAATCTATTCTCAAATTTTATCTTGCTGCTAGCTTCCCTGCCCTCAAATGATGTCCATCCCATATCACCTTGTACTCCCTGATTTGGTGTATTCCCGTGAGCTCCTAAAGCAAGCCTGCCTATTCCACGTTGCTTAATTTCTAATCTTGCTTGAACTTCTGATCTCATGCACAAGACTGCATTGCCGAACGTCAGCCCAGGAACCATGACCCCTTTCCATATTCCTCTCACAACATCATACCTATTGTAATTCCACAGTGCCCTACTTTTCATGACTGCTGCATTCCTGTTACCTTTACTCGTCATGTATATTTCGTGTTCCCTCAGATACTCGGTCCCATTGCTTATCCATACGCCCAGATATTTGTATTTATCTGTTATCTCTAGCGCGACCTCCTGTATTCTAAGCTCACTACCTTCGTTGTCGTTGAAAATCATGACTGCGGATTTTTCCTTACTGAATCTAAAATCTAACCTATCTCCCTCATTACCGCAGATGTCCATCAATCTCTGCAAATGTTCCTTGTTGTTGGCCATTAGCACTATAACATCTGCGTACATTAATGCTGGTAGTGCCTGATCAATAAGTTTTCCTTGTTCGACTAAAGAGAGGTTGAAGCCCAGTTCACTTCCCTCTAATTTTGCCTCTAATCCTTGTAGGTACTTCATGAATAATAAGGGTGACAGGAGGCACCCCTTCCTAAGCCCGCGTTTTACCTCTGCAGGCTTGGATACCTGTTTTTCCCACATTATAACTACCTTGTTACCTTTAGAGGTACCCTTTAAAAGATTAGTGACTACGTGTTCCACGCCTAGTGTGTCCAGTATTCCCCACAATTCCTCTTGAACCACGCTATCGTACGCTCCCTTGATATTAAAAAATGCTAGCCACAGGGGCCTGTGTTCCTTTTCTGCTATTTCGATGCACTGCGTCAGTGAGAACAGATTGTCTTCTGACCTCCTGTGTTTCCGAAACCCATTCTGCAGTTCCCCCAGCACCCCCTCATCCTCTATCCACGCCTGCAGTCTTTCCTTTATAATCTGCATCGCCAGCCTGTAGACCACTGATGTCACTGTTATAGGAAGGTAGTTGTTGGGACGCAACCTTCGCATGGAGCGACACCATGCGGAACCAGTATAAAGGGTCATCCTTTGGAATGCGCTACCACTGGGCACGGCGGCACCGAAAGAATGCGGTTCACTGACAAACCTCTGTTTTTTGCTGTGCAGGTGAGGAAATGTTACGGCAAGTGTTTCCGTTCAAGCGATCCTTTTCTGCTAGTGCTGCCGTGCCCATGGCTGTGTTGCTTGCTTTTGCTGTTATCTGCCTCAGCAAATTACTGCTTTTAGGGGGGGACAATGAAACTACCCCGGTCCCGACGCTTCACTAATGTTAAAGCAGCTTAGGGAAATCGCAGCTGATAAAAAAGATATAAAGGAAAACCGCCTGGTAGAAATTGAAAAAAAGGTGGACGCTTTGTCAAACCTTGAAGAAAAAGTCACTTCATGTCAGGACCGGCTCACGCATATGAACCCAGTTGTTCTAACGCTTGAAAGGAAGATAGACAATTTAGAGAACCGCAGTAAAAGACCTAATTTGGTCATTTTTGGGCTACCAGAACCAGAGGGTGAAAACGGTGGATCCCTGGAAACAGCCGTAAATAAAGGTATCTTTCAAGACCTTCTCGAACTGGAACCAGTAGCGATAGAACGCGTTCACCGATTAGGTCGTCCATCTCCAAATAAAAACGACCGGTCATCCTGAGACTGCTCGATACGAGAGATAAAACATTGATTTTTAAACAATGTCACAAACTGAAGAACTCTCCTATATCAATAAGTGAGAACTATTCGCAGAGTGTTCGTGAAGTTAGGTGGAAGCTTTGGGCAAGTGCGAAAAAAAAACAGGAGAGAGGGGACAAAGTTGCCTTAGCTTTTGACAAATTGTACATCAATAAAGTGGCGTATGTTTAGAACGAGGAAATAAATGATAGAGTTGCCGCTCAAAAAAAAAACAACGAAGAAAATTCACGCCAGCCAATGACCCGTCGTCACGCGCAAAAGCTAAGGTAGACGCTAGTTTTGCCGACTGCCAAGGCAATGTTTTAAAGATTCCGTGTTTAGAAATCAACCGTCCATTCTACATAAATTCGACTTCAGCCAAAGAACAACACCTGCGTATCGTCAATTTCAACGCTCGTAGCGTAGTAAACAAGACAGATATACTTAAAATTCAACTGCTACGACATGGTCCACACATTGCAATCTTAACAGAAACTTGGCTACGTAGTGATATAACAAATGATCTAGTCTTTCCACCCAATTACAAAGTGTTTCGCAAAGATAGCATTCACGGAGGCAGGGGTGTGGCCGTTCTAGTGAAAGATCACATAGACACGACGCTTATCGGTGACACTCCTGACCCGGAATGCTTATGCGTCAAGTTATCATGCTGGGGCCATTGCTTCGTGTTGTATGCATGTTACAGGCCACCTGACGCTACTCGAGATTATTTGATTAAACTTCAAGAGCACATGTCTTCTTACCAGAATAAGACAATTTTATTGATTGGTGATCTGAACCTGCCTGGTGTCAATTGGGAGCTCCTCCAAGTAAACAATAAGAGTGATAAAAACGCTAACATTATTTTCGACATTATGCTGACACATGATCTTATCCAAGTGGTTAATGAACCCACACGTGTGCAGGGGTCATCCTGTTCTGTATTAGATGTTGTATTTCTAAACCGTGCATTTACTGATCATATTGTTTCATTTGAGGATGGTTTGTCAGATCATTCCCTCGTTGCGGTTTCTGTACCTATTGTAAAGATTGCTGTTCGCGAAATTCCCACAACCATATCTATTAAAGATTATTCGAGAGCTTATGACGCCATCGTCGTTGACTACATGGAAACCTGTCTTACGGGCTTTTCTGACAGTGGCGGTGAAGTGAGTGCTCTGTGGGCAACCTTTACTACAATGTGCAAGCATTGCATAGATACATTCATACCTACTAAATCTAAAAAAATCAATAAAAGTACACCATAGATGACGCGTGGCATAATTCAATTGAAGTGCAAAATCAAACGAATAAAGAATAAACATGCGCGTACGGGGATTATTAGTGCACGTACGGATGTTATCAGTGAACTACAAGACAAGGTAGCATGCGCTGTACGTGATTCGAAAGACCTATATTTCACTGCAACATTGTCGAATTTTATAAAGAACGCGCCGGATAAGTTTTTGGAATACCTAAGCGAAAGCAAGAAGTCTGTCACAGAAATCACAATTAATGGAACCATTGTTATCAACTTGAATACTATCGCACGACATTTTAACGATTATTTTCATAGCGTATTTACCAGTGGTAGTTCAGGGTTATCTTTAGACTCTGTAGTGTTTCAACGCCATGAGGCGAACTTCATCTCATACAATAGGCATTGTGTCTATGTTGTTAAACTTAAAAACCAAAACAACTCCTGGCCCTGACGACATCCCAAATGTGTTCCTTAGGCGATACGCCGAAACTATTGCTAAATTCCTGGTTGTGTTATTCAGTGAATCTTTGCTATGTGCAAAAGTACCTAATGATTGGAGGATGGCTCGATTTGTCCCAGTCTTTAAGAAAGGCGATCGATCATTAATACAGAATTACCGCTCCTTATCACTGACGTCATCATGCTGCAAAACTTTCGAGCACATAATAGAAAGTCGCAATAATGAATTCTTAGAAGAAAAGTCGATACTAACCCTTTGTCAACATGGCTTCAGAAAAGGCTGCTCGACTATCACACAATTAGTTATAGTAATCGATTTATTTGCTAAAGCTTTGGATGTTAACGGTCAAATTGATGCTGTATTTTTGGATTTTAGTAAAGCTTTCGATAGGGTCATTCACGAAAAATTAATCTTAAAGCTAAGAAACATTAAGCTTCCTGATATCTTAATTTCCTGGATCGCAGACTATCTGAATAACCGTAAACAGTATGTTTCTGTTGATGGACACAACTCGGGCTGTCTACCAGTTACTTCAGGTGTGCCCCAAGGCAGTGTCTTGGGTCCATTACTTTTTCTTTAATATATTAATGACATCGTCACCGTCGTCCCACTTGGAACACATATAAGACTGTTTGCAGACGACTGCGTTGTGTTTCGTACAATTAAATCTGTGGATGATCAGAAGGAACTAGATTTCAGCTTGAATAACATATTCTTGTGGTGCGAAAAATGGGGCATGGCTGCAAATACCGACAAAACAGTCTCTCTTTGCATAACGAATAAAAAGAATCTCTTCGATCACTTGTACAAAATGGGGTCTGTCTCATTAAAACAAGTTGATAGCTGTAAATACCTTGGCGTAGCCTTCACTGCCAATTTGTCTTGGAACCTTCATGTAGAGAACACATGCTCTGCTGCATTCCGCAAAGTAGCTTACTTGCGACACAAACTTAGAAATTCTCCTTCAAACGTTAAGTTACTCGCCTACCTAACATATATTCGCCCAAAACTGGAATATGCCTGCGTAGCATAGGACCCGTATACTAAGCTCAATATCAACAAACTTGAGAGAATACGAAGAAAGTCGGTTCGTTTTAGTTATTCTAAATACAAACGTTCGGACTCCCCGTCACAGCTAATGTTGGTTAATGAGGTTCCTTCTCTTGAATCAAGAAGACAGAAGTACCCCTTGGATTTTTTACATAATCTAACTGACCACAAATTCACCCTCAACTCTTCGCTTTATGTAAGCCCTCTTTCCACAAGGCAAACACGGCACCATCTCTCTGATGCATTAACACCTATCTATGCTAGGACAGACACATATAAGTTTTCCTTTTTTCTACGGACCATTTCAGAATTGAAATCTCTGCCCGCACTGTAGGACTTGTGACGATGGGTGACATGTACTTTTCTGTACCTTTTTTTATGGGCATACTATCACAATTTTGTTAAGTTCTTTTGAATATGTTTGTATAGGCATTTATATATTACTGTATATATATTTATGTGTGTATGTGTGTATGTGTATGTATATGTGCGTATGTATGTATGTATACGTGTGTATGTATGTGTATATGTGTATGTATATGGATATAGATTTGTATGTTTATTTGTGTATGTATATACATATGTATGCTTTAGTTTTGTGAACAATTTTGTATGCCCGTCCTGCAAGGACCACGTCGTGGTTTGCAGTATGTTCTAAATAAAAGAAATAAATAAAAGTATAGGTGAATGATTCCAGTTGCTTGGATTGGGTTTCGAGGGTCGTAAGAATCCGGACAATTGAATTTTCCAGCTGGACAAAAAGAGTTTGATGTGCAGTGGTGGTGGTTTTGACCATGTCGGCCAATTTGGTTACATGTGAGCTAGAGGTCAGGGCGGTGAGTGTGGCGAGTTGCTTATTTAGCTCCGTGAGTTGACAGGTAAGAGAGGATGTGGTAGTTGCGAGTGTCTGTGTCAGTGTGAGTATTTTCTGTTGTAGCTCATCTGAGACGCGTTGTTGCTCGCGCTGGTTGCGCTCGAACATAGCCAGTCGCAGATCGAAGGAGCGGCTCTTGTTTACTACGGATGGTGAAGGTGTGTTTGATGAAGTGCACACGGGAGGTGTGCCCTTAACCTTAGCGGCGTATGAACCCGCGGGGGATGTTGCGGGAGGTGATAGGAACTCATGCGCTGAAGGGGAGGGCAGCGAAGGCTGATTGGCTCGGCGCATGGCTGTGTGACGGAGAAAAGCTGCTTTGGCGCAGTCGCGTTGCTTAGCTAGAAGGTAGGGGCAGGTGGAGTCGAGAGATGAGTGGGTGTTGACTTGGCAATGGATGCACCAGGGTTGGGCGCAAACGTGAGCATCGTGATCTACTGGTAGAGGAGACGCACAGCGGCGGCACTTGACCGGAACGCTGTGTTGGAGGCAATGATGAGCACGTTGCCCTACAACAAGGCACCGAGTGCAAGTAGGTCGTGAAGTTTATGTGGACGGCATCCGAAAGAGACGCGTTTAAAGTATACAAAGCGAAGGATGATGGTTCCAGCAAATGTTATGAGAATGGATTCAGTTGAGCCCATCATACGTGCAGCCAGTATGTCTGAAGTAGAGGATTCGAGGTCATGCAAGAGCTGAGATGATGTGAAGTGACCACCAGCGTTGTGTATGACACCGAGACATGATATTGGAGGACAGGAGGCATAGGGCTTAATGGTGATCGGCTTACCATTAAGTTCCAGACTTGTGAGGGACAGTAGGAGGTGGGCAGTGAGAGTTGAGTGCGTTTTCAGAAGCACAAGGCTCTGAGCAGGTTTGGCCTGAAGGGTGACCTCCGCACTGGTCTTGGGAGAGAGATTTGCGGCGGCTATGATGGTAAAAAGCAGGTGATAGAGAGGCAGTTTTGGCATGGGTGTTCTGGGTGAAAGTTGGATTCCGACGGTGATGAGGTCGGAGCGGGGGCGGGTGGTCGAGGCAGGTTTTCGATTGGCACTAACGGTGTTGCATCTGCCTTCAGGAGATGGCGTATTATCTTCGTTGACCTGCGACGCCATGAAGTCCATTTCCGTCGATAAGTCGTCAGCTGAAGTGATGTAAGGCAAAACTTCGGCGATGGAAGAAACGATGCTCATCGAAACGCGCTTGTCGACAGACTCGGAATTTGTAATGGGTAGTCCAGACGCAGATACGGTGGGGAGAGCAGCAGGCGTGGTCGATTGCAATGCCAACGCGGCATTACGGCTATCGGGCTCCGGCGTTTACGTGGCTATCAAGCTGGGAGTAGCAGAGACGCCACCAGCGTTGCATGTTGCTGGACCGTGCGCGCTGTTGAGGAAAGCTGCCTGTTGCTGTATTGTTGTCGGCGCGGGGCTGGTGACATTGCCAGATGTTGACAGTGGAGGCACGGCTGTATCAGCAGTGCAACCGGAGGAGGCTGGGCTTACCGATAGGGCGTCAATTGTCGTTGTTGTCGAGTGCAGGGCGGGACGCTGCATCGCGGAGGTGCAGGCCCAGCGCGTTAGGGTTAGCGCGGTGCCGCGCGGCTGCGTACTTTTGAAGGGGCCTGGAGGGCCAGCCTGGGGTCGGACCGGGGCCCGGACCGGGGTCCGGATGGTGTCGGCGTTTCCCGGAAGTCTTCTAGAAGGAATATGAAGCTCGTCCAGACATGGACGGGGCCCGGTAACGGGCCAAGAACACGTGAAAGCGGAGCACTGTAAGCGCCAGCCAAACAAACGGTTTCCCGTTCCAAACTTCGAACAAACCCATTCCAAACAAACCCATTCCAAACTTCGAAGACCTTCTCTTTCTTGCGAATGTAGAAGCTAGCCAAGGAGGAGAAAATTAACTCCATCCATTTATCCATCCATCTATTCATCCATCCTTCCATCCGTAAATCCACCCCCACCCCCACCCACCCATTCATCCATTTTTCTATTCATCCATCCATCCATCCATCCATCCCTCCATCCATCCATCCATCCATCCATCCATCCATCCATCCATCCATCCGTCTATCCGTCCGTCCGCCCGCCCGCCCGCCCGCCCGTCCGTCCGTCCGTCCGTTCGTCCGTTCGTCCGTCCGTCCGTCTATCCGTCCATCCGTCCATCCAATCATCCATCCATCCATCCATCCATCCATCCATCCATCCATCCATTCATCCATCCATCCATCTATCCATCTGTCCGTCCGTCCGTCCGTCCGTCCGTCCGTCCGTCCATCCATCCATCCATCCATCCATCCATCCATCCATCCATCCATCCATCCATCCATCCATCCATCCATCCATCCGCACCCATCGATCGATTTCATTTGATTTCATTTAATAATAATGTCAGCCCTGTTTAGGGCTATTACAGGAGTAGAAGATACAACGTAAACATACTGGCAATGCACATACAGAAAAAAAGAATATGGTATAATTGGGTATATCACACTTTTGACAATATAAAACATATCTTTATAACATCAGAGCACTAGCAGTACTCTACAACAAATATATGAGACACTTGGGAACAGTTTCAGTTACAAAGGGATGAAAACAGTTAAAAAAAACCTTATATATGCCAAAAGCACACACAAGAGAAATCGAGTTTGATAAATGGGGTCATGCTTTCAGGTAGTCAATT
Organism: Rhipicephalus microplus; assembly: GCF_043290135.1. Classification (NCBI taxonomy): domain Eukaryota; kingdom Metazoa; phylum Arthropoda; class Arachnida; order Ixodida; family Ixodidae; genus Rhipicephalus; species Rhipicephalus microplus. Next base: position 159,823,243 of record NC_134706.1, read on the forward strand.
TTCTATTAAAATGTCTAAGGCAGGTGAGGTTACAATGTCATCAGGTAACAAGTTCGATTGAGCAACGGTTTTAGGGAAAAGTTAAATTTAAGGCAATTATTTTGAGCAAATGGCGGGGAATGTACGAGCTATGACGATGTCTAGAAGTTTCATTGTGTTTAATTTGAATGTACTCATCTTGACTTATTTTTATGTTTAGGTGTATAATTTCATAAAGATACTTCAGCCGCTTGAAAAAGCTTCGGATTTCAAGCGGGGAAAGGTTAGCACGTCTTCGCAACTCAGAAGATGAATGGCATCGCTTGTACTTTTCAAAAATAAACCTCAAAGCAAGCCTTTGTACTCTGTCCAGTTTGATTTTGTTTGATTGTGTATAAGGATCCCATACAACTTTAGCATAATCAAGAGTAGGGCGTATCAACATTTTGTATGATAGGCTTTTAATATTTGTAGAGGCATATCTTAGCTTACGCCTAAGCGCCCAGAGAACCTTATTGGCTTTAAAAGATACATTGTCGATGTGGGTATCCCAGCGGAGGTCATGCGTAATTGTTAAACCACGGTATTTAAGCTCTTTGACGTTCATTAGAATGCGGTTGCAAATCGAATACTGAAAGTGGAAGACATTTTTCTGCGAGAGACGCACATGTAGACTGTCTTAATTAAATGTAATTTCATTTGCTAGCTTTCACACCAGTGTTTAATTTTTTGTAGGTTTGTGTTGAGCTCAACTTGGTCTGAGAGTGTAGGTATTGTCGCGGTTCAACCTAAGCAGATCACCGAGACGTTGAGTCAGAGAATTGACGGCGTATGTTTTTATGCAGGAGCCAAGAGCAAGAGATATAAACAAAAGCGCGTCTTCTTCTTCAGTGTACATTTTCACGAGACTGTTGGCACGCACATCCTCTTCGTTATTTGTCTATTTCGAGCATGGCATTTGCCTCCCCTTAAAAGAGCATCGCCCCGTTGCTATAGCTGAGCCAGTCATTCGCGCATAAAGTCACTTTGTACAAGCGACGGTGCTTCGCAGAGTCACTCGCTGACGTATGGCTTAATGCGCACTAAGTGCACAAGTTCAGGCCGGTGCTGGCGACGCCTTGTACAGATTGGGCTATCCGGGACGACTTCGTAAGTAATGTCACTTACTCGCCGCAGCACGCGATATGGTCTGAAGTATCTTTTGAGCAACTTTTCGGATAATCCCCGTCTTTGTACAGGCGTCCACATCCATACCCTGTCCCCAGTTTTGTACGTTGCACGTGTGTGACATTGGTTATAGCGGCCTGCATCGTACTCTTGCTGTTGGTATATTCGCCGGCAGGCGAGCTGCCTGGCTTCCTCTGCGCATTGAGTAAACGCGCCAGCACTCGTTTCGTTGTCATCGCATTCGTGTGGCAGCATCACGTCTAACATAGTCCTTACTTCTCGTCCGTGAACAAGGCTGAATGGGGTCATCCGTGTGGTTTCTTGCCTAGCAGTATTGTATGCAAACGTTATGCAAGGGAGAATCTCGTCCCAGTTTTTGTGTTCGATGTCCACATACATTGAAAGCATTCCACATACATTGAAAGCATGTCTTGCAGAGTTTTGTTGAGCCGCTCGATCAACCCGTTGGTTTGTGGATGTTGAGCTGTCGACTTGCGATGAATAGTACCGCTGAGCACTAACACATAATCTAAAAGCACGGCCGTGAGTGCAGTTTCGTGATCTGTTATAACGATCGAACGCGCCCCGTGTCTTAGCACAATGTTCTCTATGAAGAATCGGGCCACCTCCTCAGCTGTGCCTCTCTGGGTTGCTTTGACCTCGGCGTAGCAAGTAAGGTAGTCGGTCGCTACTATAACCCAGCGGTTACCAGCACTAGAGGGAGGAAACGGGCCCAAAAGGTCCATTCTGATCTGGTCAAATGGCGTTGTGGGGATCTGAACAGGGCGTAGACTGGCTGTCTTCGTCGGAGGTATCCTGCGCCGCTGACAATAGAGACAGGTCCAAACATGATGCTTCATGGCAGCGATGAGTCTAGGCCACTAATACTTCTCTCGAACTCTGCCCAGTGTTCGCGCGTAGCCTGAATGTCCAGACGTTACCTCGTTGTGGCACGCTTGCAATACCTCAGGACGAAGAGTGGTAGGGACGACAAGCAGGTAGGTGAACCAGTCGGACGAGAAGTTTATTTTGTAAAGGACACTGTTTCGCAGACAGAACGACGATAGTCTTCTTACAAAGGCTTTGGGAGCGTTCTGGCTTCGTACTTCTAAATAATTATTCAAGCCATGTAACTTAGGATCGTCATGCTGGTGATCTGCGATGGTTGACGTGTCGAGGATTCCGAGGAACGCTTTATCTTTACAAGGGAAGCAGCCGACTCTATTGGTGATTGAAATAGGCAGTCGGCGTCCGTGTTTCATTTACCTGACTTATATACCATCGCTATATCAAATTTCTGCTGTCTAAGCATCCAGCCGGCCAATCACCCGGAAGGATCTTTCAGACTTGTTAACCAACACAACGAATGGTGGTCACTGATAACCTTGAATGGGCGGCCGTACAAGTATGGGCGAAATTCCATAACTGCCCACACCACGTCGAGACATTACTTTTCAGCGGTCGAGTAATTTGCTTCTGTGCGTGACAGAGTTCCGCTTGCGTAAGAAATCCCTCTTTCCTCGTTGTCCTGGCTCTGCACAAGCACAGCTCCGAAGCCAACGTTGCTGGCGACAGTATGGAGCACTGTAGGGGCTGTCTAATCAAAATGAGCAAACACGGGGTCGTATGTAGACGTTGCCGCAAGTCATTGAAAGCAGCTTGCTGTTCGTCACCCCAAACAATTGCAACGTCATCTCTGGTGAGACGAGGTAAAGGCGACGCAATGCGTGCAAAATCTGAATAAACCGGCCTTTAATATGCACAGAGACCCAGAAAACGCCTGACTGCCTTTTTATGCGATGGTGTTGTAAACTGTGCCACGGCGGCAACTTTCTCGCGATCTGGACGAACTCCTGCGTAACTGACGACATGGCCAAGAAACTGTAGTTCCTCAAAGCAGAAGTAACACTTCTCCGACTTGAGCGTCAGGCATGCGGCCCGTATGGCCTACAAGACCACCTGCAATCGTTCAAGGTGTTCGTCAAACGTCCTAGAAAACACAATTACGTCATCAGGGTATACTAGGCACGTTCTCCACTTAAGCCTAGAGAGCACGGTATCCGTAAGACGCTGAAAAGTAGCAGGCGTGAAGCATAAGCCAAATGGTAAGACCTTAAATTCTTACAGTCCACCCGGCGTCGCGAAAGCGGTTTTTTCACGATCCCTGGGGTCGACTTCAATTGGCCAATGCCCACTCTTTAAGTCCATGGAAGAGAAGCGACGGGCAATTCGAAGCCTGTCAATGGAATCATCTATGCAGGGAAGCGGGTACACGTCTTTTTATTGTAACCCTATTTAGCTTTCGTTAGTTCACACAGAAACGCAGGATGACATTCTTTTTCTTGACTAGAACAACACGTGACGCCCTAGGGCTTTTCGACGGTTGAATCACGTCGTCTTCAAGCATTTTTACCAGTTGTTCTATCGCTTCTCGTTCCTTTGAAGCCACACTGAATGGTTTTGATAGATTGGTCTACCCGTGTCCTCTGTGTTGATTCGGTGCGTGGTCAAGGACGTCCGGCCAACTTTCGAGGTCGACGCAAAACAGTCGTGGAACTTGGCTAGCAGCCCAAGCAGGCGTTTCTGCTGTTGCTGAGTTAAAGTAGAGCTGACGTCAAGGTTAGGTGCTAAGTAGTGTGGGTCTTGTGTAGGCGTTGCTTCGAGTGCTGAAAAGGAGTCACAAACATCTGCTATTTCGTCAAAATGTGCCAAAGTTGTGCCTTCTGGAAGGTGCAGTCGCTCGGAGGTGAAATTGGTCAACAGCAAGTTCGTTCGGCCATCGGTGACATTGACTATTCCTCGTGCTACTGAAATCCCGTGAGTGAAAATCAGTGAGATTAGTCGGTCGGTGACTCCTTCACCGTCGAACGACACGTCACATGCTACTGAAACAAGGATACGTGATCGAGGTGGCACGACTATATTGCGGTCTTTGAGACGAAAGCATTTGTGTTCTGGTGATGAAGAATCAGTCAGACGAGTACCCTCGTAAAACGAAACCACGTGGTTCGGGAAGTTGATTATTGCGCGATGCTCCCTGAGAAAGTCCATTCCTATAATAAATATTTGCAGCACTCTGTGATGACGTTGAAAGTCGCGACGAAAGAGGAATCTCCTATGCTGATTCTTGCAATGCATCTTTGAGTAGGGAGCTGCAATTGACCACCCGCTGTTCTTATATGTGGTCCTGTCCATGACGTTTTTACTTTTCTAAGATGATCGGGGAGCTTGTGACTTATTATGAAAAAAAATGGTTCCAAATCTGCATGTTACACCGCAAATGTCGTCGAAAGACGTCCTGCGTCTGAAGAGAGTGAACAAAACGTTTATTTCTTGTTCTGCGCAAGAAAATCGCTGAATAGTAATCTGCAGGCGCTCCGTTAGAGTGCATCGAGCGTGTAGCAGAGGCGAAGGAGCGCATCAAGGCACGCTAGACAAAAGCGCCATCTGGCAGTTATCTTCGAAAAGGAAGGCGTGCAGCCTGCCGAGAAGGATGCGTGCCAGTCTCGGAGGTGATAAGGTGTACAACTCAAAGCGAAGGGCAGGTGCCACCACCGTGATGTCGTATCAGAGTGCTGGAAACACCTTTTTGAGCATCGAGTTGCACTGTCAGCGCAGCGGGATGAACGCTAGATTCCTTAGAGTTACTTGTGCATGTGCCTCTTCTAGTATTAAGGCAGAGATGCAAAATATTGAAGCATTGTTATGGCGCCTCAGATATGCGCAATAATTGCTTTTTTATTGACAATCGCACAACTATGAACGCTAAACCTTGAGCAATATTGGGGGGCGCTGCGGATGGGGTTGGCCGCTTGATGCCGTTGGAGGTATCGTTAGGGTGGATAAACAGACAAATGTAAAGACAGACGTACATATAGACAGAAAGATCAAAATTTTTCCGTCGAACGTCCCAAAGAAAGACTATCGTATTTAAAATCGGCATCCGTATCGACTAAGGGCGTTACTTGCTCTCCATCAATAATTACCTTGAGGTCGGCGCTCACGATTTTGTCGTTGTTAATAATAGTCAGCGTCGAATCTTTCTGTAGCGGCAGTACTGGGGACTTTTTATGATTTTGTGGTCGGGCTGCGACTTTACCCCGAGAGGTTGCCGCCTTAGGTTTCTTAAAAGTCGATTTCAATGAAATATTCGTATGCAGTTTCACGCAAGAGACTATACAACGGTTTACTATCTGTGCTCTTACCTCCTCCACTGTACCACTCATTATACTTAGATCTTCAAGGACATGATGTGTTGAAATAGGTGTAAGAAATGTATATCTCCCCCAATTCATACTTTTATAAACTTCATTATGAAACGCTACCCAATAAAACTTGCTTACAAAGAAAACGTATTTTCGTCTCGACTGTTATTTGCCGTCTTTATGATGTACGTCAAACAATAGATCATTGCTTTGTGAGCTGCAAAGATGCTATTCTATTCTGGGATGTCCTTTAAGGAAGTCTACAAAAAACTTTTGTAAGTAATTCGTACACTGTTTTTTATCTTATGCGAACATCTCTGATGAAGTGCCATACGATATGTTTTTCCTTATCAGTATACACTGTCTGTTGAAGACCACAACTCAGAGCATATCATCTCTCCCCGCACATGTTTTATCCAAAATGGCTTTACACACAAAGGATGTTTGAATAACTTAACTTTCGACCACACTGGCACCTTATCATGCTGAGCTGCTTAGCCACGCCACTTTTGATGTGGAGCACATTACTTTTTGAACTGTGCTTGTACGCTTATTGTCAATATAGGACTGCAACAGGGCTTCTCATTGCAATATGGCGTACCATTTCATTACGCATTCTATTAAATACCATGCTAAAAAAAGGCAAGGCCGTGTGGTAGAATATCTGCTTGCCACGCAAACTACCCGTGTTCAATCCTCAATTAAGCCCAAACAACCCTGGTTTGACCCCTCTCTGCTCCAAGATTCTTTATCATTTATTTATTTAATTTGAATCGTTCTCGATTTTTCGGTCACGCATAAGATGATGATTTCTCGCTTTCGACTAATGACGCCAATGTGAACGAGGGCATTTCTGTGAAACGATCTCTTTAACGCTATCGCGTTAAAATGCGGTTGGTAGAACACGAAAAAAAATCACAGCATATTCACGGAGTGAATGATGATGAACGGGCGAAGCGCTCATGGGTTCTTCCGTAAGTCCGTCTTTGCGACCGTCCATGCGGCCTCCCATTTACGTGTCTATGCTTCTGTCTGTCCATCCGCTCATTCATCCGTACATTCGTGCATCCGTCAGTCTATCTGTGCTTTCATCTGTGCATCCATTAGTTCGTCCATCTGTCTGTTCTGTCCATCCGTCCGTCCATCTAGTGAACACTCCAAGTACCGCCATCTCATGTATTTTCATCATATAATAATGATATACAAGTGACGGCATCCAGCTGACATTCCAAGAACTAAACGACAGGTGGCTACCTACTACTACTACTACTACTGCATACATCGGGGATGCATGACTCACGCCTTAAGAAGATTCGCCCCTAAAACTGGACTATCTCCCGCTAAAGAAAACGATGTGTTAGTGTGAAGCAGCAGGCGCGAACGCTTATGTTAGCGCTCATCCAGCTGAAGACAAGTCAAGACACCCTTGACAAAACTCCTGACAATTAAAGACGCCCTTGAGTGAAAGATGCTTCGCATCTAAATGTTCCCTCAACGGGAGTCAATACCATGACCTTTGAGTTTGCGAGAACAGATGCCGGACATGCTATCTACTGCATGACAGTTTTTTTATTGATACGTACTTCTTAAGCTTTAAAAATAACGGCCTTTGTATGTACTCCCGTCCTCTCCCAGCGTTTCTGGTAAAGTGAAGGAATGTATCAGAACCATGGCGTCTGTCATAGGTTCCTTAAACGCGTCATTTCTACGTGTGCGTCCCATTCAGCGCATTTTTAGGGGAAGTGCCATTCGGTAAACACCAAATCACGACTACAAGTGGCATCCTTACTTAAGAGTCGTAAAGCGTCGTTGTCACTCACAGCATACATCTATAATAAACGTATGCCTAACTTTACCGGAGCCCGCCACTACGGCGTCTATCATAATCATATGATGGTTTTGGGACGTTAAATCCCACATATCAATCATTCATACCAAATATAGCCCTTCAAGTTTTGAAACTTGCCTGAGACGTCTTGATGTATGCATAGAATAGATCGAAGCGTATCAGATTCCGAGAACCTAAAGTGCAATTAATGTGCTAAAGTTTCCAAAAAGGTCCTGGGCCTACCCACACACACCAGCACCGAAGGTATACTGGAGCATGGCATTCACAACTTGCTTGAAGCAATCGCCGAAGGCAAGAGAGAGCTTAGATAGCTAGGTTGTCTACAACTAGGTCGGGGATAATGATCCTGTAGGAGCTAGGTCAGCACCCTATGGCGATTAGACTGAAGTGTAATGATATCTCCGATAACACCATGGAAAATATGAATGTATCTTCCATGCCACGAAACATGCATTCGGAACACAACATAAAAACAAGGCTAGTGAGGGCAAGGATTATACTTTGTCTAGCCTCAAATGAGGAACCAGGGGCCATATTTTTTGACGCGGCTTCCGACGTCAATAGCAAAGCTTTTGTGGCCATAATGGTTCATAGGGACGAAAGACCCAATCTTTGCGAAACAGGCTGGCATCGCCTTAGCACTTAGAAATTATTAACACCATTTGACCTAACCAATCAGACTTCTCTCTGATACACCTTAATATGAGAAGCAGAAAAAACAAGCTTAATCATTAGCAAGTTTTGTTGCAGTCTCTCATGCTGAGAATTGAAGCCATTATTTTTACGGAGGCTTGGTTGACAAATTCTGATGATACAGCCGTGCTTATAAATTACGCCTGTATACGCTTAGACCGCGAAGATAGACGAGGGGGTGGGGTAGTGGTATTTACTTAAAGCGAATGTCCTAAGAGGATTATTACGGAGAACTTCATCTCAAGTGTGAATGTTGAATGCTTAGTGACAAAGACATGTCAATTTCAGATTGCTGCATGGACAGGCAACCAGCTGGTTTTAAACGAGAGTCGTTAGGTTTTATTGAGCGATTGCGGCAGTTTTTTTAGCCAACAAGCTACGTTTTTGTTGTTGGTGATATAAAATTACGTCAGTGATGACTAGTATACAGTGAAATACAAGAGTTTATTATGTAATATGAATTTGAGAATTTGGTTTCTGCGCCCAAACGTATTAGTCCTAAAGTAGGTGCGACCATAGACATCTGCGTAACGAATATCAGTGCCTCAGAACTCATGATGGGGCGACAGGTAGCAACCTGAGTGATCATTTGCCCATGTTTTATGTTACTAGTCACTGCGAGTGTAGACAACAAATAAACTAAGCAAGATTGAGTGCTATGTGATAAATGGATTGAACATTTCTTTTCATTGGTTCGGAAAATAAACTGGACTAGTGTGTGTGACTGCAGTGACCCTAATGAACTCGTCCTGCGTATTTGATTCCACAAATATTTGCATGGTTAAGTGATGTGAACCACTAGCATTTGATATAGCTTGATTTACAGGAATAATTTAGAAAATTCTACACGATTATCTCTTCGCCTAAAGAAAACTCTTTATTATACTTAGGTCTACTCGAAAATTGTATATTGTTCGGTAGTATGAGGTATTACCACTGAACGTGACTACAGTTGTCTAACGATACTACAAAAGCGAGTCCTGCATATTTATGAAATTGGCAATGAGAACGCAGGGAATTTACGCACCCAAGAATTACTTATGCGACATTGTATGCTAGTAGCAGATCAAGTGCAGCAGATACACACCACAGGCATGTATAAAGGTATTGGAATGGTAGTTCAACCTCAGTATGCATTTAGGCAGAAAATAAAGAAGGTTTTGAAGATTATGACAAATTACGGAAGGCAAATACCATCCTATCAAGCTATACAAGTTTTTAACAAACAGACATAATAGGTTGAACAGATAGGCTTAGTAAGGTTGAAAAATTTATGAAACATTTCTCGTAACGACAGCATGCGCGTAGTTGGCTGCCATTATAATAATTTGTTATACTACTAGCGTTCCCGCTTTCTCTTGCTAATGTAAGTCCGTTGCTCCAACAGGGTGATATTCCACACTTATCTGGAACGCGATACAGAGCCCTGTTTAGTTTACCTGGCGTATGCATACTGCGTAAGTGAGCAACTCATTTGTGTAAACCACTTGTTTATGTTATATGCATGTATAATGTCTACTCTGTGTTAAAATTGTAGATATGTATTCTGTCTTAACTTTGTAGGGTTGTTTGTATGCTATGTTCGTAAACAGAAGGAGTCGATGACATTTTTTTAACTTTCTCGATCGTAGGTTGAATGCAAAGCAAACCTCGGCGACATTGAGCGTCTCTTCCTATCTATCTATCTATCTATCTATCTATCTATCTATCTATCTATCTATCTATCTATCTATCTATCTATCTATCTATCTATCTATCTATCTATCTATCTATCTATCTATCTATCTATCTATCTATCTATCTATCTATCTATCTATCTATCTATCTATCTATCTATCTATCTAGCCACCTATGACTTTTAGATATCCTGGCTGTTTCGATAATGGTATCGATACCAATCTTGGCATGGCATAACATGAGTGTATGACGACCATAATTAACTAGTCATTATATGAAAGTAATGGTATGTGTCATAAATGTCGTTATTCACATTTCATGTTCTTGCTGCTCTTTCGGTGGTTTTACATGGCGTGTTGCAAAACTGGTATGGTATAATATGACTGGAAGGCGATTGCAAGCGACCGACCCTAACAATAAAATGACGTACCTGTCTTGTAACAACATGACTACATGCCACACTCATGATGCGCTCGCAGCTGTTTCGCTAGCTTCACATATACCAAATTTGATATTACTTGACGTGAATGGATGAAAAAAATTGCCCGCAGCTTCCCTCGGGGGAACACTGAGGAGGATGCGGACCATATAATTGGTTAACGGGGTGTTAAAGTGCGACTTACTTTGGTCGATGGCTAAATTGGTTAACGTGGTTGTGAAATTGGGTGTTAAATTGCGACTTACTTGGGTCGATGGCTAAATTGATTAACGTGGTTGTAGGAGGGGGTGTTAAATGAGTGAACACGTACACACGTATGCGAAAGGGCGGCGCTGGTCGAAGGGACGTCGATCATTGTGTTTGTGGATTCGTTGGAATTCATTTCACCGCGACCTTGGACGTCGACGCGCCGTACAAACCAACCGACGAGCGGCAACTGAGCGAGCGAGCGCCGACCTTGAGTATATATACAGCGCGACGGCGCATGCACTGTCAGCTGTTGAATGTTCTCGAAGCGCGACGCCACATGCGCGTCCACTGGAGAATCAGGAGAATTGTAGATGTCGGACGCGGTGTGTAGAGGAGGAAGGGTGCACAGATGGTGGAGGAGTGAAGCGCGCGCGGTGTGTAGAGGAGGAAGGGATGCACAGATGGTGGAAGAGTGGGCGACGGCGCGACGGCGCATGCGCGTGCGTCAGCTGTCGAATGTTCGAGAAGCGGTGCGGACGGCGCGGACGGCGCGGACGGCGCACTACAAGGCGCGAGTATAAGATGCTTCCGCATCTAAAAGCTATGTGACTTGTGCAAAAATGGTAATCGTGAGATGCGTGTCATGTAACGGTTACATGCCACACTCAAGGCGCCAATACACTTTGTGCGTTTCGTTCCGTCACGCAGGCGATGCGATGCCAGGCGCCGATATGCCTGCTCCTCACAAGCGCACGCTGCGCTGCGTTGCTTTGACTCATGCGCGTTTAAATGCACCCGGCGTCCCTTCGTCACGAAGAGAAGCAGACGCAGTGCTGTCCGGTTAACGTCGTCGGCTCGGCATAAAATGCAGCGTGTCACGTTTCGCACCGGCTGCAGGCAGGCCGCACCGACGGACGCTGGTCGGGCCTGGCGCCAGACTATAGAGTGCTCGCGTTTTTCTATCATTGCAAACAAAAATATACCCAGCTGGGAGGAATCGGGGAAGGATGCGCCCACTCTGCTCCGGTGGCTTAACTCAAACCGAATTGTACCGGAGCAAATACATTCGTTTTCTACTGTTCCCTTTCGGTGATCGTCAGAAGAAAAAAACCGGAGGTGAACGGGGTCAATCCCCTGATTATGCCCCCATAGTTCTTCCAGAATTGCTCCCGCTTATCGCCTTTGCCTCAGTGAATGCTCCCCAATTCCTCCGGGTCATCACTCACTGGCATTTATTGGCTCTTGGGGGAGTTACGTAGGTAGCCTCGCCACCGGGAGGCTGTACCCCACAAACCAACATGGCACAGACCAAGCCGGTGAAGTGAGGATTGTGCGAAGCGTTCGGCTGCATTTGAGAAAAGAAAATCGTTCTGAGCACCTTCTGAATATATAAATCGACGAGCACCAACGAAAGTTATCAACGAAGTAAGGGGATGTGGCAGCAAACGACACATTGCAATCTCGCGAGTGTTGAGAGACCCGGTTGTTGCTGGTGCGGCGAAAAAATGATGAGTGAGCTCTTCTTGAATAACCTGTGTTATACTTGTGAGGTAGTGCTAAGATTGAATAATTTTGGGTTGATAAACCACACATGTGTTCAATATTTGGCTAAATTCACAAGATGACAGTGAAAAATCAGCAGAATTCTGATGATGCGTTGTTTGGACTACGTGCTTTTTCCCCTAACATAAGTTCGGTAAAGCAAAGCGAAGAGGCGAGCAAGTTGGTGCTGATTCATTATGGCGTAAACGTAGCAGAGAAAAAGTGAACATCACAAGCGCTTGTGGTTGTTCACTTTCTTGTACTCGTCTTTTTTGGCATAGCATTAACACCACATAACTTCAGTAAATTTAATGAAGTCGCTGTAATATTTGAAGCACTAAATAGATATGCAACGATAGAAAATATCACAGTTTTAGGTTGATTCTATCAAATGTTTAAAATTTTTATAGATAAACCTAACTAGTTAAAAGATATTTTTGGTCTTATGAGTACACAAAAATTGTTACATTTGTCCAGTTTTCATATCAATAAACGGCAGGGCGAGGTAGAGCACCGCGTAAATATTATTTTGACAGAATATGTAGGCTGAACTCATAAAACTTGAATGACTAAAATCAGTAATAATTCTTTATAAATGTAGTCAAAAGAGGTAGGACATTGTAAATGGTACATTCTTAGAACCCATGCACACACTCATACTTGTGAAAAAGTTATTGTGGTTGGATAATTGGCATCTGAGACATTAATCTAGAAGTGTAAATCCCCAGGGGACGTAATGCTTACAGAAAAAGAAAGAGAGGTGCGAAACAAACTGACGATACTAGAGACAAAGAATGCAAAAAAGAAAGAGAAGTTGCTTGGCAGAACCAGCCGTGCAGCGCTTCACCTTTCTGTGAAAGAGCGAGGGTGCACTAAAATTAATCCTATGACAAGCCGTCAGTGTCTCGTAGAATATGAAGAAGTTGTGCCGCAGCTGTTCTGCGTGTTCAGGCCAGCATGAGAGAAGAAGACGCCAGCAAGAACGACAGCGTCTGTGGACGTTCATGCCAGGGCAGGGATAGCTAAAAATAGTAGGAAACCAAACACCGCACGTCTTCCTACAAGTGGTGATCCAGACTTCAAGCGGAGACGCGTACCTACTCATTCTTTCACCAACGCACCGAGCATCACGGCCAGCCGAAATGAACGAGGCTGAAGAAGCAGAGTTTCTCCAGCCTGCTTCTTCAGCCTCGTTCATTTCGGCTGACCATGGACACCACAATAAACAGCGGTGCCATGCCGAATCCCACGGTGCCTGACCCTGTCATCACTAGTCTCAAGCTGCTGGAGTTTTGGCAGGCGGACTCTGAACTCTGGTGTCTGGGCATAGAGCTACTCTTCCGACGACGCCGGCTAACGTCACAAACAGCGATGTACGATTACGTCCTTGGCACTTTACCACCAGCTGTCATCGCTATCGTAACCGATATTCTGCGTTCTCCTCTTCGTGACAATCGCTACGACCCCCTAAGACGAGCTCACACGCCGGGCAACTAAGTTAGAACAGCGTAGGCTGCAGCAGCTACTCACTTCAGAAGAACTTGGTGACCGAACGCCTACGGAGCTACTGTGTCGCATGTGACACTTGATCAGGTACCACTCTGCGGCATTGGACGCATCCATTCTACGCGAGCTCTTACAGCGAGTGCCACAGCAGGCGTGGATGATTTTAAGTGTATTGTCTACAGAAACCCTCGACTCACTAGCGTATAAGGCCGACAAGATTATTGATATTGCTCCACCGTCCTTTTTTGCGATCGAGAGACCACGCGAATCTACCTTTTGTGCACCGGTCCACGATGACTGCTTGGACCACCTTCTTGAAGCTAACGAGAAGCTCAACCGCAAGGTGTATCAGTTGGGCAATTAACTGAGCGCGCTCAAGACAGGCCACTGCCACAACGCGTCCCTGGTACGGCATCAAAGCCGCAAAAGATCCGCAAGTCTGCCTCAAAGCGCTTGCTGGTACAACTACCCATACGGAGCTCGAGCTTGTCAGTGCAAACAGCCATGTCAGTTTGCGGGAAACGCACGGGCCACGCACTGACGGTGGCCAGTGTTTCAGGCCCGACATACAGCCGCCTATTCCACGTCTTGGACCACGTCACCAAAGTCCGCTACCTGATTGACACAGGTGCTGAAGCTTGTGTTGTTCCTTTTACGTTGGAGGACCGCTGACGATAGCAGACCTCGCCGCCTGACACCGCGGTCAGTGGTTCCACCATACGGACCTACGGACAGAGGTTTGTTACGCTTGACATTGGCCTGAGACGCACGTTTCGGTGGATCTTCTTAATCGCCGACGTGCGTGTACCCATCGGCATCATCGGTGCAAAATTTCTTTCACATTTTAAGCTTGTGGTAGACCTACGACATAGCCGTCTCGTGGATTCTGAGACCCTTCTCACAGTTCAAGGCGTCACATCAAGTTTACCACCCTTGCGTCTCGTGCAAGCTCATGCAAAGTCTCCCCGCCATGGTCTACGCGTTTGCAAGAATTTTTCGACCTCTTTCGTGCTACATCTCTTGAAGACCCGATACGCCGCAATTACATAGTGACAGTAGAAGCGCCGGTGTTTGCACGTGCTCGTCGTCTCGCTCATGAGCGCTTCAAGATCGCATGCCAAGAATTCGAGCCCTTGTTCAACTCGAATACATCCACCCCTCTTCCGGTGCCTGGTCGTCACCGCTACACATAGTTCCCAAGTGCTCAGGTGATTGGAGACCACGCGGTGACTACCGCGTCCTCAACGGAGTGACGGTTCCGGACTGCAATCCTATTCCGTGCACCCAGGACTTCATGGCATTGCTGCATGGTTCCACCGTATTCAGTAAAACTGACTTAGTAAAGGCATACCTCCAAACACGTGTTGAGCATTCCGGCGTACCCAAGTCTACCCAGAATAACACCTTTTACAGAGAATATCATCTTTTGACATGTTTGAATACATGCGTATGCCCTACGGCCTGCGAAACGCCGCACAACCCTTTCAACTGTTCGTGGACCAGGTACTTCATGGTTCGACCTTCTGCTTTGCATACATCGATGGCATCCTTGTTTTCAGCACCACTGCAGAAGATCACGAACTTCACTTGCGTCAGGTTTTCACACCACTCCGCAAATATGGACTAGTCGTGAACGGACCAAAGAGTGAGTTCGGCGTTTCTTTACTGGACTTTCTTGGCCATCACGTGTTTTCGCGTGGGATCTATCCACCGGCCGGGCGTGCTGAAGCTATATTCAAATTTCCATGACCAACAACTGTGAAGAAACTACGTCGATTCCTCGGGCTTGCCAACTATTACGGGCGGTTATTCCTCCTTGCGCTGCCATCTTGCTAGCACTCCATCACTTCTTTCCAGTCAAGCGAAGCCCGACGCTCCAATCTTCTGGACGGGCGATGCAGAGACAGCGTTCAGTTCCATCAAGGAAGCTTTAGCTAACACAACGCCCCTCGCGCATCCCAAAAATGGCAGCATGTCAACAGAGTGAATGATGGAGAGTGGGGCGAAGCATTCGTCCGTTCATTTGTTCTTGCTTCCATCGGTCCATGTGTCCGTCTGTGTGACCGTCCATGCGTCCATGCACCCGTCCGTGTGTGCGTCTGTTCGCGCGTCCGTCCCTGCGTTCGTCCATGCATCCGCCCCTGCATCCGTTCATGCACCCATCCTTGCATGTGTCTGTGTGTCCGTTCCTCTATCTATTCAACACCCCAGGTACCATCATCTGGCATCTTTTCATGATATACTCCCCATATAGAAGCATCGCCAACCAGCGGGCATTTTGAGGACTAATTGAGAGGTAACACACGCACACTTTTTTACAGCTTGCGCTTCGGGTCTACTTCCCACCTTTAACCACCTCGAGTTCATGGTATATACTAGTTCATTGTATTCATGGCACTACAACTCAACGCTCGCTAAACCTTTCTAAAACGAAAGAGGTTACACCTAGCGAGTATAACGCAGCAACCCTTTCTTGTCAGATAGTGCTCAATGTACTTGCCAATGGCTGCTAATGGGGATCGCAGCGTGCGCGTTCACTAAAACTCGAATTCTCCTGTCTCTTATTCCCCCTTAGCAGCCATTGGCATGTACGTTGAGCACTATCTTTTATTGTTGAACAAGGCACAAAAGAAATCTCTCACCGGCATCACCTCGGAGGTCAAAATGTTACACTTGTTACACGCTACAACGGCTACGAGGGACTAACAGGTGCTGTTATAAAGAGCTTCGCCCCTAAAAGTGACGTAATCCCGTAACTCACAGTGGATGCCTAGAACGTCGCCATAGGAGCAGTCTTGCAGCAGTTGATTGATGGAGTTAGGCAGCTGGTCGCTTTCTTTTCGCGGAGGCTCTCAGAGACCGAACGTTGTTATAGCACATTCGACACTTACTAGAAGGTAGGCAATTCCATATCCTCACCGATCACCAGCCGCTTACGTGTCCATCGACCACCATCAAATCCTCGCACACTCCACGTGACATCCGTTAACTTGTCTACATATCCGAGTTCACGAGTGATATTCGGAACATTAGTGACAATGACAACCCCGTTGCTGATGCGCTTTTTCATATAGAAATCAACGCAACTATGGATGAGCGCCCACCAGTCAATTTTGCAGCCATGGCTACTGCACAGCAGGGCTACAGCCAGCTTCAGGTATTGCGACTCCAAAAGAACTTCCTCAATTTAGAAGAGGTCCAACTTTCAAGCAGCGAAGTTCCCCTCTTTAGCGACATCTCTACCGGTTGTCCTCAGCCTTGCATTTCAGCGCCGTTTCGCCGTAAAGTCTTCGACTCCTTGCATTTCTTGTCACACCCCGGTGTACGTGCGACTCAGCCCGTCATCACAGGGCGATATCTGTGGCATCGAATGAACATCGACGTTCGCCACTGGACACGTGCTTGTCTCAAGTGCCAGCTAACCAAAGTCCAGCGCAACACGGTCAGCCCTCTGGGTACCTTCACGCCTTCTGGCTCACGGTTCAGTCACCTGCACCTGGACCTCGTAGGTAGAGGGGGCTAGAATTGGGAGGTGTGAAAAGCGGCCGCCGAAACCAATCCCCAAAGCGCACGGATTCCGCTTGGGGCGCTGCACGCACCGGTGCGGGTAGCTTTGCGTTGGAGATAAACGAGATGGCACGCGCTGCTCTCCACGAAAATTGATCTCATGCTGTATGGTGGTGACCCTTTTTCGGTAAAATAATTTTGATCAAGCAAGTGTAGGGCAGTACATGGCACATAAGCCCTTTAAAGTCTCATCTCTGAAAACCATTCTTGAAAAGGCCCGCGAGCAAGACTATACGCCAACATTCGTGGATTTAAAGGCCAACTCCGGCGATTTTTCGACCATGTCAAGGCAATGGTGTTTCTATGTTCCTGGGATACTCTTGTCAAGAGACCAATAGCTGAAATGCTCAGGAAATTCGCAAATGATTTTACTGATTCAAACGGTGTGAAACTGAAACCCGACCGGGTGCCCTTTCTGTGTATGACGTACTATTTGGTAAGAACCGGAGGCCGTATACTGGTCCCGCCAGCGCGTAGTGGTAAACTGTGAAAGCCTGACGAGTGAAGCACCGGCCAAACACCACTCAAGAAGGAAGAAAGCTTTCCTTTGCAATCCCCGTGCCAAACACTTCCGGTGTCGCCTTATGGCCACCACAATAAACACTGTAGCTGCCAAAGTAGTGTTGGCATCAGCTGCGTCACTTCTCTTGACATGCCAAACATGACGTCACCCAGACAGTGTTGCCAATAATTCTGGCAAGTGAAGTAAGCTTTGCGAGGAAATATTTAAAATTCATTTGCGAACAATCAGCGCATTTCTCAAGCCCACGAATTGGTATAAATGACGGAAATGTGGAAAGGAACGTACCAGGCGAATTTCAGTGAGATCCATTGAGCTCGCAAAATTGCCGGAGTTGGCCTGTAATGATATTGTGGTTATTTGCGGCGGAATGTAGGTGCCTCGAGAGATGTTAATCACTGTAAGGCTTCATAATAATTTGAACACATTATGTTCATTCAACCACGAGTGGAAACTTTCAAATCAGAGCCCTGTTTCCGAAAATTTCGACCACGTGGGGTTCTTTATTGAATATAGTTCAAGATCAGAAGTTTGAATCAATGCGTCCGCGCTGTGGGAGCCAGAATATCATTTTAATAAACCTCGTATTTATATTTGTCATGTCATAAAGCATTCGTTATATTTGATTCTAGTAGCGTAATTAATCTTGCTAAGATAAACGTAAACCCAAGTGTTTGTCTCACTAGGCACGATGAATTAAAGTAGATTTCACCTATTCCTAGAAGCGTTTGAGATGAACATTGCCCTACAGGCTACCTTCCTATAAACCACATTAAACGACGAAGACTTTGATACTTCGTCCTTTCTTTTTGCCATTGAGAACTTTCAATGAATCTATTCAAATATTGCAAGAAACGTAGCTACGATTGGCTGCCTTGTGCATTTTTTAATAATAATTATTACTGTATTGTATATTTTACTGTGATGTCTCTGTGTACCATTGCATCGTTTTGATCCAGATTATTTCTGACAGTCTATTTTAATCTCATGTGTCATTAATTCCTTACGATTATTACCCAGCTAGGGATCTGTAGTTATATGCAATTTTAATTATTCGAAATCGCCACATCAGATGCTTCGTCCAGCTCATTCGCTTTCCCGAATAGTACATCTCCCGGAATTTCGGACACTCTACTTATTGTTTTTTGCTTTTTATATTTACGCCAAGTCATAATACATACGTATTCCCTCGCTCTCTATTTGAGGAGCTTTGTTTCATAACTTTTGTATTCGTACTTGGTGCCATTTTATACTTGTAAAGTTTATTTTTTATTCTACGTGTATATAAGTCTGTCGTGGAATGCTGCTTTGCCAACTTGTGGTTGGGTTGGTACTTTGTCAATCCCTCGAGCTTTTAGTCCCGTGCTCCTCGACCTAATGAACGAAAAGAAATGAAGTCTCTGACCAAAAATTATAGCTAATTCAGATAAATTAAACTAGGAAATTCTGCACAAGATGCTGGAGGTATAACACAGTGACCTAATGTGCACGAGAGAGTTGCATGTGATGGCTTATATTCTCGTGGCAGGTGTTAAATCCATTTCTCATTGTCACAGATAGCCGAAATATTATTTCACTGTCAACTCTCCTGAAAAGATATGATCACTGACCTAAAAAAATGCAGTAGTTCTAGCAGCTTGTATCTGCTAGCGGACAATAATCACAGGTATTTGCAGTGTAAATAATTTTTGCCCCTTTAACGTACACAGGGCCCGCTGGAATTGCAACTGTTTATGGGAACTTGAGCCTTGCTCTTCCAGGTACTGCAAACTTAATGCTCCGCGATCTGTACTATCAGCAGAAGCAAACTTTATGTAAGGAAAACAGAACTGAAAAATAGCGCTACCGTGTTGCAGAAACGACTTGCTGGCACTACAACTCTACATGCAGAGATACACCTCCACTAAGTGATTCGCGTTGCCACCCTTGGGTCTCTTCAAGAGGCTGAGCTGACGCATCAAGTTTTGTGGAGAAGCATAATTCAGTGACGTTATATGTACTTTTTTTATCGTTGACACCTTCAGGCATTTCAAAGAAACCCAGCGCAAGCACCAATTGACGAAGTACTTGTGAAGCAGCTACCACCTGGGGAAAAAAAAACAGCAGCGCACCCAAGGAAAACTCTGTGAAGTTCGCCACTCACTACGCACGGGGCTGCCATCAGCGCCCCTAGCGGCATCGGCACGCCGAAGGGCCTTCTCCGGCAAGCGAAAAGCGCCGCGCTTATCACACCTCCCCATTCTAGCCACCATATAGTGGGCCCTTTGCGCCCATCGCAAAACATGCGGTATATGCTGACCTGCGTAGACCGGTTCACGTGGTGGCCTGAGGCACTTCCTCTCACCGACATCACGGCAGAGTCAGTCGCCCGCGGATTCATCACCATGTGGATAAGCTGCTACAGAGTTCCCAAGACCATCACAATGAATCGAGGTCGCCAATTGGACTCCACGCTCTTCCGCACTTTGTCCCGAATGCTTGGTACAACCGCATCAAAAGAATGGCCTACCACCCGATGTCAAATGGCATGGTTGAGCGATTTCACCACAAACTGAAAGCATCACGCATGGCCTCCCAATCATTGACACGCTAGATGGAGCGATAACCACTCGTCCTCCTCGCCCAGCGCAGCATGATACGTACGAACATGACCTGCTCTTCAGCTGAGCTTGTATTCGGCACAACCTTAAGGCTTCCTGGAAAGTTTTTCGACACGTCACCAGTATCGCCATTGGACATAGCTGATTATGCCAGTCGCCTCAGGAATGCCATGAGAGATGTCTCCCCTATTCCAGCACGTCAAAGCTCACGCCCATGTTTCGTAAGTTATGCGCTCCGCGACTGCACCCACGCCTTTGTACGACATGACGCAATGAAATCACCACTGGCCTCCTCACGACGAACCCTTTAAGATCGCCAAGCGTTGCTCGAAGCATTTCATCCTGTTGCCTAATGGACACAAGGACAGTGTCTTCATGGACTGCATAAAGCTGAGTTTCCTCGACACTGACGCCATTCTCATGACTACAACCCATCCGCGATAACCAGATGAACGCGCTTCGCAATAGCAGAACCTACAACCTGCTCATAGGGGTCGCCCATTCGCGCACGGGCTACCTCGCTAGAGGGGGGGGGGGGCCTTATGGCAATCAGTCAGCGTCTCGGACAATGTGAAGTTGTGCCGGAGCTGCTCCGCGTGCTCAAGCCTGCACGAGAGAAGAAGACGCCAGCAAGAACGACAACGTCTGTGGACGTCCATGCTAGAGCAGGGATAAATAAAAAAAAACGTAGGAAACCAAATGCCGCATGTCCTCCTACAACTCGTATGACAGCCCAGCTCAGCATTCTAAGATGGAGGAAACAATGTAGTGAAAAAAAGAGAAAAAGCAGAAGGCATCCTTTCGAAAAACTAGTCGTAGTTTCTGTGTTACTGATGGGAGAGAATACCATCCTTGCTGCTGCACTATTCTTTTGCTCTGTTCAGTGGTGCTGCCGTGGCTGTGGCTGCAGTATGTTTTTTTTTTGGCGGAAGACGGGAGTGCGAACAGTGCTGAGACGTACTTTTGACTAGGGAAATGCAACGAAACTGGCTTGTGAACACAAGAGGGAAAAACGAAATTTCTTCAATTTCTCATCGTGACGCTTCCACGTGCATCACCTTCTGTGGCCTCTGAACGTGTGCATGGACCGTTTAGTTGAGTAAACTGGTCAGCCATTCCATAGTTCTGTGAAAAGGCAGTTGGCTTATAGGGCGTAATGGTTCTGCCTTTTCTTGCTTATTTATTTTGTAGTGAACATTTTTTTAATTTGTGCTTGAAGCTACTCGTCTTAAGGAAATACATGCTCATACAATAACTACATTGAAAAATGTTCACAACGACAAGTATCAAAACAGAGCGGGCAGTGCAAATTAAAAAAAAAAAACAAAGCAGTGGCAAGTTATTTCGAAAATTATTTTACAAAGGAGATGAAGCTAGACTTTTCTTGAAGATAGGTCGCAAGCATGCAAACTGTAAGGACCCACTTTGATAGAAGTGTGACAATGAGCACGCACTAAAATGCAACGGCAGTAATCAGAATTATTATTCGATAAAATTAGGAAATAGTCGGGAGGTGCATTGCTGATGCCATCTACAAGAGTACGAAATAAGGTTATTTTAGTAAAAAATTGCTTTTAAATGTCTCAGCAAAGGTAGAGCTATCAATTTAGAAATATACCGAAAACTTCGGCTAGTCACGAACTTTGTTCGTGTCAGGGAGGTGTGTTTTTATCAGGTTGCGGCTCTCTGACACCGCTTACATCGAATATACTTTATTATTGAACGCTCATCCTGTCTTTGTGTGCGTGTGTGTGTGCGTGTGTGCGTGCGTGCGTGTGCGTCTGTGTGTGTGTGTGTGCGCGTGTGCGCGCGCGTGTGTGTGTATGTGTGTTCGTGTGTGTGTGTGTGTGTGCTAGTGTGCGTGGTCAGTTTCAGAAGTTGCGTCTTCGCACAAACTCACAGATTATATAGTTTCCGTGACTTGAGTGTTCTTAGTTTCCATGCTTCTCGCGTGATTTGCCATTCTCACATATAATTATTTTTTGCTAAGTCATGCAGGAAGCAATCAGCTCAACCCTTGCGTCATCAATGAATGTGAAGGATCATGCTTCGGGGATGGTGAAGAGTTGTTCTCGGTGGCTATGCTTTTTTCGTTTGTCGTGCATCGTTTCGCAGCATTATGCGGTTCATTTTGAAGCGGCGCGCTTCAAACTTCACTGATGTTCATTTCATGTGATCTGTCTTATTGTGTTTTATTTTCGGTGTCTTTTTGCATGTATGTTTATTCTTGTCTCCTTTTTCTTAATGCCGTTTAATTATTCAGAATGAGCAGCTTGCTTTAAATAAATCAAAATAAGAACTCAAGTGTTTGCTTGAATTTAATCTGCTTGAGCTCAGTAGGAAAGCATACACAGTAGGTCTGCAGTGCTTGCATGAGACTAGAGACTTTCTTCATACAACCAGTGCATGAAACGATCAGCATACAATAAATAAACGGTGGATCGAACACTTCAAAAAATACTAGTCTATCTTACTTAAGTTATGACCGCCCGAAGTAAGTACATTCGTAAAATATTCTGGAAGTACCACACAAAAGCTCTCTTTAGCCGGAATGAAAAACCCGTGAGAAATGCTCCGGAGGTCCCACCTAATCAGGCCGGCTAGCCGGAGAAAAACGATAATAAAAAGTACTCCGGCGGCACCATGCAATCGCTCTGGTCAGCCGGAATGAAATATCTTTTAAACGTATTCTCCGGGTGCGCCACGTATTATCTCCGGCAAGCCGGAGCAAAAATATTGCGTGATAATCGTGATAATTGTATGATGCGTGTCATGTAACAACATGCCACGCTCATGATGCATTCGCGGCAGTTTCGCTATCTGCCTGTATACCAAATTTGGTGTTACGAGACGTGAATGGACGACGAGTGTGAATCACAGCTTCAAAAATGATAATCTTGATATGCTTGTTATGTAAAATGTGTCTACATGCTAAGCTCATAGCGCACTCGTGGTCATTTTGCTAGCTCAACATACACCAAATTTGGTATTACGTGACGCGAATAGACGACAAAGGTTAATAGCTCGTCCAAACATGATAATATTGACACGCGTGTCATGTATTAATTTATTTAGTTTATTTCTTTATTTGTGAAACTATAAAAGATTGTCATGGTGCTGATGGCAAAAGGTGATGTTAGAAGAAACGTCACCTGACTAGGCCTACACATGACTAGGCCACCTTACTAGACCGTACACGCACTCACTGCACAGAATAATCACTTGCGTGTGATGAATAATTAAGACAAGTACTAGCACGCATAAAAACAGTAAAAATTACTTGTACGGCATAATTTACCTGCGCCTCGTAACTTTGTGCTGATTTTAAAGTGACGTAGCAACCCTCCTCATTCGTGCTTTGCACGTCATCCATTCCCAGTGTACGAGGGATCTGCCAATTTTTCAATGGACACATTAGGGTAAATGGTTTAGAAAATGCTTTATGAATTAAATGGGGGCAGGGGCGTCGTTAAACTCTTCAGCCTTTAGTCGCTGTCTGCGCAGGAAATGACCTAAATTAAAATAATTTGTTTGAGTTCATTTCATGATGTTGACCAATGAGTACTGTTTGTTCTTTACGAATACAATTCTATTTAAAATTGGTTGGAAAAGTGGCATCTTGAATAATATAGTCCGTTCTGTGTTTTGTAGCTGGACTTACAAAATGCATTTATTGTTCTAGATTCTGCTGTGTACTAGAATATTTAGGCTTTAAAACTGGACCTTTCTTCAGCTAAACCAACATTGTGTACATTTGCTTAATCTAGAAAATATAAGTTCTAACTGAAATGTTGTGGATGATTTGACGTGTTTCAATATTGGTTACATTCAAATTCTGCAGATGCATAGAAATTGGTTATGCTAGTATTCTAAAAAATTGGGCCAGCAATCTAATTTCATTTGTATTCACGTTTGCGCCATCGCTATTGAAATCGTGTACTACGCGGTTTGAGCAATGGCTATTCACTCATACTGAGCAAATATCTAGTCAAGTTATATAATCTCAGACATGGCGGCTGCATTATCAGTGGAGGCAAAAATGCTTTCGGCTTATTTACATAGGTTTAGGAGAACGTTTAAGAACCATAGTTGGTGAATACTCTCAGGCCTTTTATGATGGCGTCCCTCATAAAAGCATTGTGGTTTTTGGGCCTCGAAATTCAGCAAATAAGTTCACCAATAAGAAAAGTATTAAACTACCGGTTGTGACAAAATAACATGGCAGTCGAGGGATATAGCGTGCGTGTTGTGCTATCACGCTTTTGGCGCATAAAAATCATGTTACGAAAACTTCACCATGCTTCAGTGAGCATATAATCTCACTGAATATTCGTATTGTGACGAACTATAATGCACGAATGATATTCAACATTTCTAATAGATAAAGTAATGATGGCAGTTACAAGTAATAAAATGGGTAGACAATGATGCCGAAAAGTGACATATAGGGAAGATTGATTGATTTGTGGGGTTTAACGTCCCAAAATGATTATGAGAGACGCCATAGTGGAGGACTCCGGAAATTTTGACTACCTGGGGTTCTTTAACGTGCACCCAAATCTGAGCACGCGGGCCTACGACATTTCCGCCTCCATCGGAAATGCAGCTGCCGCAGCCGACATATAGGGAAAAGCATGCTAAGGTTTGTGAAGCAGCTGCTGCCATTACATGGTAGAGATGGGAACGGGCACACGGAACACAGTTATTTTTTTTTCCATTGTAGTAGGCACACAATTACAACGAAAGTAAGTAACGACGATTTGAACTGAATGATACTTTTGCCCCCAAATACCACATGTGGACGGCCTGGAAAAAGAAAGCACTTGGGTTTTTTTGATACGGCGCTATTATGTGTGTCGTTATGGCGGCCACATGTTCGTCTACAAACGCCACACTTCCGTTGCATGCTGCGAAAGTTCCAGTTCAATTCAAGCAAACAGTTTGCCGAACGTACTACTTGCGTGCAGAAAAACAAACTGAACAGCGTTTTCTTGCTGAAAATGCGTCGCGACTTCATCTAAAAGGTTCGTCACGAAATTTTTTCTACTTTTTTTCAATCATTTCCAGGCATTACAATACCGAGTCTTGACAAAAAATCACTAATTGTAGGCATTCGTCTTGTCACAAAAGTCTAACAAACCACCTAAATGATCGTCATTGTGTGTTGTTGCATACGTGTATCTGAATCCCTGTCGGCCCTGAACCTCTGAAAACCAAGGACACACTCACTATGCACGAGATTCCGTCCCGTACTCCGCCAAATCTGCTTCCAATGTATGGTCAGTTACAACTACTGAGAAAAGGATGGATACCATTACAGTTGTGAGGAGGTTTATTAGCCGTTAAAGACAGCGACGAGACAGCGTGAGGAACCGTCCAGCGATCGGCACAGCAACGAACCGAAGCACGAGCCGAGAGAGCCGGGCGTTGGCAATGCTGCTCGCTGCAGGCACATCTTCTTCTTCACAATCGCCCCCGCTGCAAAAGGAGCCATCCTGGCGACTTAAGAAGTTGCAGGCAAAGGCTCATGGTACGGTTTCAGTCGGGAAACATGGACGATGTCACGTGCACGCCGGCGCATGTCGTTCGATCGGGAAACTGGCTCAATTAGGAAATTAACCGGAGAGGTTTTCTCCAAAACGGTGTAAGACCCCTCGTACCGGGGGACAAGTTTCGAGGAGAGTCCCGGTGTTTGGTATGGGATGGCAAGCCACACAAGAGACCCTGGGGCATAGCTGGGATCCGGAAGAGAGGTGCTACGGGTTTCTTTCTGGCGTTGTTGCTCTTCCGAGGTGAACGCACGGGCGAGCTGGCGGCACTCTTCGGCTTTTCTAGCAGCATCGGAGATAGATGGACACTCGGAAGCATCAGGACGGTAAGGAAGTAGGGTATCAATTGTATGGGAAGGCTCACGTCCGTAAAGAAGAAAGAAAGGTGAGAATCCCGTGGTGGTTTGTATTGCGGTGTTATATGCGAACGTGACGTATGGGAGAACACGGTCCCAGTTGCTATGATCAGATGCCACGTACATTGAGAGCATATCACCTAGCGTGCGGTTGAACCGTTCCGTTAGTCCGTTAGTCTGCGGGTGGTATGCTGTCGTTTTCCGATGAATGACGTGGCATTCCGAAAGCAGAGTTTCGACGACCTCGGAAAGGAAAGCACGGCCTCTGTCACTAAGGAGCTCTCGAGGTGCACCATGTCGAAGGATAAAGCGTTGCAAAATGAAAGAGGCGACATCCTGAGCTGTAGCGCTCGGCAAAGCGGCTGTTTCGGCGTAGCGTGTCAGGTGGTCAACCGCCACTATAATCCACCAATTACCATCTGGTGTCAATGGAAGGGGACCGTAGACGTGAACGCCGACGCGATCAAATGGCTTGGCAGGGCATGGAAGTGGCTGCAATGCGCCAGTCGCACGTGGCAGTGTTGATTTACGTCGCTGGCAGTCAGGACAGCACTGCACGAATTTACGTACAAAATTGTACATGCCGCGCCAGTAATAGCGATGGCGAAGGCGTTCATATGTTTTGAACACTCCGGCGTGGCCACATTGCGGATCGTCGTGAAAGGAGGCGCATACTTGCGATCTTAAAGTGCGTGGAATGACCAGCAACCACCGGCGGCCATCGGGAGCGTAGTTGCGTCGATGAAGAAGGTGATCGCGGATGGCGAAATGGAAAGCTTGACGTCGGAGGGATCGAGATACTGGAAGGTTGGGCGTGCCAGATAAATATTCGATAAGAGAGGCGATCCACGGGTCACGACGTTGTTCGGTGGCAACAGAGTCGAGATTTAGCGATGACAAGGTCTGGAGGCAAGTGTTTCCGCACGTCTGATCTGGTGGTAAAGGTGAGCGGGACAGGGCATCTGCGTCAGAGTGTTTGCGTCCGCAGCGGTATACGACGCGAATGTCGTACTCCTGGATGCGGAGTGCCCATCGCGCAAGGCGGCCAGAAGGGTCTTTCAACGTGGAGAGCCAGCAAAGCGCGTGGTGATCCGTTACTAGATCAAACGGGCGGCCGTATAAGTACGGCCGGAACTTTCCAAGCGCCCACACCAGAGCCAAACACTCTTTTTCTGTCACGCTGTAATTAGTTTCGGCTTTCGTCAGAGTGCGGCTAGCGTAGGCTACAACGTATTCTGAATAGCCGGGCTTTCGTTGAGCGAGGACAGCGCCTAGCCCGACGCCGCTGGCGTCGGTGTGCACTTCGGTAGGAGCCGTCGGGTCGAAGTGGCGAAGAATAGGTGGGGAAGTGAGCAGACGGCGCAGAGTAGTGAAGGCAACGTCACATGCAGGGGACCAGGAGGTGAGGTTCACGTCACCGCGAAGAAGCTGGGTTAACGGTGACATGATAGATGCAAAATTTCGAACAAAGCGCCGGAAATAGGAACATAGGCCTACAAAACTGCGAAGTTCTTTCATGGTCGTCGGCTTGGGAAATTCTGTGACTGCTCGAAGTTTTGCTGGGTCTGGTAATACGCCGTGTTTGGACACGATGTGGCCTAGGATGACGAGCTCGCGTGCAGCGAAGCGGCATTTTTTCAGGTTAAGCTGCAGACCAGCGTTGGTCAGACAACTCAAAACGTGCCTGAGGCGAAGGAGGTGCGTAGGAAAGTCGTGGGAGAAAACCACGACATCGTCGAGGTAACAGAGGCACATATTCCATTTGAGGCCACGTAGCGTATTATCCATAAGACGTGCAAACGTGGCAGGCGCGTTACAAAGCCCAAAGGGCATGACGTTAAATTCATATAGTCCGTCTGGTGTAATAAATGCCGTTTTTTGGTGATCGGCTTCTGCCATTGGGACCTGCCAGTAGCCAGACCGCAAATCTAGCGACGAGAAAAATTCCGCTCCGTGAAGGGTGTCAATGGCGTCATCAATGCGCGGCAAAGGATAGACGTCCTTGCGGGTTATCTTATTCAAACGACGATAGTCCACGCAAAATCGGATAGATCCGTCTTTCTTACGCACAAGGACGACGGGAGACGCCCAGGGACTGTGAGATGGTCGAATGACGTCTCTACGAAGCATATCTTCGACTTTATCGTTGATGACGCGGCGCTCTTCAGCGGAGACACGGTATGGTCTTTGACGCAGTGCCTGGTGTAGGCCGGTGTCAACATGATGTTTGACTTGTGATGTGCGGCCCAGTTGAGGTTGCGACACATCGAACGAACTTCTGAACTCATGGAGAAGATCCAGCAGCTCGGCATGTTCGGTGGAAGTGAGAGTGTCGGCGATGGCGCTGAAAAACGTATCATCGGACGACTCCCCGAGTGCCGACAGTGCTTTGGGGTGGTCGCAGTAGTCGTCCGGGACATCAAACAAAAACGAAGGGTCGAGATCCTGCAGGCGGCCGAGACATTCCCCCGCAAGCAATGTGACAGGTGTGGAAAGCGGATTGCTTACGAACATGTTGCTTTTTCCGGCGGCAAGGTCAATTGTTGCGAAAGGCAGCGGCAAAGCTCGACGACATTTGACGATATCGGAAGGCATAAAAAGAACTGTAGCGTCAGTGTAGGCGTTGCATGAAACGGGAACAAGGGCGAAATTTCCAGGCGGAATATCGGTATCTTCATGAACGAGCAACTTCGGCGGCTGATGAGGAGCGTCCAGTAATGGGGCATCACACAAGGGTGAAAACTCAACTTCGGCGCGTGCGCAGTCTATGACGGCATTATGGCGGGATAAGAAGTCCCACCCGAGGATGACGTCATGCGAACAGACAGGAAGAACAATAAACTCCACGATGTAAAGAATGCCTTCGATGGATACTCTTGCAGTGCAGGCTGCGAGAGGCGTTACTTGCTGTGCGCTTGCGGTGTGAAGCGACAGTCCCGAAAGCGGCGTCGTTACTTTGCGTAATAAACGGCAGAGATTAGCGGCAATAACAGAAACAGCGGCGCCAGTGTCCACAAGGGCGAAAGTACAATAACCTTCAACAGTTACTGCGACCACGTTAGCGGGAGAGGAGCGAGGGCTTTGACAGTTCGAAAACGGCGCAGTTCTTGCCTCTTGAACTGCGTTGCTTAGTTTTCGTGGTCAGAAGGTCTGGGCCGGCGACGCATGGGGGAGGGCGATCGCCGACGAGGAGAGGGTGCGCGTTGCGGCTGGAAGTCAAGGTGGTCAGTAGGCGCATAGCGAGGTGGTGAGACCGGCCCGTATTGGACGAAGGGTTGGCTGCCGGGATGCGGCGACCGGGCATAGTTGCCGAACGTCTGAGGTCGACGGCGGCAGTAGCGAGCAACGTGTCCGGGAGTGAAGCAAGCGTAGCAAATCGGTCGGTTATCGGGTGCCCTCCAGGTATTGGCGACTGGTGCTGCCGCCCAAGGTGCAGTATAAGCAGCCGGGTGTGCGGGCTGTGAGCGCGTGGTGTAGGGTGGTTGCGGGAGCCTACGTACAGCGTCTGCATATGTGAGTGGCGCGGCTACGGGCTGCATCTCTTGCGAAAAGGTGACAGGAGGAGCCACAGGCTGCGTTGCATAGGTGAGGGGCGCGGCCACAGGCTGAACGGCTGGCGGATAGGCGACAGGAGCGCCTACCGGCTGTGCGACACCCGGGCAGTGACCACGGCTAGATAGAGGTGGCTCGTAGTGCGCAAGAGGAACAGCTTGTGCAACCTCTTCCGATATAGCAGTGCGAAGCGCGGCAGGTAGACGGGTGGTGTTCTCGTGAGTAAAGGGCACTAGGGAAAGTTGGCGGGCGACTTCCTCACGGACGAAGGCTCGGACTTGCTGAAGCAATGGTGAATTGTCGGGCATGGAGTCGAAACTGGACAGCGACTCACCACCAGGCTGAGGCTGCCTAGTCAGAGTGCGTTGCTTCTTCAGCTCGTCGTAGCTCTGACACAAGCTGACGACTTCAGAAACTGTGGTTGGATTCCTTGCCAAGAGCATTTGAAATGCGCCGTCGTCGATGCCCTTCAGGATGTTTTTGACCTTGTCAGATTCGGGCATGGTGTCATTCACACGTCGACAAAGGTCGACGACGTCCTCAATATAGCTGGTAAAGGTCTCGCCAGTCTGCTGAGAGCGGACGCGCAAGCGCTGTTCTGCCCTCTGCTTGCGGACAGCCGGCCGACCGAACACTTCAGTACATGACGTCTTGAAGACGCTCCATGTGGGGATGTTGTGTTTGTGGTTATTAAACCACAATTCGGCGACGCCAGTGAGATAGAATATCACGTGGCCCAGCTTGTCAGCTTCATCCCACTTATTGTTGGCGCTCACCAGTTCGTAGTGCTCGAGCCAGTCTTCGAAGTCGGTCCCATCCGCACCGCTGAAGACCTTCGGCTCCCGTAGCCTAGGATGGCCAGGGCAGTTAAACTGGAGCGAAGGCGTCGATGTAGTGGCGTTGGCAGTCATGACAGGTAGTAGCGTGCGGCTTCGCAGCTCCAGGGTGTAGCAACGGGGATTAACAGCACCTTCCACCAAATGTGAGGAGGTTTATTAGCCGTTAAAGACAGCGACGAGACAGCGTGAGGAACCGTCCAGCGATCGGCACAGCAACGAACCGAAGCACGAGCCGAGAGAGCCGGGCGTTGGCGATGCTGCTCGCTGCAGGCACATCTTCTTCTTCACACAGTGATAATTTAACAGACGCACGAGCTCCTTCCCAGGTTGTATTGATGGTAACCAGACAACCGCTTATTTAAAAGCTGAGTCAACTTTCTTTAAAATTTCATAGGTGATGCTCAAGAGCTAACCAAAGTTATCAGAATCGTAATACAGTGGACACGAAAAAAAGCTTTTAGTATACAACATATCAACGTTGATTCATGTTGTTTCCATATTTTCTCCATAAAGCATTTCATAAGATTTTAGCCAGTATATTATCTGCCCGACAGCACGAGGACAGCGGGTAAAAGGCATGACGCCTTCCAAGGAAATGGACGCTGCTGATTGTGCCATTTTTGGCGTGCTGACGGCTCTGGGTTATATTGTCGGCCTCTATGTTTCACTAGCGCAACCTCGGCGAAAGGTAAGCGTCCTAAAGTGTGAACGTCTGAGTGTTAGTTAAAGGTTCTAGGGTTTTGAAAATCT
Organism: Rhipicephalus microplus; assembly: GCF_043290135.1. Taxonomy (NCBI): domain Eukaryota; kingdom Metazoa; phylum Arthropoda; class Arachnida; order Ixodida; family Ixodidae; genus Rhipicephalus; species Rhipicephalus microplus. The sequence continues at coordinate 159,854,222 of NC_134706.1, forward strand.
CAGTTGTATTTGTCTGAGTAACAAGATACGCACACAAAATAACCACATTTGTCGACAAAGATACACAGAAATTTTTTACACCCATACGGGTGTAAAAGGGTGTTTTAGAGATTTACACCCTTTTTGAATGATTGTAACGCCTTTTTCTTTGCTGGTACACCCTCAGGGAAGGGTGTAATGGGCATAAGGGTGTTATTATGCCGTTCGTTAGGGTGTTGAAGAACAGAAGGGTGTACACCTATAATTGTTGCAATAAAAATTGTTCCGTTTAACGTCCCAAAGTTTTCATATAATCATTAGAGACGCCGTACCAAACGTCTCCGAAAATTTAAACCACCTGGGGTTATACTTAAGGTGCACCTAAGTCTAACTACACAGGTCTCGCACTATTTCTCGTCCACCGAAAATGTGGCCGCCGTGAACTACCAGGATTCGATCCTGCGACTTGCGGGTCAACAGTTCAGCACCAAAAGCACCAGACCACTGGCGCGGGAGTGCACGTGCAAGAATCGAGCTGCACCCATGCTTGCAAATAAAATACCACACATAGCGCAAGGAATGCCTTTCCTATAGGATAACAATGTCGTAGGGATGAAAAACATCAAGGAAATTATTGAGGCATTGTGAAAATTTTACAGAACACTCTAAGAATAATTGAGAAAATGTAAAAGATACTAATTTCTTCTCGCACTGTATGATTCAACATGCTTTGCCACTTTATATTGTCCACATTATATGGGAATGGAAGAATGGACTGTCACGATCTACAGACAGCACATATTCATATGCAGAAGCAATTGAGAAAAAAAGCTTGAATTTATTACAAGAACCCTTGCTCGGCCAAAAGCCGTTCGAGTGCAAGTCGTTTTCACAAGATTATCGAAGACGACACGTGCTTGGTCGAAAAAGAAAACAATCCACAGTATACCCTCTGCAACCATGCGGAGCACGGGAAGTGATGCTTTAGGTCAAGAAATAAAGGTCAGAGAATGGCATGGTCAGTGCACGCAGCGCCTACGAGAGGAGGGAGAGACACGCCTATCGCCCCCGCACGCACACACACACACACACACACACACATATGCATATTTATATATATATATATATATATATATATATATATATATATATATTGATACGCAACCGCCGGCACAGCCTGTCTGGAAGAAAGAGAAAGACGACGTTGGTGGCTGGTTGTTGATGAACTGTCGCCATCTTGTTCGCCGAGCACAGTGCATCGTATTTAACTTATTAAATACGTTACCCGTAACATTATTGGTGGAGGTGGACGACTCCCGTACCTCGATGGAGACGCGCAGCGGTCGCAACACCGGGGACTCTTCGGCTACTTCAACTGCCAATGCCTCATCCCCACCGGTCTCTCGATCCGAGTCAACAACCTACGTCACCCTGCCACCCCTGCGGGATCCTGGAACTTTCTCCGCTGATGGCACCATCGACGTTGACTCCTGGCTGCACCGGTATGAGCGAGTCAGTGCTACCCACCGCTGGGATCCGACGCTCATGCTGGCCAATGTTGTGTTCTACCTCGACGGCACGCCGCGGACATGGTTCGAAACCAACGAAGCCGAAATCACAAGTTGGGATCTTTTCAAATCGAAGATCCGTGATCTTTTCGGCGATTCATCTGGTCGTCAGCTCGCTGCCAAGAAGACTCTCGCCACTCGCGCCCAGACGTCTACTGAATCGTACGTGTCATACATTCTTGACGTCTTGGCGCTTTGTAGCAAGGTCGATCAGCGCATGTCAGAAGACGAAAAAGTTAACCATGTCCTCAAAGGGATTGCTGACGATGCCTTCAACCTGCTGGTTTTTAATAATGTCACGACCATCGACACGATCCTGACAGAATGCCGCCGTCTAGAACAGGCTAAAGCCCGCCGCGTCACCCACGGCATCACGCGCCTGCCGAACACAGCTGCTACTTCCTCGTGTGATGACTCCGTCCGCCAAGTTCCCCGATGTGACAACCTCACCCGCATCATTCGTCGTGAGGTCGAGGCAGCCAAACCAGTAGCTACTCCATTTCCAACGCCTGATCCTTCACCGACCACTATCTCACTGATACAAGCCGTCGTTCGTCAAGAATTATCGAATGTCGGCCTACACCCCATTCAACCAGTCTACTCTGCCGAGCCTTTTTATCGTCGTCCATCCGCTCCTCGATATGGTTCCAACTACTCTCGACAGCGCAATTTGTCCGAATGGCGTACACTGGACGACAAGCCCATATGCTTCAACTGCCGACGTGTTGGTCATATTGCTCGCCACTGCCGCAATCACTGGGCTCCGCCGGCACGCTATGGGTCTCCTACCCAAGCCACTTCTGACCACCAGTCGTCCTCAACATTTGATTTTGGTTCCCCTATGCCGACCACATCTTCTGATTCTGCCGCACCTCTGACGAGACCTCGCTACGCCCGCTCACCATCCCCTGCTCGCCGTCAATCTCGTTCGCCCCCACAACGCCGTCCTGCCTCTCCGACCTATTCGCAGCGCCCCCGACCGGAAAACTAGGCAGTGCAGCTTCTGGAGGTGAAGCTGCATTGACGACGACCTCTGCAAGAAATCCTCGTGTGACATTACCGACCACCCGGAATCTGTTGAACGTTACTTTAGACAATGTACCTGTGCGCGCGTTGATCGATACTGGCGCGCATGTGTCCATAATGAGTGCTGCTCTTCGTCGCCGCCTAAAGAAAGTTGTCACACCCGCCTTGAACCGAGCCGTTCGAGTCGCCGACGGGGGAACTGCCGCGATTATCGGCATCTGCTCCGCCCGTGTGACTATCGCCGATAGAAGCACTGCTGTTCTTTTCACCGTTATAGAAAACTGTCCTCATGAAGTAATTCTAGGCATGGATTTTCTCACCGCTCACTCGGCCCTTATAGATTGTTCAGCCGGCTGTCTTGACCTTGAAATGCCTCTACTTCCTGATCTGACCAACCCACCCCAAAGTCGCCTTTGCTGCATTGATTTCGCACGCCTTCCGCCTAACTGTGTCACACATATCGACCTCTTCTCTACACCACCTGTACCTGACGGTGAATACATGGTGGCACCAATTCATGCCGTGATCCTTACGCATGGCGTCGCTGTTCCGCACACCATTTTGACAATCGTTGAAAACCGCGCATGCCTTCCTATTGTCAATTTCGCCCTCACAGCCCAAATTCTTCCACAAGGTATCTCCCTGGCCGAAATTACTGCTCTACAAGACCATACGGTTGAACCCTTCAGAGTGGATGATTGCTGCACCTCAGACAATGAACCAACTCTATCACGTTCATCGGGCGTCGACGTTGACCACATGGTACCATCAGACCTCGCTCCTGATCAAGCGGAAGCCCTTCGTCACGTCCTAGAGTCCTATAGTGACATTTTCGACTTCACCAGCACGGCTTTAAGCCGAACGAGTGTTGTTACTCATCGCATCAATACTGGTGACGCGAGTCCCATTCACCGACGTCCATACCGTGTTTCCGCGTCCGAGCGCACCGTCATACAACGGGAAGTCGAAAAGATGCTTGCAAAAGACATAATCGAACCCTCTTGTAGCCCCTGGGCTTCTCCTGTCGTCCTGATCAGAAAGAAGGATGGAACATGGCGCTTTTGTGTAGATTATAGGCATCTCAACAAAATTACGAAGAAAGATGTTTATCCGTTGCCTAGAATCGACGATGCCTTAGACTGCCTTTACGGTGCTACGTATTTTTCCACTATCGACCTTCGATCTGGCTATTGGCAGATCGCTGTGGATGAGATGGACCGTGAGAAGACCGCATTCGTCACTCCTGACGGACTTTATCACTTCAAAGTTATGCCCTTTGGTCTCTGTAATGCGCCGGCCACATTTGAAAGAATGATGGACTCGTTGCTCCAAGGGTTTAAATGGTCAACCTGCTTATGTTATTTAGACGACGTTATCGTTTTCTCGCCCACATTCGACTCCCATCTCAAGCGTTTATCGGCGATTCTTGAAGTTTTTCGTCGAGCCGGACTTCAACTGAACTCGTCGAAATGCCACTTTGCTCGTCGTCAAATAACCGTACTTGGCCACATCGTCGATGCCGCAGGAGTTCGCCCGGATCCCGAGAAAATTCGCGCCGTCACGGACTTTCCTGTTCCGAAGTCAACAAAGGACGTTCGCAGTTTTGTGGGCTTGTGCTCCTACTTTCGACGGTTTGTTAAGGACTTCGCCATCATTGCACGCCCACTCACAAACCTCCTGAAGAAGGACACCCCGTTTTTCTGGGGTGCTGATCAAGCCTCATCTTTTTCCCAGCTCACGACGCTCCTTACAACACCGCCGATTTTAGCCCATTTCGATCCATCAGCTCCAACCGAGGTTCGCACTGACGCTAGTGGGCATGGCATCGGAGCAATGCTAATGCAACATCAACGCGGACATGACCGTGTTATAGCATATGCAAGCCGCCTGCTATCTACAGCCGAGCGCAACTATTCAATCACGGAACGTGAGTGTCTCGCTCTCGTGTGGGCAGTCGCCAAGTTTCGCCCATACTTATACGGGCGTCCATTCCGGGTAGTTACCGACCATCACGCGCTCTGCTGGCTGGCCTCACTCAAGGATCCCACAGGACGCCTCGCTCGTTGGTCCCTACGATTACAAGAATACACGTTCACCGTAACGTACAAAACAGGGCGGTCACACCAAGATGCTGATTGCTTATCACGCTACCCTGTGGAAGAGGCTGCCCATAATGACACCTTTCCAGACTTTCTGTCTGTGATGCAGCTACTCAACCTTGGCCACGAACAACGCCTGGATGCTTCCCTGCGAACCATCATTAGCAAGCTTCAGTCAAGGCCTCGCGACGCATCTCTACAAATGTTCTTGGTAAAAGACGGCATCCTGTATCGCCGTAACCTCGATCCATATGGCCATGACTTGCTCCCCGTCATACCAGCACATCTTCGTGCGACTGTTCTCAACCAACTTCATGACGCTCCTTTGGCGGGCCACTTGGGCGTCTCTCGCACATACGACCGCGTACGTCGTCGTTTCTTTTGGCCTGGTCTTGCCCGCTCTGTTCGACGCTACGTCGCCGCTTGTGAACCCTGCCAGCGCCGCAAAAAGCCATCTTCGCTACCAGCTGGATTCCTTCAGCCGATCGACATTCCCTTTGAACCTTTTTTTCGAGTTGGCCTCGACCTGCTTGGCCCATTCCCGATCTCCAGCTCAGGCAACAAATGGATCGCTGTCGCCACTGACTATGCGACACGGTACGCTATCACACGAGCACTTCCGACGAGTTGCGCAACCGATGTGGCGGACTTTCTGGTATTTGATATTATTTTAGTACACGGAGCTCCACGCCAACTTCTCACTGACCGGGGCCGCACCTTCCTATCAGCTGTCGTTGAAGAAATCCTGCGCTCTTGCTCGGCCAAGCACAAGTTTGCCACTTCGTACCATCCGCAAACGAACGGTCTTACGGAGCGCCTCAACCGCACCATAACCGACATGCTTTCCAAATACGTAGCGGCCGACCACCAGGACTGGGACGTTCATTTACCATTTGTGACGTTCGCATATAATTCGTCACGTCACGACACTGCCGGCTATTCACCATTCTATCTTCTATACGGCCGAGAACCCGCCCTACCATTTGACACCTTGCTGCCCTCGGTCACGGAGTATGCCGGCGAAGCCATCGCGCGAGCCGACCACGCACGCCAACTCGCCCGCAGCCGCCTGCAGGCTTCACAGGAGCACCAAAGACAGCTCTACGATTCCCATCATCGAAACGTGCACTTTTCACCGGGTTCCCTTGTCCTCCTCTGGTCCCCCACTCGGCGTGTAGGGCTTTCTGAAAAACTGCTATCACGCTACACTGGACTATACCGCGTCGTTCGCCAGGTGACTGACGTTACATACGAGATCGTGCCAGCCGATTCAACGTCATCATCGTCACCTTCGAGTGACATCGTGCACATAGCCCGACTCAAGCCCTATCACCCTCCTTCTACCGCATCCGAGTTGCTCAAGCACCGAGACGGTGCTTCTACCGCCGGGGGGTTATGACACGCAACCGCCGGCACAGCCTGTCTGGAAGAAAGAGAAAGACGACGTTGGTGGCTGGTTGTTGATGAACTGTCGCCATCTTGTTCGCCTAGCACAGTGCATTGTATTTAACTTATTAAATACGTTACCCGTAACATTATATATATATATTGTGGGACACTGCAACCCACGCCGTAAAATTGGTATTTGCTATCTATTCAGTTTGACATCCCTTCGAGGGGGGAGGGGTGTATGAGGTGATCAGCAGGGGGCACTGCAACCCCCAACCCCCGTCGAGTTACAGTGCCCATCTCTATTTCTCCATGTACCTATAGGAATTTACGTTGCCCCCTAAATGACCAAGGACCACCCCCGCCCCCCTACCCCCGTGGTGGACACGCCTATGCATAGCCGTCATCAATTATTGAAATAAAAGTTTGTGTGTAAATGTGTGCGTCGACAATAGTATATTTAGAATTCAAGAACTTGAGTGTTTTAGGTGATTATTAACGCTGTTGTTAATTTGTTAAAATTGCATTGTACGTGCAAGCGTTTCAAACTTCACGCGCTAAATTTATACGTTAATTTTGTTTGTTTGTGGAGATTAAATTATTTTTCCCTTAGTTATTATGGTATATACATTTCCGTTTACTTTTTATACTTAAATGCATCACCAAAGCATTCTATTGCACCATTGTATGTCTGCGGAGCTGTAACCACGATACTTGCTCGGGCGTGCTCACAGGCGTGCTTGCTCGCTGCCGTCGCTTGCCGGGCGCGTCGCAGCTGGTCGGTTCTGCATCGATTTTTCTCGTTTTTTGAGGTGTGCTTGCGCGCTGCGTTCGTGTTTTGTGTTCTGCCGGTGCTGCCTATTACGAAAATGAACTCTACTCAAGCGAGGACGTGTGGCGTCGCATTCTGGAACTCTCGCCAGGTACGTACCACATTCCTGCTGTCTGCGCTTTGTCAACACCGAGAGCGTGATAACGACGCCATGCTACGTTTTTCCGTTACATGTAAGCAATAAGTGAGGTTTTTTAACGTAGCGAACCTGTTTGTGTATGTCGTTTCATCAGGATGAAGGCGCTTTTGTGGGAAGTCAAGCGTGGGCGAGCTTTTTCTTTCGATTCAAGCATACTTCGGTGTGTGAAGCACATGGCGCGTGCGTGCGCAGTGGGAATTCGGCGGCGCGTTGTTTGTGCGAGTTGTGACGGCGCCAGCCTCTGTCGCCAGTAGTGTTGGCAGGGGGCCCTGCTCACGATGGACCAATATTTTGGTTAAATAATTGTTGGGCGAAGACGGCGTTTGTTAGCTGTAGGCGTTGATTAGGCCTAGGGCGCGTATGTTTGGTTCCCTTAACTTGAGGATTTTTGTTTGCATGCCTGTTCATATTGTGTGCTACAGGAGTCAACGGGTTCATATGTTGTTCGTCCAAAACATTTTGAAAACAGTTTCATATGTTGTACGTCCTTTTTTTAAACTGCTATCAGAAATTTCTGCGGGTAGCCGAACATATGCCCGTGTATGCATCGACGCCAGCACGCATCTTTGAACTACCGTGTTACTCGAGTTCGCGTGCTGCATGCTGCCTCGTCTTAGATACGGCTCGCAAGGCTTGCACGTATGTACGCTTAGGTGTTTATGTAGCCCGTTTAGTCAAATCGGAGCTTACGTTATACACCCGCAACATAAGTTGCCTGATGCGTTCGGGACTCATGCATTTTGAGCCGTTCGTTAAACTTGAACTGTATTTCCGAACAAAATTTTCATGGCTTATGGGGGCCGAATAACTGTAGCTTAACTGTGCGAGCCCTAATTTGATCAGTAGTTCCTGCGGTAGAGCACATTTTATTTTATCCAGCTTGTTTTGGCTATGGTTAGAATTAATTACTTTGTGGTGCTTTATTAAATATTGTATGTGCCTCACCCAAACTTTGTGTTCAAACTTTGCTAAGCACTTTTACTTGTACGAACAGTAAGGACAGTTTAGACCACCACCTCCAACGGCATTTAATAAGATTACAAGCTTATGCCCGTCTGCTCAGAAACTCGCATGAAAACATTGAAAAACCATACACTGGCCACAAATAAAAGCACAGTATTTGTCACTTGTGAATAGGGCTCCTGTGTGGGGGCCAAAACGTCATGCTTTCAATTGGGGTCAGCATGTTGTTTTAATTGTCTTCACATCAAATGACAAGCTTAAGTAAATTCTATAAGCATGCGCTACAGTTATAGAAGGGATCTGTGTTGTTTGGAGAAACTAATGAATTATTTAACGTTCAAAACTTGCAATAATGTTATACATCATAGTATGCATACATAAGACATGCAGATATTACTGTGAAAATTGAAAATTGTACAGTATGTTCATCTGGCAATCATGAATATAGACTACATGTTTTAACCTGTTGGCATTGATGCAATTACACAACTTCAGAAATCAGTCTCGTCAAATGTTCATTGTGCATTGCTAAATCGTGACCAATGCCTTCCAGTATTCTTGTTACTGAGATTGTTGCAGAAGCTTGCATGCTTTATTGGGATGATATTTAGCTCAATATGGGTGCATTGTATTGGCATTTCGACATTCTTTCCCATTATTTATTAGACAGCCTGTAATGAGGGGTATGTAGGGATGAGTGAGGGGCACTGCCTTTTTAGCCACCTGGAATCATTGAATTAACAGCCATAATTTAATAGTTGACAATAGTAATTTAGTGAAACCAATTTTCTATGTTATCGACATAATCGTCGTAATGTAGGCAGCCAGAAGAAAGTTGCACTAGTTGTGTTCAAACTAAAATTCATTATTTAATTTTGTGTTACCTCCAATAGATGGTTGACCAAAGCGCATACCGTCATGTACGCGCTGCCCTATTAATGAATTGACATGTATACGCACTATGCCAGAGCGCTATTCAAGTATAATTTGTTACACATCTGTTATGCGGAAAATGCATATTCTTTCGTAAGGTGGCAGCTATGTTTGCCATAAACATTGAGGATGTTTTTGTTGTAACATGTCTGGTTTTCGTACATCCTACTCTTTTAAAACACAACGTTCCAGTTCGTTCTAAATAGAGTTCTAAATTCTGCTTCGCCAACAGACACATCAGTAAATTGTTTTTTTGTTTCTCTCGCAGCCTATACATGCTCGTCGTAGGAAGAGAGTGTGGGAGACGTCTGGACTAGCCCATCATCAAGGCTGGCTCGTGGAAAATTTCATTGCTGGTGCACATCAGCAGCGCATGGCTACTGTTTCTTCTAAAAAGCGAGCTGCAGAGAGCCACCTGGTAGCTGTATTCAAGGAGCACAAAGGTTCAGGGTGTTCAAAGTTAACCATTTTGTTTTTCCTTAAAAGAGAAGTCAGTGCTGTAAGTTGTGTATGTAAAAGCCACCTCTGCTGATAGCTATGTATCAAGGAGGATGCAATGTGAGACAATAATTATCACTGTCAGCGGTGCCATTAAGTTTTATTAATCAACTTAATAGTGGCTGCAGCAGGAGATCATGTATGTGTTAAAATTTGAGCCAGTCACATTTCTACATATTATCATTTGTAAGAATTCTAGCATGCCTGTGCTCTGATATCCTGCTGGAAATTTAGTTGCGGCTTGCATTATTATGTGTGCTAGACAGTGAGCACTAGCACAGACTCTCTGCATTCATGCATTTAATCTGACCGTGGGTGGAAGGCATGGGCAAACATTAAAATTGTTACTCTTGCTATTCGCTGGCGATAGCAAGAACCGACTGCTCATTCCGCTATGGAGTGATATTTTGCTGAACCTCACTGCCTTGCATGCGTAATCATGAAAAGAAAAATTACTTTCAAACGGGATATCTAGGAGCATAAACATAATCAAAAAAGTTTTCCAAATGGGACTGTGTAGAAACACGACGGCCTCCAACTTTTTACTGCAAACATACCTGCTTATTTGTGTTGCAAAATTTCAATATTTTTGGTTGATTGGGCAGATGACAGCATTATTTTATTACTTTGTGTCTCCCTGGACACAATCTGCCAAGGTGTTTTTATGTTCTTAAGGCTAAAATTCAATGTAACTAGGCAGCACATTTATGAATGTGTCAGTGCTACTTACTGAGCTCTTTATTGGATATTTTGTTTTTTCCAATATCTACTGAGTGAGTTACTCGCCAGACTCGCATGTCATGGTAATTGACGCCTTATGTGCAATTGGCCATTTAAAAACACTTTTTGTGTTGTGTGGTAAAAAGTAGCACATTAATGATTTTATCTTCAGTGTAACCTTCACTGAATATTCTAATATATTCTAGTTACCTTGTTATTTCAGTGCCTTTGGGAAGTTCATAAGTGCAATCAAGTGTTTTCCTACTGTCATACTTCGTCATGCCTAACTTTGCCAATAGCAAACCATTTCGGATATTTTACAGTGATACATACTCATGTTTAACATTGTTAATGATAACTAATAGAAAGCATACTAGAATATTGTAACGTGAGTCATTGGATCGGGGGGGTTGAATGGTGATTTTTTTCAACTACATAGTAATATCTGCTTGCTTTAATTCATGTCAAGTGTAATGAGAATAATATTTACTGAGGTTAACGTGTTAAAACCACGATATAATTATCAGGAACACTGGAGTGGAGGGTTTGAGATATTTTGACCACCTGGGGTTCTTTAAATTGCATCCACGTCTATGCAGACAGATGTCAAGCATTTCCTCTTTAATCGAAATTGCAGCCACCACAACCATGGTTTGAGTTTGTGACCTTCAGTTTAGCAGTCAAGGGTTACTTGAAGCGTATATTAGTTGTGGGCTCTGGTCTTGCTTCCTTGATGCATCTTAAGTACAGCAGTTTGGTGCCAACCAGGGATCTCTACTAGTGCACTGGTGTTGTGTTTTTGCATTCATAATATACTGCAATATTTGAGTATTTTATCAAGATGCATTTCTGAGCAGCTTTGCGAAGTGTGTGATGGTGTTTATTACATTCCTAATTTTTTCAAGAGGTAATGATTGTTGCATGTATTCTGAGTTAGATATGAAGTTACGAATTTTCCTTCTTTTACACTTTGTAAGAGTGTGAAGCCCAACAAGTCACTCTGATATACTTTGCATATTGTACATCAGATGGCTAAATTGTGTGTGAAGAGCTTATATAAACAGCCCATAGTGTTTCGAATGCCTTGAAAACTGTCTTAGGATCAGAAAAAACTGTTGTGAAGAGTGGGATAGTCTGGGTGAACAGTGGAAGTTCCTCAGATAGGCTGGCTGACGTTTCGATAGGAAGACTTACGTTCGTCAAAAGTGCCTTTCCTTCTCACCTTGGCATGTTATCTTTAAGGAGGTTAGTAGAGACGTCATCTCCTGGTGGTGGTGCGTGTCCTTGTTGGCTATTGCCGTCGGAAAAAAAATAGAAAGTAAACAAGTGTAGTCCTCACTTCACTTCAAGTTGGCTGGTAGCAATTCACAATGTTCTGGGAGGGTAAAGAAAAAAGGGAAGCAAAAAACAGGAAACACGCAAAGTAGGAGCGGTGTGCTGCCGCTACAGACACGAAAAAAGCAAAGAGCTTGAAAGTTCGAAGCCAGCAGACGGTCCCTGCGTTTGGCCATCACAAAGGATTGGCTACAATAAAGGCCTATGCTGTTCTCGAACATGTATGAATGGAAGCGGTTACAAAAAAGCGCGAGAGAGAAGCAGGCGGCTACCTTTAAATGCTAAGATGTCAAAGGTAAGCGACACCAGATGTGTTCGGAAGAGAAAGTGTTTAATTGGGAAAGTCATTGGCTAAAATATGCTTTCACTATCCCCGTAGGTGGCCCGCTCAACAGAATTGCCTCAAGAATTTGGCGGCATGTTGGCAGAGAAATAGGGAAATTCAGAATGCAAAGGAATTGAGCATCAACGAGACACAGAAAGAAAAGAAAAAATGAAAAAAGGCGGGTTGGAGGTAGGTGACACGCTAGCGTTAACAGACGAGGAAAAGAAAAAAGAGACGCATAGAAATTTGTGGCTTGACAGTGACTTAATGGTGCACGGTAGGAGTGTTTTTTGAAGCGACAAAAGAGGAAAGTTAGCTGTGGTCGAAAGGTTTTGGAAAATAAAAACTTCGTAGTTGTGTGTATATAGACACATGTATATCTATATTTATAATTTAAAAAATTTTGAGAGAACATCAATAGTACAACTTGTAGTCTAGGAGCGATTCCATGTAATACCGGTTATGTCTATTTGAAGGTTGAACCTTTCTCGTTTCTAAATGCTGTCGTAATTATGCTATGGCTTTCAGTGATTTCGAATTGCGACGTGCTACATTGATTCGTGATCGGTGTAGGTGCTTACATTTGTGTATCAAACATCATTCCATGTATTTCCTCTCTCATGGTGAGCAGAAATTTGTAGAACATAAAGCTTTGCTTGGTTGAAATTGTGGCCCTGTTGGTTGAAGTGACTGGCTACAGCTTTTGGTAAATTGTGTTTTGTGTCTGCACAGTGGCCGTTCAGTCTTACGTGAATTGGCTGCCCAGTTTCGCCTATATATCGTCTGCAGGTGGCACACTTAAGACAGTATATTAGGTTGTTCGGAGTGCAGATGAAGATCGATGGGACCTTGTGAATGTAGTCAGATTCTGTGCTTTTTAAGTTGTTAGCCAGCTATATATTTTTACATGTGGAGCATCTGGACCGGCCACAGGTACCAAACGTCCTAGTGTTTGCTTTAAGTTTTGCGGGAATTCGCAATGCGTGGCACGTGGCATTTGCAACGCTAACTTAAAGACATGATTGATCACGCAAACTTAGACTAGGACGTCTGATCCCTGGGGCCGGCCCAGGTGCTCACCCTGCAAATATATACAGCCGGCTACCAACATAAAAAGCACAGCATCTGGCTACATTCAAAAGGTCACATAGAGCTTCACCTGCACTTTTAAACAACCTAATATACTTTTCTAAGTGTGCCAGCTGTAGAAAACAATATATAGGCGAAACTGGGCCGCCAATTCACGTAAGTCTTAACGGCCACCGTGCAGACACAAAGCACAATTTACCGAAAGTAGTAGCCGGTCACTTCCACCAACAGGACCCCAATTTTGAAAAAGCAAAGCTTTACATTCTACAAAATAATTTCCGGTCACCACGAGAGAAGAAATACGTGAAATCATACTTTATACACAAATTTATGTCCCTATACCCATCAGGAATCAATGTTGCACGTAGTAATTTGGAATCGCTCAAAGCCATTGCATAATTGCGGCCGTATTTAGGGACTAGAAACGTTCAACCTTCAAATAGACATAACTGGTATTACATGGAATCACTCCTAACCTACGTATTGTAATAATAATATTCGCAATAATTTTTTTAATTTTAATTAATTTATACATGTGTCTATATACACACAACTACAAAGTTTTTATTTTCCAGAGCCTTTCAACCACAACTTTCTTTCCTTTTTTGTCGCTTCAAAAAACACTCCTACCGTGCACAATTAAGTAATTGCCAAGCCACAAATTTCTCTGCGTCTCTTTTTTCCTTTCCTCGTCTGTTAACGCTAGCGTGTCACCTACCACCAATTCGCCTTTTTTTCATTTTTTCTTTTCTTTTGTGTTTCTCTCGTCGTTGCTTATTCTCTTTGCATTCCGAACTTGCCTATTTCTCTGCCAACATGCCACCAAATTCTTGAGGCAATTCCGTTGAGCGGGACACCTACGGGGATAGTGAAAGCATATTTTAACCAATGACCTTCCTCAATAAACACGTGGTCTTCCCAACACAGCTGGTGTCACTTACCTTTGGCATCTTGGCATTTAAAAGTAGCCGCCTGCTTCTCTCTTGCGTTTTTTTGGAACCTCTTTCTTACGAGTCTCATTCATAGATGTTTGAGAACAGCATAGGCCGTTATCGCCGGCAACCCTTTGTGATGGCCAAACGCAGGGACCGTCTGTTGGCTTCGAAATTTCAAGCTCTTTGCTTTTTTCGTGTCTGTAGCAGCCACCCATTGGCAGCACACCGCTCCTACTTTGGGTGTTTCCTTTTTTTCCTTTCTTTTTTTCTCCACCCTCTGAGAACATTCTGAATCACTACCACCCAACTTGAAATGAAGCAAGGACTGCACTCCTCTGCTTTATAGTTTTTTTTCAGGCTACGATTGCCAACAGGGACACATGCCACCACCAGGACATGACGCCCTTACTAACCCCCTTGAAACTAATATGCCAAGGATGAGAAGGCTAGGCACCTTTGACGAAGATAGGTTCTCCAATCGAAACTTTGGTCAGCCTATCTGAGGCATTTCCACCTGTCGGCTCTCATTTTGATTTTGTTGTGAAGAGTGTGTTTCTGAGAAATGGATGCTGATGCTGTCTCTATTACCTAGAAAGATACTGAAAAATAAAACTTGACATTTTAATACGTGGTGAAGCTTCATGGGGTGAGGGCTGATCTGTTAATCATCTTTCTTCAGCCGCTGACCTTACCTGTTCGAATATTGGCGGTAAAATGCTCTAACTGTAGTATGTATGAGATATCATAATAAATGTGTTTGCTTTCAGCTGAGAGAAAACCTGCGTTGTGGTACATGTTCTTGACATTTATCTTACGCCAATATATGTTTACTTTTAGGAAGTGGAAAAAGATATTTATCAATAAGTGGAAACAATGTCTACCCAAGCAGCTCTGTTGTTTTTGTATAATCAGAAAGTTTGAAATGAACTACATGAGGCTGAACTCGCATGGTTTCGCGATACGAAGTGAAACTGCAAATTAAGTTGCTGAAATATGTATATGTCTACATCCTGATGAGACGTGTGCACTGTTACGGGTAATAATGTTTTCAATATAATGTGTTTCTCTGTCTACACAAACGTATGCATACCAAGCACTCTTGCTGTATCAACTCACTGAGCCACCAATTGATATACCCGAGATGCTTATGCTATTTAACACTAAATATTTGTATTTATTGTATAACCATAACAGGCAGTCTAAATTTCTATAGTCCGCTTTACAAAGAAGGCTTTGAGGAATATTATTCCATTTCAGTAAGCTTGCTTATACACACACACACACACACACACACTTATACATATATATATATATACATATATATATACATATATATATATATATATATATATATATATATATATATATATATATATATATATATATATATATGTATATGTATATGTTGAGATTAAACAGACAATATTGTTAAGGAAAGTATAGGGAAAGCTATTAGACCGAACTGTAATGTAAATGTGAAGAAAGAAACGTGGGTGAAAAGATAACTTACCACGGACAGGAACCGAACCTGCGACCTTCGAATAATACCTTACTCGAAGGTCGCACACCCTTTCAACACCCTCTTAGAAGGGTGTTGAAGTATAAGAACACCCTAACATTTTGCTGAACACCCTTCGTGTAGGGTGTTCAGCTAACACCTTTTCAGTAGGGTGTATCTGAAAACACCCATGGGGTGTTCCTCTGGCGACAAGCCAGTTTACACCCTTAAGGGTGTAAAAATTTTACTGCGTAATATATTAATCATGTTGCATTGACCAAAATGGAGTAAAAAAGCACCTAACTGTTCAAGAAATGAAAAAGATTATTAACTGAGCAAGAGCGATAACGAAACGAGTAAAATCCAGGGCACATCATAATATTCGGAGCGTCTTTTCACCACGTTGCAATAATCAGCAAATGGCTTTTGTTGTCTATGCACTGTTTAAAACTGTGCGCTGGTTATTTTCCCACCGGGTGTGTTATGTTACAAGGACACCCTCCCGTCGATATTCATCAGTGAGTACCGGGCGCACAACGATAACACGTGGAGAGAAATAATGGTCGGCGTTTTACATCTCTACACCTTCATATAGCGATGCCGTATGGGGACCACGTAGTAACGGACTCTAGAATCAGTGTCTACCTGCAGTTAGCTACCATGCTTCAAAGTACGCGTGCCTCAAGCATTGTGCTCGCATAAAAACTTTTTCTTCTCGGGACGGATAGACAACCTTCCAAGCACTAGAAATTGATGACAATTGTCTTTGATTCCGTGTGCTTCTTTTAGGGGTGAAGCTCTTAAAGCCGTGGGTCAACCCTTCCTTGCTCTTACGTGAATGCCTAGTGCGATGACTCACTCAGCAGATGCGGATGTACGGACTAACGACGGACGGATGGACAGACAGACAGACAGACAGGCAGAAAGACAGACAGACAGACGGACAGACAGACAGACAGACAGAGAGACAGACAAACAGACAGACAGACACAGAGAGACGGACGGACAGACGGATGGATGGATGGACAATTAACGGTTCACTTATATAACCCGCCGAAGCTCGGCCATACTCATCATCACTCACTTCGTGGATATGCTGTGATGTTTTTGTCCTTTACAGTGCGTCGTCTCTTTATGTACAATTGACAAACTTCACTTTCAAAAGCCTTACCAAAGATTTGGGAACATATTTCTTACCAGAAAATAAAGGACACTTTGTAAGGCAAACAGAAGCGTGTGATTTTGACGAATCTCAAAGAGATTCATGAAACATGGAAAAATATCTTCAATTTAGTGTGTGCGTTCTCCACACTTCCCTCTCTGCTACTGTGTCCAGCCTGGTGACAGTGGCAGGCACACAGTGTGCGTGTGCATGAGCCACCAAAACTAAGCTAATGCTTGATGCCAATGGCGTCACACACACAACTGAAGAGCTCCTGGCTACATTGGCATGCGGGCCTAATAACGAAGACTGGATGTTTAGCAATAGTACAATCACCTCCTGCACAAATTATGCAGTAATTCTGCTGTAGCAAAGCCTCGTCCGTATTTTTAAGAGCAGAGACAGCATACATGTCCAGAAATGGATAAGCGGAGTTCACTGCTACTCAAAACCATTGTTCTCTTAGAAGAATTTTCCTAAATGTTTGCTTGCATGCTCAGTAACCTGAAGACAGATAATTTTGTTAGCAAGCAGCAGTCCAGGTACTTCCATGAAATTAACTCAAACTGAATTCCTCTATAGGCTGCTGTGGTGATGGATTTTGCAGAAAATTACACTTTTATACTTAAGGACCAGCCTCAGTCGTACCAGTGAGTAAATGCACAGGCCATAGTGCACCTTATACATGTCTATTTTATTGACCAGGAAAACACCTGTGAAGGTGTTTCTGTGCGATTTTTGCCATAACTTCAGATTGCGCAGAGCACGACACAGTCACCGTGGATGCAATTCGCTGCATAGAGCTGGAAAAAGTGACACAAAACCTGCCACAAGTGAAAATAATTCATTATTTTTCTGATGAAGATTCCTCTGAATACAAAAACAAAAAAAAACTTTTTGAACCTTCGCTACCACGCGTAAGACCACAACTTTTCGGCAGAGTGGAACTTCATTGCCACCTCATGTGGTATAAGTGCATGCGATGGTGGCGGCTGCCTAATAAATCGTCTGGCAGCAAAAGCAAGCTTACAGAGGCCACGTGGTGGTAAGATTCAGACGCAACACGGTTTATTTCTGTGTGCGGAAAGATATGTAAAAAGAATTTCAGTAATAGGGGCGCCTAATTAAACAATTCATGAAAAAAGAAGCAAGCTCACTTCGAGATTGGCCATGATGCTAGCTGTGAAAGGCATCCGACAACTTCATCATTTCAGACCGTCCACTTTCTCTGCCCATCATGTTGGCCTTACATCGTTCTGCTCAACTAGTTAAATTCGACTGAAAGAAAGTGCTCCGATTGGCAAGGTAGCATACTTTGATATTAACGTTTAGGGTCTTGAAAGACGATGACTCATCACAAAAAGCAAGGTCATAATTTTCTTTTTGGTATTGTTTGTTAAACAAGAACCACTTTTTCTCTGCGAATATCAAGTACCTGAGAACAGAAAACCATTTGATTCATGTATCAGTGGGAGATAAAATGAAGCATAATCAGTGAGTGAATACCGTTGCCGATTTTTCGTTTGTCGGTAACTTTCCCTACTGCAGAGAAAGCCATCTATGAAGAGAAACAAGCAAGTTGGGTGTAATATGTATGCACTAATGCGAATCGACCTAGCCAGAATATGCTTGAAAAAATGACGTTGTCCAAATTACAAGCCTGAAAAAGCATCGAGAACGAGCTGGTGTTTTACAGTGAAGTAGGCAACCCTACTCATTATCCTTGACGTTGGTTGTGCACATCAAAACAATTTTTTCCATTTTTTCGTTTGAAACAAAATTTACAGAAATAAAATTTTCCAGATCAAAACAAAAGACAATGGATCACGTTATAAACTATCTTATGTATTTTTAACACGAAGTTCTTGATGCCTATATTACGATTGAATCTCCCCCCAAAAAGCCACTTTTTGTGTATTTCGCAAGGCGTTTTCTCAATAAATGTTTGCATATAGACGTTTACATTATTTTTACAGACTGCACATCACCCGAAAAAAAAAGCACTTTTGCGCCTTAAAAGTTGCCGCATCATTTACAAAAATGCCTGAAATTGCGTGTTTTCTTGCTGCTTTGCTAAGCCTATGTTTCTTATGAAAACGGCAACGTCCTGTAAGTGTACTGTATGGTTTTCCGAGGCCACATGAGGAGGCAATTTGTAAGTTTCCCAAGTGTCGCAATTTGGCCGCCACCTCTATGTTGCCCCAAGGCATCATTCTGTATGTTTCTCATCAGTGACCATCCTGTATGGCTCCCAGCTGTCGCGATTCGGCCGCCAATTTTATGTCGCCTCAAAGTCTCCGTCCTAGATGTGTCCTGTAAGTAACCACCTCTTAGGCAGACCAGCAATTACGCCCGTTGCATAGTCTGCACGGTGCGGCGTAATACGGCTGCTGTAATTAAAATATACATGAACATAGATACGAAACTCTGTAAAATAAGTGATTTGTTATTGTTTATACTACAGTTTTGAGCATTTCACAGACAATATTCAGACAGGTAATGTGTATTTGTCGGTGGCTGAAGAAAGATAAAAATAACCAATCAGCTTCAACCTCATGAAGCTTTAGCCCAATAATTTTTCAGCATTATTCTAGGTAATAGAGAATACACTCATTTCTGAAAAACACACTTTTCACAACCGTAACTTCTGATCACAAAGCAATTTTCAAGGCATTAAAAACTATATGGGATGCTTAAATAGGCTCTGCACACCCAAATTAGCCATGTCATGTACGGTATGCAAAGCGTATCACAGTGACTTGTTGGGCCTTACAGGCTAATAAGTAATAACAAATGTATGCAGCCTTACAGACAGTAAAAGAAGGAACAAATATAACTTTACAACTAACTTAGAATACATGCGACAGTTTTAAATATTGCAAAATATTGGGAACGTGATAAAAAAACATCAAAAAACATCAGCAAACACTACCCAGAGCTGCTGAAAATTGCGTGCATGCTAAAATAAGTAAGTACTGCAGTAAAATAAGTATGTGAGAGACACAACGTCAAAGCACTAGCAGAGATGCCTGGTTGGCACCAAACTCCTCTACTTAACATGCATCTTTGGAAGCAAGACTACAGCCCCCACTCAGTATACCCTTCACGTAACCCTTGACCGCTGAACTGAAGGTTGCAGAATCAAACCCTGGCTGTGGCCGCAATTTCTATTAAAGAAGCAATGGTTGAGACCTGTCTGCTTAGACACGGGTGTATTTTAAGAACCCCAGGTGGTCGAAATTTCTGAAGACCTTCCCTACGGTGTCCCTGAAAAGTTAGATAATCATATCGTAGTTTTACCACAAACTCAGCAAATATTGTTTTTATAACACTTCACCAAAAATAAAGCAAGAAGATATTACTATGTAGTTGAAAAATTACCGATTCACACCGCCACCCCCTATTCATGAACTCAAAAACAATATTACAGAATGCCTTCTATCAGTTATCATTAACAATGTTGAACATGAGTATGTATCGCTGTTTATTATCAAACATCGTTAGTTATTGGGAAAAATAGGTATGATGAAGTACGACAGTAAGAAATCACTTGATTGCACTTATGAAATGAACTTTCTAAAGACAATGAAATGACTAAAATTGTGTATTAAAATGAAACATTCAGTGAAGGTTACAGTGAAAATAAAATAATTATTGTAATACTTTTTATCACAACACAAAAAGTGTTTTTATGTGGTTTATTGCACAAAAGATCAATTTAAACATGAAATGCTAGTTGGTAGGGCAACACACTCAGTAAATCTTAAAAAAACTGAATATGCATTGAAGAGCTTAGTAAGTAGCACTGAAACATTCAGAAGTGTGCTTTATAGTTGAACTAAAATACAGCGCCAAGAGCAGAAAAAACACTTTGCCAGATAAGTTGGGTCTAAGGGGATAGAAAGAAAAAAAATGCTGTCAGTTGCCCAATCAACTAAGAATATTGAAACTTTAGTAACCTAAAGAAGCGGGTATGTCTGCATTTGAAAGTTGGAGGCAGTCGTGTTTATACACAGTTCCACTTAGCAAAATTCTTTGAGCATGTTTATGTTCGTAGATAGCCGGTTCCTAAATTTAATTTTGCTTTTCTTGATTACCCATGCAAGACAGTGAGGATCAGCAAATTATTTTTTCCTGGTAGTACAAGCAGCCAGTTACTGCTATCGCTAGCCAAAAATAAAAGGGTAACCATTATTAAAATGTTCACCATTGTCTCCTACGTATGGTCAGAATAATTGCATCAATTACATCAGAAAGTCTGTTCTAGTGCTCACTGTAATGCATACGTAATAATGCAAGCCACAACAAAATTTTCCAGCAGGATATCTAAACACAGGCATTCTATAACTCTTACAAGTAAAGTTACGTAGAAATTTGGCTGACTCAAATAATGAACTCATACGTGGCCGCCTGTTGTGGTCACTAATAAGTTTATCAATTAGTTCATTATTTAGTTTTACTCAGTAGCACCGCTGACAGTAATAATTATTGTATCACGTTGCGTCTCGATGGATACATCGTTATCTGCAAAGATGGCTGTTACACACAAAGCTTACAGCGCTGATTTCTTTTTTTAAGGAAAAACAAAAGAATTAACTCTGAACACCCTTAGCTCCTTAAACACAGCTACCAGGTGGTTATCTGAAGTTCCCTTTCCACAGAAAATAGAAACAATGTGCAGATGCTGTGCACCAGCAGCCAAGTTTTTGACATGCCAGCATTGATGACATGCTATTGTGGGCGTCTTCTACACTCTGCGTACGACGAGCAGGTATAGGCTGCGAAGGAAAAAAACAAACAATTTTTTCAAATGTGTCGGTTAGCAAAGCTTTATTTGGCAGTCTTTTTATAATGATCAGGATGTACACAAACCAGACATGTTACAAGAAAAACTTCCTCAACGTTTCTGGCGAACGCAGCTACAACTTAAAAAAATATTATTATGCAATTTTCACAATACAGGGATGTTACAGATATGCTTGAATAGTGCTCCTGCATAGAGTGTATACAGGCTAAGTCCATGATACGACAGCACATACATGGCGGTATGCACTTTTATCAAGTATCCATTGCTGGTAGCACATAAAAATAATGAATTTTATTTTGAACACGGCTGATGTAGCATTCTTCCGGCTGATTGCATTGACATGATTACACCTATTTTATCTAAAATTGGTTTCACGAAATAACTATTGTTTTCTGCGAAATATTAGCCATTAGTTTCAATAATTCTAGTTGGCTAAATGGGCAGTACCCCTCGATCATTCCTTACATACCTCTTATCACAAGCTGTGTTATATTGTGTGAAAAAAGTGGAAATTCTGCGACATAAAAAACATCAATCTTGAACTACATACCATCCTAACAAAGCCTGCATGCTTCTGCAACATTATGCGGTCTCCAGAATTCTGGAAGCTGTTGGCCACAATTTAGCAATAGGCAATAAACTTTAATGAGCCTGATTTCCGACGTTGTATAATTGCTTCGATATCTAACAGCTTAGAAACCTGCATTGATGATCGATATGTAGGGTTTAACGTTCCAAAACCACAATATGATTATGTGAGGCGCTGTAGGGGAGGGCCGCGGAAATTGCGACGACCTGGGGTTCTTTAACGTGCACCCAAATCTGAGTACACGAGCCTACAGAACTTCTGCCTTCATCAGAAATGCAGCTGCTGCAGCCGGATTCAATTCCTCGACCGGCGGGTCAGCAGCCGAGGAGCTTGGCCACTGAGACCACCACGGCGGGGCAGATTGAGAACATGCAGTCTATATTTATGATTCTCAGATAAACACAATGTCCAATTTGCATTTTAACAGCAACACGTGCATGCCATATGCATGCATATTGTGATGCCTAACATTATCGCGAGTATTGAGTGATAAGTAAAATATTAATTTCAGCAAACACCAGAAATACCTCCTAAAACTGTAGCGCATGCCTAGAGAGAGAGAGAGTGATAAACAGAGAGAAAAGGCAGGGAGGTTAACCTAGCTTGGCTTGGTTGACTACCCTACACTTTGGATGGGGAAAAGGGAGAATAATAGAAAGGAAAGGAATAGAAAAGTTTACTTCGGCTTGTCTTCTGATGTAAAAGCAATTAAAACAACACGCTGCCCACGATTGAAAGCAAATAAAACCATGATATTCCGGTCTCCTTACAGCAACCTTGTTCACAACAGAGTAGCATTGTGCTTTATTTGTGGTCAGTGTGTGGTTTTTAATTCCATGTCTGTTACTGACCAGAATGGTTCAATCTTGTCATCTATTAGAAAATTATTTTGGATGTGGTGGTCTAAACTGTTTTTACTGTTTGTACATGTAAAAGTGTTTAGCGAAGTTTGAACACCAAGGTTGGGCGAGGCACACACGATACTTAATAAACTAAAGTAAAATAACAATATCCAAGCATAGTGAAAACAAGCTGAATAAAATCAAATGTGCTCTGTCACATGAACTAATGATTGAATTAGGGCTCGCACGGTTACGATACAGCGATTCAGCCACAATTAGTCATGAAGATTTGTTCGAAAATACAGATGAAGTCTAACGAATGGCTCAGTATTCACGAGTTCCGGCCGAATAAGGCAACCAATGTTGCGGGTGTATGCTGTAGGTTCGGATTTGACTAAACGGGCAGCATGACTACCCAAGCGTAAGTGCAAGGTTTCCGAGCCCTACCTAAGACGAAGCAACATACTGCACGCTAACACTCTACTCGAGTAACACGGTAGTTCAAAAATGCGTGCCGGCACGAATGCACACACCTGCATACGTTCGGCTACCCGCCAGAAATTGTGACAGCAGTTTAAAAAAGAACGTACAGCATATGAGACTGTCTTAGACAGGTTCACTATTATAGCTCACAATATGAAGAGGCGTGCAAAAATAACTCTAACAAATTCAAGCATTCGCGCCCAAGACATGATCAGCGCTTAGAGCTAAAAACACCTTCTTCACCCAAGTATTATATAACCAAAATAGTAGTCTATCGCGAGCAGGGCCCCCTTCCAACCCAACTTCCGACAGAGGCGGGCGCCGCCACAACTCTGCTCAAATCTGCCGACGATTTCCCGCTGCGCACACATGCGCTTCCTGTTTTACACACTGAACCAAGCTTCAATCAAAAGAAAAAGCTCGGCCGTGCTTCACTTCGCACAAATATGCCCTCACCCTGTTGAAACAATACACACAACAGATTCGCTACGTTAACAAACTTCACTTATCATCCACATGTTACGAAAGATGTAGTATGGCATCCTTTTCATGCTCTTGGTGTGAAAAAAGGGCTGACAGCAGAAATATGGTACATACCTGGCGAGTGCTTCACAATACGGCACCACACGTCGTCGTTTGAGCATAGCCCATCTTCGTAATAAGCAGCACTGGCAGAACCTAACAAAAAACAAACACAGAGCACAAGGACACCTAAAAATGTGGTAAAAATTGATCCAAAACCGACCCTTGCGAGGCGCCCCACAGCCCCCACCAGCAAACAGTACGTCTGAACAAGTATCGTAAATACAGCCCCGCAGACGTACACCACATTCGCGCACTAAATAAGCTTTGTTATTGCATTTATATATAAACAACATACGTAAATATATGTTACACAAATACTTAGAGAGCAAAATATTTTTAGTTTTGTAAGGAAAAAAAGTAAGAAGGTAATTGCGCGAAGTTTAAAACGCTCATAGGTACTACATAGTGAACGCAAAAATAGAAAAAAACAGCGGCGGTCATAATCACCGCAAAACAGTTTCGTGAATACAATTAGGAGCAAATGATTAACAGCGGTCCTAATCACCACAAAACGATCATGTATTTTGCATAAAACTTACACAATTATTGATGCAGACATGTACACGCGAGATTTTATTGCAATGATTCACAGCCCTTATGCATAGGCGTGTGTATCACGGGATAGCCCGGCCACGGTGGTCTAGTGGCTAAGGTACTCGGCTGCTGACCCGCAGATCGCGGGATCAAATCCCGGCAGTGGCGGCTGCATTTCCGATGGAGGCGGAAATGCTGTAGGCCCGTGTGCTTAGTTTGGGTGCACGTTAAAGACCCCCAGGTGGTCAAAATTTCCGCAGCCCTCCACTACGGCGTCTCTCATAATCATATGGTGGTTTCGGGACGTTAAACCCCACAAATCAATTATCATGTGTATCACAGGGGGGGGGGGGGGGGACTGGGGTAGCGGTCGTTTTCCCCCTGGTCACTGAAGAGGGGGGATCAAAGTCAGCCTATACATGAAGAAATAAGGAGGAGCATAGCAACCCAAAGGGGTGCGGGGTCAGAATCTGGTCATTTATTGACTTCACCGCCCCTCTCTTAGACCCGGAAGTTACCCGGGCCTGTCGTGCCTCCCTTTCAAAATTTATATATATATATATATATATATATATATATATATATATATATATATATATATATATATATATATATATATATATATATATATGTGTGTGTGTGTGACGCTACGATGAATGGCAGACGTGGCCTGGCTCATACCCCATGTTTATTTCATTCTCCACTTCTTCCTCATCTTCTACCAACCGTCGCTCATACGTCACACGATTCCCCCTCCCCCCGAAAGAAGGCACGGATTACGAACGAGAAGTAGTAAACAAGGAGAGATTGAAAAGTCACAAATGTCAAAATTCATAATCGGTTCTATGCTTCAGGGGAGTTCCATAAACTTTCAAAGACTTCAGGAGATCGTGCAGCAGTCCGGTTTACGCAGAAGTTCTGGTGGGCGAGGCTGACTGTGGCGTTCTGGAGAAGATAACCGCGTCCTGCACAACTGCACTGACCATGACATGGCTTCAGCAGCTGCGAAGAACCAACGATGCTGGACGTCCTTGTAGAATTTGAAGGTCGGACGTCGTAGGTGCCGAGTTTTCTGCCGCGGTTGCTGTATTCTTTGTCGTGGCTGAGACAGAAGCATTGCTTCAGGATTGCGTTCACGAGATCCGAAGTTGATGATACGATGTCTATGTACCCGCAATTTGCAAATGGTAACGTTCAGCCTCTTTCGTGGTTTTCTGTGGTGGTATCTCCATCGGTAGGAGAGTACACGAAGCCCTGATATCTCGTACAGAAGACTTCTTTGACGTTTCCTTCTACGAATATGGCTCAAATGTTGACTTGGTCTTTCCTTTAGTTGGTGTCGTTTCTGACGACCATCCTTAAGCCACAGATCTGCTTGTGATCTCATTTTAGTTCGTCGTCGTGCTTGATGTAACTGCCGTAGTTTCAGGAGTTCTTTGAGTTCTTGATGGCACTGCTGATGTTTCGGAACCCGACGAGCTGGTACTCCTTTAGTAACACGAGCCTGCTTTTTCTTCATAGTTGATGTGACTAGTAGATAGTTGGTTGTCGTTGGGTTGTCGCGATTCTCGAAAGAAAATGAAGGTGGTGCACTAGAATCGACAGAGAAGTCTTTGGAGGCTCTTGCAACGCCGTTCTTAATAGACGCTTCTGGTACAGGGCAGTGCTTGAGAGTTGATTTTTCCGAGCCCAGTGTGTTTTTTGGACTCTTAGGTGGCTGGGAACTCGACGGCGACACTGACAAACGCTTGATTTGGTCGGATTTTGCTTGGGATTGTTTGTGTGTCTGCGCAACTTTGCAGGTCGACTGTTCTGATGCATGAATATGGACGATAGACCCTGGGCTTGGCTGAGTATATTCGGAGTTCCTCAGCTGTATACCAACCGTAGCGAGCGTGTGAGGCGTGAGGTGGGCGTTGTCAGTAACTGAAGAGCAAAGTGACGGAAAACCAGGTGGTGGGCCAAGTGTACGATGCGGGGAGTACAGTGCACTGGATGGTTCGGTAACACGAGTCCTATGGTGCAGTAATGGTGTAGAGGTCAATTGTCGTGCCGTAGCAAAACAAGGTGGAAGATTAACTCTTCGTGGAAATAGACCTTGATGTCTTTCAGTGAGCGGATGTTTGAAGAGGTCTTGTCGGAATGGTAATGGGCGACTCGATTTGGCTGTTTTAGTGCTTGAAGACTGCTGGTGG